>NW_027272099.1:0-433456 GCF_040938485.1 Diadema antillarum | reverse complement strand
ATCTGAAAAACTGAAACCTTCACCACCTCGCAAAGCATCACATTCTTAAGTATCAAAGCTGCTTTTTAATAGCTGATGCACTCTATGTACCACATGGTAGTTTATATTCTGGCCTCCACACAATTACACTGTACATTTGTAGTGGTTATAATTATGATGAAAACAACACTCCATAAATGCTAGGCAGTTTTCATAATTAGGACAAACCCAAGAGGCAGGGCTTCAACTTTCATATTCACATTAATCAGCCTCTAAGTAGATTAGGCTATTTAGTCAAAGACTCGTACTGCAGTGATGAGATATAAAATGGTAGAAGGGTAAACTCATATGTTTGTGATCTGTAAATAAGCATGTCTGTAGATATCAAGCAAAGTTTTTTTTTTTTTCGACATACAGCACGTAGGCCTAGTTATTGCACAAAACTATGAGTAACAATATAGTAAGTTGTGTAATGTTGGATTTAGCAAAAAAACAAACACAAAAAACACACACACAAACACACGTAGAGAATATAATTCAGTTTAAAGCCAGCTTTAAAAAAATTAAAAAATGAAATAAAGTAAAATATAGGCCTGATCTGTACATAAGTATGAATTTGCAACCAGCTGTGTTGTTTTAGCTCAGGGGATAAGACTTAGAAGATCAGTCATGATGTCCATGGTTCAAGTCCCTGACGTAACTTGGTTGTTGTGCCGGCAGAAGGGCACTGAATTTTTCCTGCCTCAGCCTTCAGACGGGACTCATACCCCTTTTAGTAACTATGCATTTTTGGCCAGCTCCTGGCCCGAACTAAAGTGGCCCACACCAAGCAATAAAAATTGCATTCAGTAACTATAGCAGAGCCGTGCTACTTTTACGATGACCCATTCACGAACTCAGCCACGTAAGGGATAACTACCATGGTAACTGAACACATGCTTTGGTAGAGGCAGCGAGGTAATTGTGACCTTTGACCGTGCAAGGAATTTTGGCCAGAGCCTGCCGCTGCTATTGTTCATATACCCCTTACAGTAACTCGTGCATTTTTTGGCCAGCTCCTGGCCCCGTTAAATTGGCCCGCGCCAAGCAGTAAAAGTTGGGTTCAGTACCGGTAACTACAGCAGAGCCGCGCTAATTTTGCAATGACCCATTCACGAACTTGGCCACGTAAGGGATAACTACCATGGTAACTGAATGCGCGCTGCGGCGGAGGGACAGCTAGGTAATTATGACCTGTGACCATACAAGGAATTTTGGCCCGAGCCTGGCGCTACTATCAATCATAAACTTTTCGATCGGCACCAGGCCCGAGCCTGGCCTGCGCCTGACGCTAGTTTACAGCAGTTCCAAAATAGCCCGAGCCTGGTGAGGGCCACTTTGGCCCAACCCATTTATAAACTCAAAATTTCATGACTTAGCTCGGGCCTGGCCCGAGTCAGAGAGTTACTGAAAGGGATATTAGAACCAATGTGATCCTGTGGTTGCAACTTCGTTATAAAGTGTTCATAATGCTTCCTTAGCAGTCACAAAAAACAAAATCAGTTCTAATCAATCCTTACACAGGTCACATGCAGAAAATGTTGAATGCTTGAAATGGACTGGAAGTCACTTTTAATGGGTTCAACTGTGGTTATGAGCTCTACAATGTGGCTGTATGTGGTTCAAGAGAGAGATGAAGGGGAAATTTATATTGAAGTAATAAATGCAGAGCAGCAAGCAGTGTGTAATCAGAGATGTCTGATCAGTGTAGGCAACCAGGTGTTCCCCTACAGGTGGCAGTGGTATGATTCATCAGTTCTGTAGCCTCGGCCACGTGCATAACTTGCATGTGATATGCTTAGTCCAAATCTCTGTGGGATTAAGTTACCTCTGGCTGATGTCGCTTAGCCGTTTTCTGTTATCTCGTCATGCTAATACAATTTTCATTGATCTACCTTGTGAATTGCTGGTGGAAAGTACATTTTGATAATGTGGATATTGCTTTAATAGATTAAAATGAGAGAGGTGTTGTTGTTGTTGTTTTTTTTTGGGGGGGGGATAAATTTCATATTGGGATTGTGTTGATGCATTTGTGCTAAGTGTTTTGTGTAGGCAATAGTACATCAGGTAGTTGACAGCTTTAATGTGCATGCCTTTTCTTTAGGGTAGCAATTTCATTTTTGCAGCTAGATTAGACTGTTTGAATGATCAGTAAATTTCTTTAAAATGTAAATTTTATTTCGCAGATTTGTGTGGTTTATTGTTTTGTTCAGTCTCAAAACTGAGATAGCTGAAATGTTAATTGTAAAATGCAGATGAACTGATGAAGTAGGCTACAACTTATTGCATTTTGTCTCCTTTAAGCAGTCCATGACTAGAATACTCATGGTGGCACCCCTAAATCAAAGTCTTTCCAAATTTGACAAGTTTTTGATCTGAATGTTTTTCTGAATGTTTTTTCTATATTTGGTGCCGATGTAAGAGTCCAACTCATTGTGTGAGTTGAAATTGTACTTTCCTTTTTTTCTCCCCTCAGAAAATTTGTCATTACCTAGACAGGGTCTTGTACTCTGTGACCTGATTATTGATTGATATGTTTGTACTTCTTCAGATTTGAATGCAGTGTATAGGGAATGGGTGCCACACAGCTTCTCTGATTTGGGTGCAAAATTCAAAGTGGGGGGGGGGGGGGAGGCACTTCAGGGTTTCATGAGCTAACAAAAAAAAAAAAGTCATCAGCACAGGTGCCACTTTCGGGTTTCTTCAGCTGACAAGCAAAAAAAAAAAAAAGGTCTTCAGCACAAAAAAAAGCAAAGGCCTTACCTCGCTCAAAGGTTTCACTCCCTTTTTTTTTTTTTTAGTGCCACTTCCAGGGTTAAAAAAAAAAAGTGGGAGCACACAAACTGGTGGCACCCTTATGTATTCCTATGTACGGGTGGGAAAAAGTGTGTGGGGAGGGGGCCAAGCCCTTCGCCCCCCTCCCACCCCCTTCGCTTCCGCTGGCCCTGTTGTAAACACAATAATCCATCTTTAAATTCATCTGATTTTAATACATGTAGGTACAATATTCAATGCTGATGTACATGTATAATAGTATTGTACACACTAGCGTCCACCTACACAACTTATCTGATTTTGGTTCCGAATTCAAAGCTGTTGTAAAGTAATGTAAACCAAGGAGCTATGTGTAATAGCTCCTTGTGTAAACACAAGCATCAATCTTCACAACTCACCTGAATTGGGTACAGAATTCTATGCTGATGTATAAAAGTGTTGTAAACACAAGCATCCATCTACACAACTTCTCTGATTTGGGTTCAGAATTCAAAGCTGATGTAAAGAATTCTAGACACGAGCATCCATCACTTTGTCTCTCGTCACTGGTCACGCATATTAATGAAAGCAAGCCACTACTTCCCCTCTCAGCAAGGGGATTGCTGCACTAGAAATGAAGGCAATGCAGAAACAGCATAATACATTGAATCCAGGGTGTGGTGACTTGTTATTACATATTGATGACTCAGGCTTGACTTTAAAAACTAGTACGTTCAATGGATTGTACAGAGTTTTAGATGTGGATCTAGCGATGAACATTCAGGTAAACATTATAGTTAACAAATGGGGGAAAAGTAAGATCTCTGGAATAATCAGTGTTATGTTCCACATACTAAGAATCTTGCTATAGGATTGGTCAAGAGCTGATCACGTGATAAAGCGTAGTTTTGCCCATCACATCACCTGAGAAGAAAAGTTCGTTACACTCTATGATGACAGTCATTTTGTTTTGCTGATCTCTTTAGTTCACACAGTCCTAACGCGTGATAAAACTTACAATTTTGAGTACGCGCGAAATGAAAGTGCGTTGCACTGTGGTCTATCATTTGACCTGGGTCAAGTGATAGACCACAGTGCAACACATTTTTATATGGGGCGCGGAGCAAATTTGTTGTTTTGCCATCTACGCACATACGTCATAAAGTAAACTTAGTAGCCTAAGCCCTGAGGATACCCTAAGACAGCTAAAACGGTTTCAGATGTGGAATAAAATGGGAATATCTAGGACCCTAGATGTGGAATATAAAGCAAATAATAAATTTTTAGTTTCAGGCAATGATACAAACTATCACTTCCTGGGCGATCTGAATGTGTACGCTATCTTTCCTCAGCTGCGCTTCGGAAAGATAGCTACATCCAGATCGCCTCGGAAGTGATAGTTTGTCCCATCACCTTCACCAACGTTGATTATTTGCTTACTATTAGTAAAGTGGCAGTGTGGTGGGTTGCCATTAGAAGTTGTGACAATTTTCTCTTCCCAGTGAAGTCAAGACATATGAATGAACATTGCTGTGTGCAGAGAGTGACTTTGGGGTTTGACTGTGTGTACAAGGATGAAATGTAAGAAGCTAGTGGAAATGAAACCCAGCAATAAGTGGATGTCATAGGTGTGAGATAAATGCTCCACTATTTTAGCGTCATGCTAAAGAGCTTGTTTCTTGTATGGGGTTGAGATCAAACAGATGGAGTAGGCGCTTGGCAACCCAAAGTGACATGTCCTGGTAACGCCATTATCAGGACATCTGTGTATCAGAAGGAGACACTTGTGCATGTGGGACTACCAGATGTCTGATCCAAGGAAAATACATCAACAAAGCTCCTTAAAATGGAATGTCAAGTGCTGTTAATTGAGTAGCCCCCAGGGATTGTACCAGCCCCAAATAGATTAACTTGCATTATCAGCCCTCATTTTTTTTTTTCAAATGCTGCTCACCCTTATACTTTGTGCATGTCCATAGCAGACGCTGTAGTGTATGACGTATTGCAGTTGGCCATTTCAAGACCACTACTTGAAAATGCTGCGGACATGTATTGTGGTATATAGTACAATATAGTCATCAGTGATAATTGCACTTGAGCAGCACTTTAGGAAATTGCAAGGCATGTCCAGCACCAGGACCATCCTCTACAATGTATGTGCAGAAGTGTATACTTATTAAAATGCTTTAATACAATTTTATGTATCTCCTGGAAACTGTCAGTTTCATGAGTATGATGTTTACATGTACATTTGTATGCACATGTACAATGTACTTGATTGCATTAGATACCCCCTCATATTTTTACATCAACAATGATTAATGTGCAATAGCTGCATGTCAGCTTTCCCCAAATTAATTATAATTTGCAGTCCATGTATCTATAATTTTAAGTCTTAATATTTTCTGTACGATGGTATTCTACCCTGTAGGATTTGTATGACTGTTCATTCTACCCTATGTGTCAAGTGACAAAGTCTAACCCCTCCCCACCCATCTTCCTATACTTCTTTTCCCCCCTCCCCCATCCTTGTGAAATGGTCTACCATTGCCCTGTCTTATTAAATATGACAGAGACTTGGAAAGGGAAAGAGAGTATATGCGTACAGGTACTCGCATATCTTTTTACCAGATTATTGTTGTCCACTCATATTATGCAAGATCCTGCCATCAAGCTGCATGTAGTGCATGTACGTAGGTCCTGTGTTTGCTTGGCGAGCTGATGAAAATACAGTATGACTACACGTTTTGCTCATCATTGCACCACAAGGGTGTACATCAGCATGTTAGCATATGAGGTAAAAGTATATAAAATGAATAAAGAGGTTTCAATTTGTGTAATGTGACCTGACATTTCTAACATGATTAATTAATCACACACAAATTTAAAGTGAATTAATTCCATCCTACTCCTACATGTATTTCTAACATCTAGTTTTTTTGTCTTATAATGCTCATAACAGGACAGTGCACATATCAAATTGCATTGCATGATTGTTGCAAATTATTGCCAAAAAAAAGAAATAGAAAGTTTTGTTTTTTGTTTTTTGTTTTTTTTTAATGGGACAGAAAATGAGAAATACAGAAGCACTAGTACTTATGGGTAAGATATGTGACCGTGCATTACAAAACCAACAAAAAGCCGCATGCCGTGATTTCACTTGAGGATCCAGTATAGCTAAAATGGGTCGACCACGTCAATCTTTAGCTTTTCATATTTTCTGAAAGAGCAGTTTTTCTTCTACATTATTTATGAGAAATTTCAGGATCGTATAGGGAAAGGAAAAGCATGTTTTATAACAGTTCTTTTTAGAACACTTTTCACGTGTAGAATAGTAATGCTTAGCTATTAGGGGCCCTTTTCATTTCTCAAAACCCCCTTTTCTACACACTCTTCACTTTCAAGTCTAATAACTTTTGTTAGGATGATGCTACTGGTTTAAAAGTTGGTACACTGTGTATCAGTCATGGACAGAATGTGTTAATAGGGCTGCTTAATTACAGTTTAATCTGATGATCCCCGTATTGTTGTTGCTATGGAGTCTTACATCCTGTGTTTTGTTCCATTCATGGCACAGAGCATGGCTTGGCAAGATTAGTGCTTGAATAGACCCTGTACTTAGAGCAGGGAGGTGGGAAGAAGAGATCTCTTCCCATCTTCCTACTTCAGAGCCTCTTCTCAGTACACACTTTTCCAGAGTGTGTGCTTTTTCTCGATATGTACACTGTTGATAGGCTAGGAGAGTCCATTTGAATTGATGTCATTTTAAAGCTTGAATTGCTCTCTTAACTAAAATTCCATATCTGGCAACTGTTTGTTGGTTTTGTGATGCAGAATCGATAACTTTTGAGTCTATAGGTCATCTGTGTCTCATACTGACAGACAGCAAATGTAGAGCAATTGATTTTAAAAGCATGCTGTCTTGGCCAGTACTTTATGTTGCCATCTGTCCAGAGAGAACAGTGTATGGTGATGACAGGCCCAACTGGGCTGCAATAAAGTGTGTGCAATCATCACAAGAGCTTCATTTGCAATGTTTAATTTCCATGTATATTCCTTTCTTAATGTGTAGATCAACGTAACCGTCAATCAGCTACCAGCTCTGAGGGAGGACTATAAATACAAGTGCCTCTTTGGCGAGGAAATCTTCCCTGCCATAGCTGTGGTAGGATCACAAGTGACCTGTGAAACCCCATCAGGTAGCCAGATTCCTGATATAGCACCTGGTGAATGTAAGTCTTCTTTACCTTTCTTCATCACTTAGCAATATTACTATGAATTAAACAGCTTTTGTGCTATGTCCTAATCAAAAAACGAACAAACAAAATGTAAATGGAGAGAGACTCCTTATTATGTTGAAATACATTGATTCCTAGTATTTATCCTCCTCATGAAGACTAGCAAATCCATAGCAATTCTGGCAAAAGGGCCTGTTCATTAACAAGTATCAATACGGATATGGGTATGTGGGACTAACAATGCAGTGGTCAGAAAGTACAATATTGTAGGACTAACTGAATAGAGTCATATTTAAGAAAAAATGAATGTATAAAACATTGCCATTTCTAATAACACTGTTCTGTAAAAATAATTCTAAAATTGGCAAAGACATGACCACGTAATTGTAGAACTCATCACTCGATTAATGAGCTATCATATGGACCATTTAGATATTTCTTTTCCTTCTGAGTCATTGCATCTATTGTGCTTTCTGGAAAATGGTGAAAGTGACCCGAAGTACACCTTGTATCTGTGAATATGTGTACATACTTTTTTTTTTCTTCCAAAATTTGTGTAACTCAAATGAGGGTCACTCACTGTACATGTTACAGGTAGTTCACAGTCGACTGTATTGAATTTAGAGAACTTCTTCATGTTTTTATGGTCATACATTTAACACTCTAATAGTTAGGTGATCCGAGTATCCTCTCGGATCACCTTCTGTATCTGTACGGAATCTTTCTTTGTGTGTTTCTGGACAAAATTTGTGCAGAGGTTAGCTCAGAAAGTGCATTGCCTATCAATATCAAACTTATACCATATATGTATCGTGTCGCAAAGACGTTAATCGAACTAAAATCAAAGTGATCAGGCGACCTTGACGTCACTATGACGTCATTATATGAAAACACATTTTCAGTCATATCTCATTAATGGAATGGAGTTTTTCAATTAAATTTACGTCACATATATTTCAGGTCAAGCGCATTCTACTCATATTCTCAAAATTCATCCATATCTTAAAACGTGCGCGTACGCGCGCGTTGAAATATTTGTATGCTCAAATCGAGCTCAAATTTTTTTTGAACACGTTTCAGACCATTTGGAGCATTTTTTGAAAAAATGAAAAAATTGGACGGACGCGTACGCGCGCGCTCATATATACGCACGCACAGCTCATATGCAATAGAAATTTCCCGTTTTTTCACACGTATTGGCTGCCTGAAATGTCAAGGAATATTTCTACCAAGTTTCAAGTCAATCCAACTCAATATGACGTCATACGGGCCCGTCAAAGTTGAAATTCCGCGCGCGCGTCAATGGCGATATACAGTACAACTATGCCAAAAAACTGCCAATTTTAAATCCGATTTTACTCGTCAGGATGGACGGTGACCCCCCATTTTCTATACATATTTTGAAAGCTGATGAGTTGTACATGTTATTTCATGGGTTGGCTATGCTGACAAAATGATTAAAAGATATCAAATTTCTTAATAAAGTCAAAAAAGTAAATTTTCAAAATGACGTCATCAAATTCCAAGTTTACTCGAGCGTATCTCACTTATCCTTTGCCATTTTTCACCCAAATTTCAATATGTTGAAGCTTATGAAATGTTCTTTCATTAATGTAAAAACACAATTTTGATTTAATGACGGCATCACCTCGTAAAAATGGATTGAAAGTAACCTTGTCAAATTTGACCAGTTTACGTGTAATCTCTATGGCAGTGCAGTTTTTCTGGAAATGAAAATTGACATTACTATCTTTATCAAGCACTAGCTCACTTATGCTTCGGTGAATTTCTACAAGATTTTGATATGTTGTAGCGGAGACTTTGGGCTATCGTAAGTGTGCCCTTCGTTTTTTCATACGATGTCGGGATCACGTCAAAAAACTTGGTTGAAATTAAAGTTTATCTTCGATGTATTGAAATATTTCTTTCTTTTTGCAACTTTATATGCAATAACTCAAGAAAAACACACCCTATCACCACCATATTTTGCACATGTTTAGTTCATGTCACGAACATTATTTCATAAAATAACAACTACTTGATCAGACGCCATCTTGGGTATGTAAATTAGGGTCAAAGGTCATAAATGTTTCATCCTGTATCTTGGTGAATACATATCCTATCTTTCCCATATTTTGCACACGTAAAGACCATGTTACAAGGATCATTTCACAAATAAACTACTTCTTGCTCAGATGTCATCTTGTCTATGCAAAGTTGTGTCAAAGGTCATATGTACTTCTTTCTTTATCTTCGTTATGACGTATCTCTATGGGAGGGAATTTTTTTTAATGTGAAAATTGACATGATTGTCTTTATCGAGCACTAGCTCACTTACCCTTCGGTGAATTTCTCCTCGATTTTAATATGTTGTAGCTGAGACTGTGCGCTATCGAATGTGTGCCTTCCTTTCTTCATACAATGTCGGAATCATGTTAAAAAACTTGGTTGAAATTAAAGCTTATCTTCGATGTATTGAGATATTTCTATGTTTCTGCAACTTTCTTTGCAATAACTCAAGAAAAACAGCCCCTATCACTCCCATATTTTGCACATGTTTAGTTCATGTCACGTACATTATTTCATAAAATAACAACTACTTGATCGGACAACATCTTGGGTATGTAAATTAGGGTCAAAGGTCACAAATGTTTGATCCTGTATCTTGGTGAATACATGTCTTATCTTTCCCATATTTTGCACACGCAAAGATCATGTTACAAGAATCATTTCACAAAATAACCACTTTTTGCTCAGATGCCATCTAGGTTGTGCAAAGTGGGGTCAAAGGTCATATGTACTTGTTGTTGTATCTTCGTTATAGTGTATACAGATTTGGTACCAAAGATAGCAGATATGACTCCCTTTTCTAAATGAGAATCCAAACATCACACGGCCAATGTCTCTGACCACAGATTAAACCTGCATGGTCATGCCTATTGCGATCAGGACTTGAATCATTGATTAAAAAAAAGATCGGATCACCTTAATTTGTCATTTTATTTGATTTTTTTGTCCGCATTGATCTATTGCTTCTGTTACACCACATTTGGGGGGGGGGGGGGAGAACAAACTTTTTTGATAGGTGTTGTTCTGTTTATTAGCAACATTGTTTGCAAAGATCTTTTTTTGGACTCAGTTGAAGTTCCTGAATGATAATCTAAGAGAAGCATTCCAGATTACAATTTTCCAAATAAGAAAAAAACAAACAAACCCAAAACAACAGCATCAATGTCCTCAGTCCTATTTCACCATACAACTTCCACATTCATTTTGTTCAGAGCAGTACTAGCTTTGATTTACTCCTCCCTGTCACATGCTCAGTATGGTTATGCTTATAAATTGTTTTTTTTTTTCCAACTTAAATCAGGATCTCTTTTTATTTTACATCCCTGATGTTTTTTACAACTACTTTCAAGTCTAATGTTACATTGGCATGCACACATCCGTGTGTTTCCTTCCCTTTTCATTTCATTTTTGTTTTCGGGTTCCTGTTTTTAAGTGTACAGGACAGTTGTTGGAACACTCATTTTTGCTTCAAATAATGTGCTAGGGTCTCTTACAAAACCATGTACTGTAAAATAATCATATCAGTTTGTTGTGCCTTTTTTTCATGAAAGAATGATGGAGGAACAATAGTGTATGCTTTATATAGACTCTAAAAATAGTTTCATATCAAAGCTCTGTAAACTCGCTTGTTGGCACTGTACATTATACCTACAACATTGCTGTCATTTCCTTTTCTTTTTTTAATGTAATATTTACTGAAGAAATGGTATGCATAACACAGGAGTGTTTTCAGAGTCTGGTTGAAAATATATGGACACTTGATTCCTCTTGAGTAGAACAAGAGCCTATTAAGAAAGCAAAGTCAAACAGTCAAAGAGGATTGCCAGCAGCAAGGGAAAGTACTTTGCAAGCACTTATGATTGATTTCTTCCTTCCTTCAAGTGTGCTATTCTACTTCCGGCTGTCCATTGAGTATGACTAGGGATTTCATTTCCCTTTGGCGAGTTTGGAGCTAGAGGGGAGTCTTTCTCTTTCAACTCTCTCACGCTCTGCTCTCTTTCTTTCTCTTTCTCTCCAACAGGGCATCATACACATAAAAGTACTCATGAAAAGAAAAATCAAAATGATGGATCTGACTGTTGGCTTTTTGCCATAATTCTTTTCGAGCATATCAGACTGATATACAGCAAGTGGGAGTTAATAGCTTCTGTATCAATTACTGCACAATTATACATAACATTGTACCTGGATAGTTTTGATTCTGATATCATTGTTATGCCTCCACAAAGAAACAAAATGGCCTGAAATTTTTACTTAAATAATTTGTCAGTTGTTCGTATCATCTGGATTCAAGACCACAGTCAATTTTCACATTCTTCGTTGCAGGCTCCTTTGTTGTTCTTGTTTAAACAGTTTGTCCTCTTTTTGCAGCTGACATTAGAGTTCCTTTCAATGAAACACGCTGTAGAAGGTGATGGTATGCCTGAGAAATGAGTGCTCAATAAAGCTACACTAAAGATTTGGAGATGAAGATTGACCTGTTGAATGTACTTTTAAGCAGATTTCTTGAGAACACTAATAATTTTCCAAATCATCTCATTTTCACTTTCAGTTTTGACTCCTCCCCCCCCCCAAAAAAAAAAATAAATAAATAAATAAAAATAAAAATAAAAAAAATAAAAAATATGAAAGTGCTGCCTCTCTGGTCAATATATGACGCTATAATTGCAAGAGACCAAGGGAAATGGTATTCCCAAACAAAGTAAAAAGAGAGTTGCAAGAGAGGTAAGAACTGCACTAAAAGAGCCAGATGGAAAGGGAGGGGGGGGGGGGAGATGGGTTGAGGTTGCCTTTATCATGAGAGTTCATTGTTGTCTTGGAAGTAGTGCATGCATACACAATAAATCCCCCAAAGTTCAGATTATTAGTATCACATTAATGGACGCTAATGGGGCTTCTGTACTTTCCCCGATGAATCTTGTCTTTTTTTTTCTAATACCCGTCTTTCTTCATCCCATCATCAACTGCAGCTGCTGTGACAGTTGCTCTGAGCATCTTCTCCACGGAGACGGGGATATCATTTGTGGAGCGAGACTTCAAATTCTATAACTGCCGGCTCATCTCAAGGTAAAGAGTGCTGCATACAAGCTTATAATAGACATATTTTCAATAGTTCGTGTTAGTTGTGGCATCTAGGAAGCAAACATTTGTACATGTAGGCCTGTAATTAAAATGCCAATTTTTTTACTCAATGTAAAGATAAGCATCCCATTATACAAATTACCAAGAGGTCTGCTGTGGACACGAGCTAGTGAGATTGAGATTGTCAGATCATATTGTTAAAAAGGAATGAAAAAAAGTCATCTAATTCATGCACATGAGCATAATGCTCCGTGATAAATGAATATATTAAGCAGATTATGCAGACTAGGCGTTTTCACATCAGCCCGATAAAAATCCAAGCTCGAGATATTTTTTGCGATCGCAAATTAGCTGGCTATTTCATTTCCTATTCACATCAGCCTGAAGAGAATTAGCCCGAAATTTTTCGAGCTAATTCGACAGCTGAGCATGCGCAAACAGTGTCGGGTATACTAGTAGAGCGCGCTGTAGCGGGTCACACACGCTAGGCATGATGGGATGCATCACGCTAATTTCTTGAGGCAATTTCACATTATCAAATAGCGCGCTAGTTCGCAAATTATCCCGCTATTTCGGAAATTTCCCGAGTTGGACTCAAGAAATTTTCTTAGTTAGAGCGATAGAATTAGCGTGCTAATTTGCATTCACATTATCAAATAGTGCGCTATTTCGTGATCGAGTTAATTCCTGAGTCAGAAAATAGCGCGCTATTTCGAAACATCGGGCTGATGTGAAAACGCCTACTATGTGGCTTTCAGCATTCTATAACCAGCTGAGCCATTATGATTGACTGTAAAAGGTCTCTTAGTGTCTGTATGATATTTACACAAGTCTATTTGATATTTTATGGGAAGGAAATGTAGAAAAGCATGCCACTCTCTGAACTGACTATTATTCGTGTGGTTTTCTGCCTTGATTACATTTTCCTGTGTTCAGTTCCTCCTTGTGAGAAGATAAATACAGTAGCTTTTGTCTTTCCTTATGTGCTATTATTGAGATTACTGACATGATGATGGCTATTGCAAATTATTTGTATCATATTCTATGATAAAATGAATGTTCTTTTTATAGTTTGTTTATATAATGGCTGCTGACCAATATTGCATAAAATCATATTGCATAAAATGATTAAGGAGAGAATGTGCTTCATGCATGCGTGGTAGGCATCTGTGTGTTTATATTGTTTGTGCGTGTGTGTTTGCATGTTGTGGGGTCTTTTTTGCATTTTACTTTACGTACAGATGTTAAGTCTGACAAACAATGCTCTATTAAATTACAATGACAGCAGAGGCAATGTCTGCTGCAGGTGTATTTACATAAAATTTATCTATTCATACATTCAGGTGATGTGACACTTGTTGGTTGGTACAGATCTCATACAGAGATTGCAAAATATATGTTATCGTAATTCTCGGTATCGCCAATACCTTGGTGTTGTGCGATGAGCAGCATTTTAGATGCATTATGGGATAGCTCGGGACAAAGTTGCATCCTGTTTGGCTGCAAATGCATTCAGGTCATTTTCTGTCTTTAATCCAGGGGTAAATTTGTTGAAAATGTCCTTGCTTTCCATCATGTGACCATCACGCTGAAGTCTCTCAGTACTTAGTGAACCGTGACTTTAGTGACCACAAATCAGTAAAATGTAGAAGTTTCAAACTCCTTTTTTTTTAAAGCTTAAATCTGACCGAAGAAAAGAACAGCAACACTAGAAAAGCAGATGAAAATTACATTGAATCTCGTGGGGACTAGCAAATGCAAAAGACAACCGGAAGTGACTATGCTCCCAAGGAATCCCACAGTTCATCTGTGACAGGGCTCTTCAGTGTGCGCAAAATTCTGCACATTGGCAATTACATTTCGGCCAAGAATTAGTATAGCATTGCCCAGCACAAAGTGTTATGGGACTGCTAGTGTGAAGAAAGGGGGTTGACATGATGCTGTTGTTAGAACTTGAGACTCAAGAGAATGGAAGGGTTAATCACTGTCTTCTGCCCCTCACTCTATCACCTGAACAGTTGCAGCTCGTGCATGAACAGCAGCTGGGCATGCCATTGGTGTATCTATGGCAACGAATGTACCCATGACAACTCCACTTGCCCAGATGGTGACGTCTCCATATCATCCGACGAGGTGAGTGCGATTTCTTAGCTATTTTCGTGACTGGTTCATGTAGTATCTTGTACTTGGCTTTCTTTTCCTCTTTTTTTTTTGGGGGGGGGGGAGGGGGGTGGCTCATTGGAATTGACAGTCAGCAGAATTGATGTCACCCATTTCTTGTGGTTTGCTTAGCTATCATTGTTCACCTTCAACTGAATAGAAAAAGAAAAGAAAGCTATGGTGCTACCCACCCACTCTCCTGCTTGCCTTGGGTAGCATCATTTGCCTTTTTTTCCATCTATGTATTGCATGCTAATATCTGCTAAGAAGGGCACTTGTGTGCTACATGTATATGTATTGGATCCTTCTTTTTTTTCTAATTAGGCAGTTTGAAAAAAAAAGGTGTGAATATTGTTTACAACTTCTGCAAGGCAATTTTTTTTTTTGTAAACTCCCCATCCCAGTCTCTTTTGTGAGAATCATTGTCATCGTTTGCAGCCGCCACATTGGCAAAATGCCTACCGACGGCAGATGAGGATTGCTGCCCTTCAAGTTTCTTTACCTGAGGTGTATGAAAACTAAAGAAGGGGATAAGATGTCCTCATAAGTACAAGGGAGAAATGTGGTGTCCTTGAATGTCTTGTGAATGCATCATCAACATCTGAGGCCTTCAGTTGGGGGAAGAAAAGGTCACTGCAAGCTGCATGAGATGGCAACTTTCTGTTGCCCTTTCTAAACAATCAGGCATGGTTGATGCTTCCTTTGGACACTTGTGGCTCACAGATTGTTTGTTTGTTTGTTTGTTTGTTCACAGAGCTGAACAGCTCCATTCATAGGCCCATTATCATCAGAAGAGATGGTTACAATAGATTTGACATTTCCATTTACTGGAACAAAAATGTTATGGTGCAAGGGTAAGACAAATTATGTTGAGAGATTTTGCCACCACAAAGCTCATGCAGCAATTGTTTTGGCAGTTTGTGCTTCGTGTGAATGATGCATCAAACAATAGCATGGTTTGCTAGCTGGAGTAATCTAAACATCAAGTGGAAGTCGTGGTTTTCTATGACTAGGATCCACAGTGCACGTTGTATTATCAGCAGTGTTTGTAATGACTTTCGGTAAGTTGCCTAGCAACTTTCACCGTCCTGTCGCAATATTTCATTCACAGTGTTGTTTGATGGCTCTTTAGTTTGCCATAAACGATAAGTTTGTTTGAAACCTTCCCTCTTTGAAAACAAGAACTATGAAGGCAAGTTCGGCTTACTCTCAAAGTTGCTGACCACTCTGTCAATTAGACCTTTATTTTTATGTGAATTTTTATTCAATTCTGGTGTACAAAAATTATTGTACCAGGGTGCTCACTGTTTGCAGTCAAAGGAAAATACCTCCCTCTGTGAGTTATTACTCTTGTATAAAGATATACACAAGATACAAAACCGATGATGTCTGCAGTGATTATGAGATATTAAATTTGGTTTTAATAATTCACTGACTCACAGTGTGAAAAAGGAATGAGATTCTTTTAATTAGTTTCCTACATTATTTTCTGTGACTGTAAATTGTTGTGTTCTTCTTAGGAGGAATGTTTGATTATTTATTGTTTTCTTCGAATTCACTTGTATTTTATGACAGGGTATGGGCTATCTTTCCAGACTAACTATCTTCAAATACAGACCGATATCCATAAGTTCTTTAACTGGACAACCCAGTACTATCTTCATATTCTAATTTTAATGTCAAATCTTGCACTTCTATCATCCGAGTGTATTTTTGATAACGTGTGTTTGTTTCATGTCTCATATTCTTTGCAAGTTATGTATGCACATCACATCCGTCATTTCCTCCCTTTCTTTTCTTGATTGTGCTCTCTCAAGAGTCCATACATGTATGCCATTGCCCCCTCTCTGTCGCTTGCAAGTGTGGACAGTTTGTGCCTAGAATATTTTGATGAATTGCTGGTCTGGAGGGTTAGTGACTGTATCCCCCAGAGCTCGTTGAGCCCCTGATGATGTTGTGAATGAAGCTTGGTATCTCCTACTAATGCGATCATGGTTGAGTGGGCGACTGTGACCTTGGGGGAGAAAAGAGGTCAAAATGAGGACAGGGCATTCATGTCTAGCGCAGAGAGAAGATGGCAGCTGTTACTACATAGAAACCCTACGGGGTATCTTGTTTTGTTCTGGTTTGTTGTTTATAGGAATAGAGCAAATGGAGTAGCGCATCAATGATGGTTGTGGTCAGGGCGAGTGCCTCATTGAACAGCCAAATATTACAATACCTGATGATGTGATGGAGGTTTCCCTGTGTGTCAGCATAAATAGATCTTAATGTTACACTCATCGAATATCCTCATCGTCCTGGGGCATGCAAAGTCAAGCAGGCGCTGAACAGTACCCCACCGCAATTGAGTTATGCCATCAATTGACATTGTCATGAGTCATGGATAATTTTTTTGTGATCGCTGTTGTGAGTGATGTCTGTGTGTGTGTCCGTTCGCTAATGTCTAATCTTAAACTTGTGTGTTTAGTGAAATGACACATACAGTGTATGCATCCAGGATGATCAAATAGGAATGACAGTCGGGGGGGGGGGGGGGTGTCTTGTGATTGCTCAAATACTGGCGCTGAGGGATTTTACAGTCTGCGTTGTGATCATAAGACACAAAAGGGTCCCATATTGTAATTGTGGCATACCTATCGTACCGTTCATCCTTCCCATTTGAATGCAAATAAAAATTTGAAGAGCATTGTTTCCACAATATCATCGAGGCCACTACCAATGAGTCAGTGTGGTTTCCCTCAGCCACTCTTACTATTTGCAAGTTGCTGACTCAAGCATTCATGTATTCGGCGTGCCTATTTTCATATCATTTATTCAGGGGGAAGAATTGAATTATCAAATTTGCTGCAGCTATAGCTTGAATCACCCAACCAAAATAATGAGTATATTGTTATCATGTTATACTAGAAGAAAACGAGAACAGCTTCTCTATTCCTCTTCTTCTTCCTCTTCTTTTTTTTTTTTTTTAGCAACTAGGTTCAAGTGTTACAGTACCCTGGAAATCAAATTTGTGTACAGCTACAATGTAGAATACACAAAAAACCGTGATAATTCACCTGTGATAGCCCCTGAAAGTTTACATATCACATTTGAGTTTGCTCTTTAAGGGCTGGTACCGATGTGGGCGCATTCTAGCTAGCCTATAGAAGTATACGCATACATTTTTGAAAAATGATATTGAGATTCTGTATCGATCAGTGATTGAGATACCGATCATAATACCTCATGCACCCGTTGCACATCACTATCGTTCAAGACTTATTTTGAAAAAAAGAAAAAATATTGATAGCATGATCGTTTGATTCAAAGAATCATGTGATCAACTTCCTACCCTATTTCAAGTCTCTCTTTTTTTTTAATAGGACCTACTCTTTAGAAGCAACATATAAACCCCATAAATAAAGATCAAAGAGACAAAAGCAAATTATGATATTTTGCAGAGGGCATGTCTCAAGTATATTCTACAAAATATAGCAAAACATAATTCGTGGTGTAATAGTACAGCACTTATAGTAAATGCCATGGCTGTCAATGCATGCAGAGTTTGGACACTTCAGTACATAACACAAGTACCAATGTAAACAACCCATTGCTACATTGTTGTTCATGAAATAATATATTGTCACTGTGAATTGATGTGCAGGTCTTTTTAGTAGGAAGTTATGATGTACCTGTTGTAGCTACATTTTCTAGAAGTGTCATTGTCTTAAAACTTTATTTTCTACTGAGAATACTGTAACCATAAGAGCTTGCATGTACATACCTTTGTGCTGAATTATTTAGTCATTCTGTTGGCATTCAACAATATACAAAAGTGTCTGTGTGATCACAGAAATATTTATATTTGTGTAATCTAACGGAACCTTCACAGTTGTGTATTCCTCAATAACTGCTGTTTGAAATAGTGTCTTTGAAAATTGATGTGTCCGTGTGTTCTAAATTTAATGCATTGACCCATGACCATCCATCACCAGTGAGCTCACTTGGCACATGTATAAATTAACTGTAATTGATGGTATGGCCAGAAGCAATCTTTTATTTCAAGCAGTATAATGTGGCATTCAGTTTGACCCCTATCATATTGAAGGGTTTATCACAGTTGCTAATGTTGATGAATTCGTACAAACCTCACACTATGAAAGGTATTGCTGCTTCTCCTTGTAGGCACACTCTTATTACTTGCTCTCCTGTCAACCTCCCCTTAGGACTTAAAGGGATCATATAGTTTTGGTTGAGACCTAATTTCAGGTTTCTAACATATTTTTTTTGTGAGATAATGAGAAGCCTCTTATGAAATATGAAAGAGCATATAATTCCATGAGGAATTCAACATTTATTTGATGAAAATTGGTTTTGAAATGGCTGAGATATCCAAAGCAGAGCGATTCTGATGAGTGTGGGACCCACACTTCATTACGATCGCTTTGTTTTACTTTGTTTTTTGATGTTTCATTCATTCCAAACCCGATTTTCATCAAATAAACTTTGAATTCCTCTTAAAATGGTATGCTCTGTACTATTTCATAAGTGTTTTTTTTCTTGGTATCTCGCAAAAAGTTAAAAGCCCAATTCTCATCTCCACCAATACTGTACTATCCCTTTAAAATGTACAATTTAGTATTGAATATTAAAGGGACTGGGGAGGAGTGTTGGAACCCAAAATGCAAAAGTGCTATTTCATGAAGTGAAACAGGCAAAAACAAGGACCAATGTCTATGAAAGGACTAAGCAATGAAAAAGAATCGATGAAAAATACGGCATTATGAAGATATCTATGATTTTTTGAAGAGCGTTACATGTAACGCTTGTCAAAATCACGGGGGGTCGGCTTAGAGGCTCTCCGTTCAAGTGTTGTTTTTGCCTCCCTCTTTTGTCCGATTTTGGCACAGCGTTAATGTATTGCCTTCTCCTCGGCGAAAAGCAAGCCCAAGATATCGCCCCTATTGCGAGGCGAAACCCGGGTGCCTGTTCACTGGCTAGCGAGCGTTATCGGTGCATTTCCCGGGATGCGCCCGGCAGCTTGTAGCTGGCACGGGTCCGCTTGAACTCTGATCTGCTGGCTGCGTATAAATACCATCCACACTAACAATGGAGCCGCAGGTGGAGAGCGAGAGATCTGTCTCCAAGAAGAGGAAGACCGTGAAAACCAGTGACAGAGTATGGAGATGGTGACAGAAAAATAAAATGTAGAGTCCCAATTCCCCTCAAGACACTAGAAGATAAGGGGCTGAACAACAGAGATGTCATTTCACTTCGGCTGGATCGGTAATAAATTTGTGAAACTCGGAAGACCTCATAGTCATAGTCATACTAGTTCAGTGTGAGTAGGACCTATAACAACTGTTACAGTGTTTAGTGTTGTTAGTGTAACATTAATTGATAGAGATGTCACTTAGAGGATCTACACACACTATTGGCCTACTATTTAGTAATACTGATAGTAGGCCTAGCTAGATTAGTAATTTTGTTAGGTGTCCTATGCCACACCCTAACATTTTTCTATTAAACTAAAAGATATACTTATAAGTTATAGGCCTATCAGAGTTTGCCTGAGAATTTTAATACTCACATATGTGGAGAAAGGCTACATGCAGATTCACAAAAAGGTGTATTCAGAATGCGATTGAGGTATGGTAGGTATCTTAGACCTATGTATTTTGAGACCCATAATTTAATGACATGAAAGTAGAATAGGGCAACATAATCCAGAATACGGTAAAATAGGAATTCGCGTATTATCTACATGCAAAACACTTTATTAGCGTGCCATTTCTTAATGTGAACAGCGATTTATGTGTAATTAATAGAGAAGCACATTTCAAAAAGGAGAAATGTTGAGCCAAATTTGGGATGTCATTCATAGGCAAAAAAATTTCCAGTTATGGTAACTATACACAGCCCAGTCGCTGTACGTACGTAGCGACAGGATTCGCACAGTGTACTTACAGCGTGTGGTCGGGCTACAGCTATAATGGCAGAGAAAAAGGGCCTCGGACTAGGAGTGGTAGACGCTGTAAGTACGGTACGCTGTGCGAATCCTGTCGCTATGTACCTACGTACAGCAACTGGGCTGTGTATAGTTACCATAAGTTAACATGGAAATTTTTTTGCCTATGAATGACATCCCAAATTTGGCTCAACATTTCTCCTTTTTGAAATGTGCTTCTCTATTACACATAAATCGCTGTTCACAGTAAGAAATGGCACGCTATTTGTGTTTTGCATGTAAATACGCGAATTCCTATTTTACCGTATTCTGGATTATGTTGCCCTATTCTACCTTCATGTCAAATTATGGGTCTCAAAATGTCGAAATAAGAAAGTTACGACACTCATCAGAACTGACGTTTGTTACAAATTGGCGATAGGCGAGAAATCCAATTTTACGAAACGACACTGAATGAATGAAAGTGTCAGCGAATCTGGTAACTCTCGGTTTTTACAAAATACTTTGTGGAGACTCAACTGTGTATAGACCTTTCTATGTTGTCATCACAGCTATGATCGGACCAAAAACGTGAATTCACATGTTTGGTAAGGTACCAGTACCTTGTTATTGTCTCCGGTACACATGGCATTGCAAAAATGTTGATTGAAGTGTATCTATTGTGCGTACATACATAAGTGGCTAATGGCGTATATGCATTGTAGCGCAGTTCACTCAGTCTCTATAGTGTAGTGGTTAATGGTGTATGCTTTGTAGCACAGTAGGTGCTAATTGTTGAGAAAGGTCTGTCAGATATTATTGTGGGTATCTTTTGTAGAGCAACAGCCAGCATCGCATTCAAGGACCATCCTGACTAGGCAGCTCAGTGAAGCCAGTGACAGCCCCTCTGGTCAGTTGAGACCAGCCCTCCCAGCTACCCAGCTTGATGAAGCCAGTGAAATTCCCTCTCGTCAGTTTTGACCAGCTACCCAGCTCGGTGAAGCCAGTGACATCCCCTCTCATCAATTGAGACCAGCCCTCCTAGCTAACCAGCTTGATGAAGCCAGTGACATTCCCTCTCGTCAGTTTCGACCAGCTAGCCTATACCCGGCTTGGTGAAGCCAGTGATGTCCCCTCTCATCAGTCGAGACCAGCCCTCCCAGCTTGATGAAGCCAATGACATCCCCTCTTGCCCATTGAGACCAGCCCTTCCGTTGGTACAAAAGGTTTGTACAAACTAACTTTAATTACCTGGTACTATTTTAATACACCTAGATCCAACAACTGTTTTGAACCTGCAAATGAAAGTTAATGTTGATATTTAGTACACAAAACATCAATAAATTGAATAGATAACTCTGTGTTCTCAAACGATGCTGTTCTTATTCTTGCTGTAATTTAACTTATAACATTTTTTTTTAAAACCCAAAGCTGTGGTAGTGGTTAATAAGATTATGGTTGTCTTGATCATTACTTTTAGGGTTACAAGTTACATAGTTTGTACATTGCAGCCACATATAGGCCTACTATATGATTGTATGTGGAATTATACAGACCCCCAAATCCCTTGCATGTGGCTGGATTGAAAGACATCATAGGCCCGATATGAGGTTGTATACACAACATATAAATAAATAGGGCCTACTTTGTAGATGGGTAATTCCATGAAGTTGGGGCAGTGTCCATGTATGTAGCATCGTGATATTGACAAAATACATGTCAGCATAACTCAATATCAATTATGCTATAGGCCCTACATTTATTGTTTGTAGGCTTTACATTTGCATTGAGGCCACACATTTTCCTGGAAATTTTTTGCCATTCAGACTCAATTTTAATGAAGTTATTAAACAATATGTAACACTGTGTCCTGGAGCATCGTGACGTGTCCACGTAGCATCGTGATATTTTAAAATTTGGTCCAAAGAGACAAATTATGGCAATGAGCTTGACCAAAATTTGATGCAATATGCATATTTACAAGGTATGAATAAGATAGCTAAATATCTCAAATTTCCTGTACACAGTTTCAATTTTAAAAGAAAATTACAAAATGTATCACGATGCTATGCGGTGTCCTTTTTTGTGTAAAACTGTGGAAAGGAGAGTTAAGATATTTAGCTATCTGACTAATCTAGTAATTATGCATATTATATCAAATTTTGGTCAAGCTAATTGCCTTAATTTGTCTTTTAGGACCAAATGTTTACTATCACGATGCTACATGGACACGTCACGATGCTACAGGACACCATTACATATCGTTTTAATAATTTCATCAAAATTGAGTCGGAATGGCACAAAATTTCCAGGAAAATGTATGGTCTCAATACAACTGCAAAGCCTATAAACAATACATGTATAGCATAATTAGTATTGAGTTATGCTAAAATGTCACACTTCGTGCCCCAACTTCACAGAATTACCCAGATGCACAATGAGAGGCTGAGGTCATCCCGACGTCATGTGCAGTGTCAACTCATCAAAAATTTGGCTAGGGTCTCTGTAGGTCTTATTTTCCTTTTTGCTATTTAAGTTCTACAGTAGACAGTCTATTTCTAAACATATTTCATGGAGTTTTCTCTGTTGCATGTATGTGAGCACTACAAGATAAAGCTACCTGGTAGACTCTACACTGAAATACATGGAATAGCAAGTTCTGTGACTAAATTTACAGATTGATGAAGAACTAACGGGACTATCCTAATTGTAAGTCCGTGTTAATGCCTTTCATTGTGTCTGATATACAGATGAACTCCAGTCCAGATGCCCCTGTGAAATGGAAAAAGGACAAGTTCATGAATGCCGTTGCCTTCTCCAATTAGTTGTGGAGGAAAATGCTACTCTGAGGAAAGGACTTGGGTCAAATTGAAGTGGATCAAAACCTGGTGAGAGTGCTGACAGATATTGATTTTATCAGAGCCTGGGCAGATGTAAGGAGATAACAGGTTACTGTAAAAGTGGATATTTTAGCGCGACTAATTTTTTGCGGTCGGCGGGGTAAGAAGAGCTTCGCATGTTTATAGTTCCGCGGAATCAAGACATCAACTACTTGAACAAATGGCGAGCAAAAATATTCGCATGCTTTTATTTTCGCGCTAGTTTCGGCTTACGCGAAATGCGTGAAAATTTCAACCAACACCGCAAGAAATTTCCACTTTTACAGTAGATGATGAAGACGTCCCTTTGGCATGCATATTAGGGAATTTTTATGTAAATATCATAAATAAAATGAACTATTTTCATTGGACTTTCAGCATATAACATAATTGCTTTCATCAGTACTAAACTTGTCATTGCTTGAATGATAGTCTTTAAAGAGAATATTTACTATGTGTATTACTGAATAGTTAATTGAGTCTATATGAGTAGTAAAATAATTTTTCATTGTAAATGTGTAGTAGTTACTTTATTACCAACATTCAGTCATTAGATGAGAGATCAATAGAATGTGCTTGTTGGCCTCTATTGCAGTGGAACAGCTAGCATCACATCCAAGTGCCATCACAGATATCCAGGTTGTTGAAGCCAGTGACACCCCCTCTCGCCAAATAAGACTGCCTCTTCTAGGCTACGCAGCTCGGTGAGACCTGTGACATCCATCTCGCCAGTGGAAACCAGCCCTCTCTGCCACCAAGCTCAGTGAATCCAGTGACATCCCCTCTCATCAATCAGAACCAGCCCTCCCAACTACTTAGCTCCATGAAGCCAGTGACATCCCCTCTCATGTTCTTCTTTGTGGCTGGCAAATGTTTGAAAACTGAACTTGGATGACTTCAATATCATAATTATGTTGAGTGCATCCAAGTGATGGCAATGATAATAGCTCTGACACCAGTTCTTCCTGTAGGCCTACTGTCAATTTATGCCTTCATTGTGTATTATAGCAAAAGACATGTTAGTAATGAAAAAGCTGCACCTTTGTACCAGGATTGTTGGGGATTCTGATAAATGCACATTGAACATGAATAACATCAATTCCAATCATAGACTACATTCATGTGATGGCAGTGATAACTGATATGACACTACATTTATATCTCTGAACTCTCTATTTCTGTCTTTCCTGTGAGGTAACAACAAACATGTTAGTACTCAAATGTGTGAATCAGAATGAAACAGTGAATTGATTGCCTGGAAAATTTGTTCTTGCCCCATGTAGCAAGTAGGGAAAATAAATCCTGTAAACTCCTAAACTGCATGTGCGTTAAACTGTTACTGGAAGCTAAAAATATCCAGGCACAAAGTGTTTTGTCCTTTTTTAGCTCACCTGAACCGAAGGCTCAAGTGAGCTATTGCGATCGCTCTTCGTCCGGCGTCCGTCGTGCGTCGTGCGTCGTCCGTCGTCCGTCGTGCGTAAACTTTTTACATTTTCATCTTCTTCTCGAGAACCCCATGACCGATTTTCACCAAACTTGGCAGGTAGCATCCCTAGGGGGATAGGATCTCAATTTGTTCAAATGGGCACCATGGCCCACCTGGGGGGCCCCAGGGGGGCCCAAACACCCTAAAATTAAGGAATCTTTAAAAATCTTCTTCTCTAGAACCAGAAGTGATAGGGCTTAATTGATACTATGAGTAAGTACATTGATGACTGTAGTTTCAAGTTTGTTCATGGGGGAATCAGGGGTGCCCCCCTTGGGACCCAGGGGATGGGGGTGGGGAGGAGTCCTAATGGGGCCTAAATTGTACATTTTCATCTTCACTTTGAGATCGCCATATCTGATTTTCACCAAACTTGGTAGGTAGCATCCCTAGGGGGATAGGATCTCAATTTGTTCAAATGGGCACCATTGCCCACCTGGGGGGTCCCTAGGGGGCCAAACCCCCTAAAATTAAGGAACCTTTAAAAATCTTCTCTAGAACCAGAAGTGATAGGGCTTAGATGATACTATGAGTAAGTACATTGATGACTGTAGTTTCAAGTTTGTTCATGGGGGAATCAGGGGTGCCCCCCTTGGGACCCAGGTGAGGGGGTGGGGAGGGGTCCTAATGGGGCCTAAATTGTACATTTTCATCTTCACTTTGAGATCGCCATGTCTGATTTTCACCAAACTTGGTAGGTAGCATCCCTAGGGGGATAGGATCTCAATTTGTTCAAATGGGCACCATTGCCCACCTGGGGGTCCCTAGGGGGTCAAACCCCCTAAAATTAAGGAACCTTTAAAAATCTTCTCTAGAACCAGAAATGATAGGGCTTAGATGATACTATGAGTTAGTACATTGATGACTGTAGTTTCAAGTTTTTTTCATGGGGTTGGCGGATTCATTCCCCCCCCCCCCCCCCACGCCCTTAGGACCCAGGAGAGGGCTGGGGAGAAGTCCAACACTTGTAATGGAGCCTGAATTGTACATGTTCATCTTCTTCTTGAAAACCTCAAGATGAATTTTGACCAAACTTAGCAGGTAGCATCCCTAGGGGGATAGAATCTCAATTCCTTCAAATGGGCACCATGTCCCTCTTGGGGGCCCCCTAGGGGGCCCACCCCCCCCCCCCCCCCCCCCCCACATTGAGGAATATTTAAAATCTTCTGCTCTAGAACCAGAAATGATAAAGCAAAGTTAATACCATGAGTTTGAACATTGATGACTTTAGTTCCAAGTTTGTTAATTGCAGATTCAGATCCAGGACTGCCTGCCCCCTCCCCCCCTACCCCCCCCCCCCCCCCCCCCCCGAGTTGAGAGGGGGGGGGGGGGAGGGATCCATATGCAGACCTAAAGTTTCCAATGTTCTCAGGTAAGAGTGTGCAAGAATGCATGGAAGGTGAAATTGCGATACTCAGGTGAGCGCGTGACCCGCGGGTCTCTTGTTTTTCATTTGGTCTTTTTTCCCCCTGTGTTTCCCAGGTGTTTCAGAGGTGAAAAACTACAATTACTCCGTTACGATAAAATATTGCATCAGTGTTTTAAAGTGAACTTAAGCAGGGCTGTCATGCACAACAGTGTACATCACTGAAGGGCCTTTCACACATTTCATTATTGCTCTAACTATTATTATTATTACTACTACTACTATTGTTGTTGTTGCTAATTTTTCATTACTATCATCATCTTCATAATGATTATTATCCTCATCATTTATGTGATCACTGATATCATGCCATGTGTTACATTCAAGTGGCACAGCAGGTCCTACACAGTAGCATTGTCCATCAGCATTTTGGAAGACACTTTTTCAGCACAAAATTTTGTGATAACTCTATCAAATCACATTATTATGAGGACAATATTTTTGTGGTAAATGGAGTTTGTGCCCTTGTAATATTCATTGCATCTATATTTTGTGGCCAAAAAAAAAAAAAAAAAAAAAATGAATTTTGATAAACAAATGTGTTGGAAGTGCTTCAAACAAGATGTTCAGTTTTCATTCACATAGATATAAAAATACATTGTAATATACATTTTGGTAGGTCCCTACATAATGTTCTACTGATATAATTGTATATGCTCAAACCCTAAACCAATTGTGTTTTGATAATGCAATATGTAGAAGGTCTCCACACTGAAATAGTATAGTGTTCTTTGTACTTGAAGTCATTAACCCTGTGACATTGATTCTTGGACTTTCACTTCAATATTTTTCCCTGCAAATGTGCAAGTTATTTGAAAGTGGTTGCATTTGTAAGGTTCTTTTAATTTACATGTTATAGTATTATTATCATAATTGTTCAATATGATAGGAGTATAATGTGTAGATGCCCAAATTGACTAATGACAGAATGCTGAGCAGTTTCTTTTTTCTTTTTTTTTCTGCAAATGATTACCTTACCTGTGTCAATTGGCAATCTTTGCTTTACAACTATTTCTATTATGACATTTTATATTTAAAAGATATAGGCCTACATGCAAGTAGCCAGCACAGATTTGTTATCTCTACATTGTATATCACATCACATTACTGTGAGAGCAGTTTCTAAATACACGTAGCACATTTGCAATTAGAACCTGTGCTCATGATGCAACACCAAATGCAAATATACATGCAAAGATAAAAGAAAATGTAAGGTCAGTGTACCCTGCTACACACAACTTCTAATGTAGGTCCCATGTACACATGCAATTTATATGTGCACATGAAATTTGTATTTATGCATGGTAGTATAATGTAAGTGTAGGGATTTATTTTGAACCTTTTATTATAAGTGTATCCCCCCTTCTTTTATTACAGGTACCACCCCTCTACACATAAATACGTCAACCCACACATACAGTAGTACCGGTATTCACATCCACATGCATCCACACACCCCACCTACAATTGTATCACAGACACACCACATATCACATGACATTTTCCACTCTTTCACTTCTCACCCATTGTTCCCTGTAATACTGAAATCATGCCTAAATCACCCAAGCCTGCACATCATTTACATATTATTATGAATATTTAGTTTTAACCTTTGTTTCTTTATTTGCATGTTTTGTTATGTTGATTTTGTGTATGCATATTTATGTAACAACCCACATTTACATGTAAACCCATGCCAAATTATGTGAAGAATAAATTGGCTACAAGTTAGTTAGCCAGGGGACTCCTTCCAAGTAACACATGTGTGCTGCCCTAGTTTGCTTTTAGTGTGATGAGTGCTAGAGAGCTAAGTGAACCCTAGCCCTACATAAGTAATGTGTTAGATTTAAATTCACTGAAATATCACAAGATATTACCTGTGTATACAGGCCTAATTGTTAAGCGTCAATTTACCAATGAGAAAAAAATGTGTTCTGATGATAAAAACCCAATCAGGGTTCTAGATAAAACTGAGTGAATGTTGTTGACCTATGTGGAAATAATTGACTTGAACAGATTATTCCTTGTGTCTTGATTTTCTCCTTGTATAGGTGAACAAGACATTGCATCATGCATGGTTGCATTGTACATATGATAAATAAGAAAATGTATAAGATAGCCTCAGAAATTGTTGGATTGGTTATTAGACTATTACAGGTGTCACATTATTCAGTCTAGAAGACTGAAAATGATCTGATTCCCAACATTTTTGTGTGTATCTGTGAAATAATTCCAATTAACCCTATTTATACAGAAAATAGGTAAGGCCTAAGCCATACCAAATGACCAACTTTCTAACCTAGTATGTGCATGTGTCAATTGTGAAGAAAATCATCCACAATAAATGTTACAACTATTAAAGTCACATGAAATTACAAATACATGACAAGTTGTACCGGTAATAAAAATGAACTATTGGTTAGTTCCAATGCAAGTTTAGATATAACATTGTACTGGATACTTCTAATTCTCTGGCCTACTCGGTACTTGTGTTTCAAATCTTTGAAGAAAAAAAAAAGGGGGGTTTGCCATGAAGATTGCATTGAATTGCATGTACATGTAATAACACAACCCGTTTGTGTTTCATGTAATAATTACATGAATTGTAAATTATTGTAAATTGAGATTTCGTTGATTTTTTTTTTCTACGTAGCCCGACCAGACGCCGTGCGAAGCACGGCAGTTACTGCGTACATGGTACCGACCTAGCGCTGGGCCGGCTGTGTCCGTCCTTACCCGGAAAAGTTTCTATGTACGTACGTACACGCACAGCCCAGTCGCTGTACATATAGCCCGCCCGGCGTCTGGTCGGGCTACGTATTACTTTACCGCATTCACCTATCCCGCTTTCGGTACTTCTCAACGAAGAATCTTGTAATAAATGGAGTTTGATGGCTTTTAGGATACGTAGCCTACCGAGTCTTCTGACGATAGAACTAGCTCTCATAATATCTTGGAAGAAGGACATGTGAATCTGAAAAGGAGGAGTCCTTTGATTTTAGGTTAGCGCTCTCATCAAATGAAAACACGCAAGATCGTACAGCAGCTCGAGCTTAGAAGCACTAGCACTGGACACTGTGTATGATGATGCGAGTTATGGAAAGTGAAATGCGGCCAGCGCTCGCCGCGCCCATAGCACAGCCAGCCGTAGAGCTAGCCACAATTGCTCTACGTATAACTACTAGTAGTTCCGCAGCTCACTCGGCATGTTGGCTTGATTTCGCTGTAAGTTGGCTTGATGTTCGCAGTCAACAAGCAGTATTCCGCAATTCAAATACGTATCGCCATCGTATCGAAGGGTCTTTTTCCAGAAAAGTATGTTTTGTTTTTCGCTTTTTAAAACATTTGAGAAGATTCCGATTTCCAAGATATTTTCACACATGTTAAGTTACATATCTACCTTTCATTTTATACCCAAAGCACCTTCTCTTTCGCATGTTTTGCACAACCGAACACTCATCCCCAGTCCCTTTAATCTACTGTGGCTGCTACTGCTGCTGCTGCTGTTACTGCTATTCCTGTTGCTGTTATCCTTATCATTACTAGAGGTTGTACTTTAACAATCTCTCCAGCCATAATCATTAAAGTGATTGCTGATAATGAAACATTCCTGTTTGGCACACATTTTATTAAGCAATATACTGTGTAGGCTTGTACTTCTTTAACTTGGTGTTTTGGCTTCTTCTGTATAGTCTTTTTGGAAAGCAGAAACAAGATTAGATAATGGTAGTTTCTAGAATATCCACTACATGTGGCAAGTCAAATCTTATTTATGATATTACAATGTAGTTGGAACTGCTAACACAATGCCTAATTTTTCAGTTCCATTACATCTCATGAGATACCCACCATGATAGGATCCTACAATTGTACAAGTAGCCATTGTATTCATATGATACACTTGTATTTCATGAATTGCGACTTGTAAGCCAATTTGGAGGATGGTTGACTTGGCGATCGAGAACCATTTTGTCAGGGTGAGAATTATCAACATCAGATCTTTTCAGAACAAAACTTTCTACGAAGATTTCCGACTGATTTTCAGATGTGAAGACAATATCCAGCAAGTAAAATATATATATAATTTTTTAGTTGTCAATGTGGATATGAATTGGTCAACTTGCAAACTTTCCTAAAATGAAAACACTGCAAAATATATCATGTAGGCCTAAATTACAGGTTGTGATTGCTTTTACATTGTAAATGCACTCTGTGTTTTTCGTGTGTGTGTGTGTATCTTTGTATGGTAGTTTGTTTGTTTTTAAATAAAATCTTCAAAAAGAAAAAAAAGTTTCAGGTGTACCAACAGTTTGTCTTTCTTGGACAACTTTCGGAGATCAATGTTTTACCGTTGACAGAAACTTAATATGTGTAGGAAAAGGGCAAAACCCAGGAGGAGGCTGTGAGGAGAGGCAACAAGGAAGCCTTGGCTTGAATTTCATTCCTCTGGGAATGTGGGGATGCTTCTGGCTGTGTTTGAGGGCTTTTTCAGGAATTTTTATGAGGATAAGTTTACATGTGTTGCATTTTCACATGCATTCGGGATCCGACTAATTTGTCTGAGGTGTGCTCTGAAGAATGGAGATTATGGAAGCATGTCGGCGGCGGGATTGCGCTGCTGTTTTTGTGGCATTGTTTTGGGCAGGGTGTCTTCTGTCAGTCATGCTTGGGTCTGCTGATCACGTAGGGAAGCATTGTTTTCTTCGTTGCACGGAGTGCAGCCTCGGTATTCCTGCACCCATGACGCCCACACACCCAACCGTGACGCACTCGTCCGAACATCATGCTCCACCGCTCCTGCTCGGTATGGTGTTCGTTGACACAGAGGTCGCAGACAGCTAGAGACTTCGGAGATTTGCATTGCATTCCTTTTTCAAGCACTGCAAATACATGTGCCTGCACTGTGTCGTAGATGTTAGTCCTTGGATCATTGGTGCAGTGTAATCCCCAATACCCCAAAATGATTGAAGTAGGAATGTGGCTTTGTATGAAGGGTAATTGTGTAATGATACTCAGGCAAATGTATGCTTAGGTTTAGCATTTGTAATTATGCCTACTCTAAGAACTTGTTTAGGAAAGAAGTCATATAGGCCATAAGCCTATAATGTGTACCTCTCGGGATAACTTTCTTTAACAAATGGTTTAGTGTAGGCCTATAGGCCTACAAGTAGCTGAAAAACAATTTCTGTCATTTCTTGAGAAATCTTCCTTTTCCTTTACTGAAATAAAACATGTTTCAAAGGGGTTAAAGCACATGTTGTAATAGGATTTTCTTGCCCTGAGCACTTCATGCTGTTCTGATCCTGTCAACAGCTACAGTTGTATGTGTTTTAACTTTTGATCGAGAAACAGCACTTGTATCCCAATCCTCTCACCTGTAGCACAGTATATGTACATTTCAAACCAGTCTTCCTTCTATCAAAAGTTTTATTCCTCCCTTTACAAAAGTTTACTGAGAATGCCTTGACTTGATCAGAATGCAAGTATGAACTGAACTGTGGAAGTTTTTGTTAATTAGATAGAAGTGACAAAGAATAGGAATGGCTAGACCAGAACTGGCTGGAATTCATCGTTTTGCAAGCTACATGTACAAGCACTCTTATGGACGAGGAAAGGCAAAGGCAAGCCATTTGCTCACTTCTTTTTCCTTGAGCTTGCACAACTACATTTGAATTTATGAAGCATTTTCTCTTTGTGTGTAGATATACTAGGCCCTATGTATTTATTCTATGTATCTCTATATTTTTATTTTAATAGTCTGCCATTTAGAAGTGAAATACATTTTGTATCGACTTGTCAAAACAATCCATTAATCCTCTTCCCTTTTCTGTTCTCCTTTTGCATATCTTCCTCTTCCTCCTTTTACCCTTGTTTTACACTGCTGAGAATGCCTTCTTCAACTTCTTCCCCTTTATTTTTCTCATTTGATGTCATGATACATTTCTCAAATGTAAGAGTACCTGTACGGCTGATGATAAAGCTATGGCAGATGGCCAGTGAGATGGGCGCACTTTTCTAAATACAAGTGCTACAGACCATCTAATCCGTTTTTGACGTCTCCTAATGTATAATCCTCGCCTGTAATACCCTCAGAACCTTTTAATACTCGGGGCTGGGTGACTCTGGAGTAGAGAGAGAGATTCCAAGCACATTATGGGGAGATGAGCATTTGTCAGCTCCTCTAAGACCTGATGAGGGAAAGAAAGAATCAGGATCAGGACTATTGTGACTTTGTTTTTAATTATGCTGTTTGTTTCATGTTTTGTTATGGTAGATGGAAACTGATACTGTTTTATGAAGCTTGTACAATGATAGATGACTTTTTAGTGTCCATCAAGAACCAGAATATTTTTTCTTCCCAAATCTTTTTCGTGAACATGCAGCTGTATCTCAACCAATGATGTTGTATCGTGGGGCATACAACTGTAAGATAAGTACAATAAGAGAGATATCAGAGATTATAGCAAGATGCTGAAGGCTGTATAAAGACAACTTGTTGTGCATATTATGTAGAATAGTTTTTTTTATCACCTATTCATGTATTTAAAAAAAAGAACAGAACAGGGGCTTGCAAAGGAGAATTGTTGATCATATAATAGAGTTCATCTATTACCGCTGTACAGTGTAGATGCCTGCATGTGATTAGGGCTTACAGTGTACTTGTAAACTCTTCCCACATAGCATTTAATGTATATTCTGTGGGGGATCCAGGGAGGACCTCAATGGGCACACGCCCCCCCCCCCCTTTTTATTTTTTGTTGAAACAAAAGAAATTAAAAAGAAAAAAATTGAGGGGTGTGTGCACCCCCCCCCCCATTTAATTTTGTAAATGAGCCCCCTCTTTGCGGAATTCCTACAGTGTAGATCCGCCGCTGATAATAGATAGCATTTTGATGCTATTGTGTACATTGTCAGGAATTTGAACAGAGATTATGGGATACATGAAAAAACTATTAAAAAAAAACCAATCAAATCAGGGCTTTCAGTTAATAAATGTGAATTATTGTGACAGTGCCCATTTCTCTTCATATTTTTACCCAATATGTGGGTTTTGCTGCACTACTTGTATCCATCACAGCATCATCTTCTGGGCATATCCTATGTAAAAGACTCTACCTTTGACACTGTTCAACATGCCATGCTTTGATGTTTTTAATTCCAGTGCTCTGTGATGTGAAGTCAATTCAAAAGCTGCAGCTGCAGCATACAGCCGTATGCAGAGCACTATTGAGCTCCATTTCTAATGATATGGTATAATATTAACCCGTTCAGGACTAGTCCCGAGTATATTCGGGCAAGCGTCTATGGGAAATATGTGTTGTAGCAAAATCAAACCGTCCTCAACGGGTTAAGAGTAGCATCACGCTAAAGAGCTTATGACACCAAGGAAAATCAAGTTCTTCTGACCAGTATTTCCAGACCTATTGAGCTTTTGCTTGATGAATTTACGTAAAATCATATGGGTGTTGTAACGGTAGGAATACGAGTGGATATATTGGAAATAGGGGCAATGGTAGTGGTATCATTGTAATAGTGGTAGAACCATAAGTATTATTAGTGGTACTGTAGTTGTAGTATTAGTAGTAGTGGTAATAGTAGTAATAGTAGTAGCCGCAGCAGCAGCAGTGGAAGGAGTACAATAGCAGTAGGTGGTCCAGTGCATTTTTTATTCTCCTTTAAAGATCTGTTAGTTCCTTGGCTGCGGTTTCTCTTGTGTGGTGTTTCGTAATTTGAAAGCAAATAGGCCCTACATGTACACCGCAAAATACAGTGGTACAATTGACGTACTCCATGTGTATACATGTATTTCGGGTTGTTACAGCATAATTCCAACTTCACCCAAAATATGCATGCAAGATTTGAGCCTAAATCGTGCTAGAATTTCACTGCTTGTACAGCAGTGTACGAGGTACACAGTAGGCCTATTTTTCAAGTGACCTAACACACTTTGTGTCTTTTCCCATTGGAAATATGCGCATGTGCAATGCTTTCAGAAATACTGCAGTATTTTGTGAATGAGATCAATACCAAGAGAATTTACGCAGTATCTGTTACTGTGTTATTTACCCAATGAGAACAGTGCCAACAAATCACCATGGTATTAAATACCATGGCAATGCTATTGTAAAGGCATCTATACATGTGTGAAGCTGTTGTTTTGGCCCTGTTTTATCAAAAGATATAATCAATTTTAAATTTCCTTAACACACAGACTGCCATAGACTTATGATAGAAATCGACTTTATAATCAATTTAACTCTTCATAAAACAGGGCCCTGGTGACACAACATTTGCTCCTGCAACAATTGCTCCAGTCTTATTTTCTCCAAGGACTTTGGGATAGGGTTAGGGATGTGATAGGGTTTTAGGTTTAGTTTGACGTGAGGATTACCAGTAGGGTTAGGGTTATGTTTGTGGTTAGAATTTCTGTTTGGCTTTAGTGTGCAGATATTTCATGGTAGCAGTTGTCACAGGAACAAAGTAATGCAAATGTCATGGAACTGTTGTTTCTGAAGTGAGAACTTTGTGTGGAGATCAAAGCCTTGGTACACCTGCCCAGTGGTTTTGCCATTATATTCACCAGTTCATCGAGTGATTGATGACTTGTTGAGGTTATTCTACCGTATCAGGCCAAGGTAATGTACAATGTATGTCTAGCGCGACATGGGCAGAGTAGTCTCTAGGCCAGCTGTGTGCAAGTTTACAGGATGTGCAAACATTGGTGTCTGGTGGTGTGGTATCAGAAGGCTAAATGCATTGCGCTATTAGGAGATGTTTGCTAGTCAGTAGGTGTAAACTTGGGGAAGACTGATCGCTTCTGAGGATAGTCTGGCATTATGTGTATGGCTAATAAATCTTTTGGTCTCTAGGTTATGTTCTTGTGAAATGCATTAAGAAATTACAGAAGGGAAAAGGGACCCCTTTGAATCTAATTTCAGTCATTTTTGTCCCTACAGTGGCTCCCTCACGGGAATGCTACACCAACTGGTACTTACAGCTTGTACTATGTGTGTTTGTCTGTCTGTTTGTGTGTATGATATGTGGAAGTGTATATATGGGGCAAGTGAAGACAGAAAGAAAGGGGAAGAAAAGGAGCAAGTAAGAAATTTGCCATCACCATGAATCAGTGTAACAATTATCCCTGTCACGTTTGCTGCAGCCTGGTTTGTACCTACTAAAGGGCTTTTGCTTAGTCCCGTACCAACGGTGGGGCTAAGGGGGGGCCTTAGCCCCACCGTTGGTACGGGACTATCCTTAGCCCACTTTCTGTTTACACTCGTTTTTGCCAAAGTGGGCTAGCCCCACCGATAGTCCGGTACTGCCTGGCCCTGCAAAATAGCAGGGTTAGCACCACAATTGCGGTGCCAAGCAAGTGAGTGTAAACAGAACGAAAAAATAATCCTGGTCTAAGCGACAGAGACGAAGTCCGACCCCCACTGACCAATCGGAAACGAGGTAATCAAGTGCTGCGGGTGCGTGCGTGTACGTGTACAGTACACAGCGTAATCATGAATATTCATGTGGTTTGGAAAGTCCGGGGCCAAGAAATACAAGTGTAAAAAGGTCAGTTTTCTCCTTAGCCCCGGACAAGAGATAGTACGGGACTAATTGGCGAGTGTAAAAAGCTGAAAAAATTGGTACGGGACTAACGATAGTCCTGGGTCAGAGAAAGTCCGGGGTTAAGAAGCACAAGTGTAAAAAGGGCTTGATACATCTATCTAAGTAGTCCTATGCTGCAGTAGCATCTTCATACAAACTCTTGTTTTATTGGGAAGGGGGAGGGGGATTTCTATGTAGAATATAAATGTAAACATTTAGTCGCTAGAGGTCAGGTTCCCACATGGACTGACAAAACTGTCAGAGTTTTGTCAGTTCATCACGTAACATACGTTTAGCACCAACTCTAGAAATGGTAAACGCAGTGTTCAATAGAATGTAAAAGGGCTGAGGATATCTGTTTTAAAATCAATACCAGGCCATTCGAAAAACTCCTAATTTTCAATAAATAGTCATCATCTCACCTTCTGTATGTGATATACATACACGTACATGTAGGGCCTACATGTAGATGTCAGTCCAGCGTTACTTATCTATTTTGGGCATAATGCCGCCCCAAAAATTTCATGTTGGCATAAATTCTAATACATTACTTGTTTAAACTTATATCCAATTTTGGGGCAAAGTTATCTCTTATTCAAGTGCTCTCAAAGATCATATTGTCTTGAGTGGTAATGCACATTGTGTCTTGAGTGGTAACGCACATTGGAACAAGAATGGGAATGACCTGACATCCCTGAAATTGACCCTTGTACTTTGGAAATCCCCAGTTGGTTGTATCAAGGAGGTACTACTAGTACCTCCTTGGTTGTATACAGTTGTGTAGTGTAATATGACAACCTACCAAGCAATCATTCACAGTGTTGGCTTCATGGTCATATTTAAGTGTGGGCTAGAAAAGAAAGGTGGCTTGAAAACAATGTAATTGATACAAAGTTGCAGGTAGTCATCAAATATTAAAATGTGTCAACAGATGAAGATGAGATGTACAGTGAATGTGATGTGAGATGTGCAGTCATGCAGAGGGTAGCTATTCCCACCTTCCCCACCCAAAGAAAATTACCTTGCTACAACACTGTCTTTTGTGTGCTGATCTATTAAAATAAGGTTGGCAGGGCCAGATAGCATTTTCAGCTGTTTTGCCTGTGATTGCTTCAATAATAATGATACATGTACATCATGAACACTATGCGTGCAGTGCCACTGTGCAGTGATGTTATATGAAATATCAAACAAGCCTTTTAGTGCAGGTTTTATTTCATTATGATTACAGTGCTAGCAGAGACGCTGCATGCTTCAATGAATGCATTCTACAATGCACACTGTAAACATGAAATATTTCGCAACGTGGAAATCTTTTTGTAATTCACACTCTACAGAAATATTGCAAGTAGCGTTAGAGGCTATTTGATTGTGCACAAAATGTCCTTCTCTGCTTATTGTACCCTTGCTGTTAAAGGGATGGTATGATATATTAGTTGAGCTGAGGATTCAGCTTAAAATATTTTGCAAGATATTTAGAAACCACTCTATGAAATGTTAAAGAGCATACAATTCTATGGGGAATTGAAAGTTTATTTGATGAAAATTGGTTTTGAAATGACTGAGATATCCTAAAACAACGTAAAACAAAGTGATCCTAATAAAAGTCATGGCCTGTTGTGTTTTATTAGGATCACTTTGTATGGATATCTCAGCCATTTCAATACTAATTTTCATCAAATAAACTTTGAATTCCTCCAAGAATTATAGGTATGTTTTTTCATATTTCGTAAGAGGATTCTCATTATCTCACAAACACACACACACACACACACACACACACACACACACACACACACACACACACACACACACAAAGTTAGAAACCTGCAGCCCCATCTAAACCGTAACTGTATCATCCCTTCATATTCCCACAAATGAGCCCAGCAAGCAGAATTACTTTACAAGTTTCTGTTTTTTACTGTGGGTAAAGTGTATCACCATAAGAACCTTTTATCCTCATCTTCAGTATGAGGTAAGTATGCACTTTTTTAGTGGGTTATGCCGAGTCTTAAATTGAATCTGACTCAATGGAGGATTATATTATAACCAATGAGAAGTGTACAGGACCGCTGAGATTCATTCATAATCTCGTGCCCTGATGTTAGTGTGTGTGTGTGTGTGTGTTTTGTTTTTTGTTTTTAAATACATAATCTAATCCACAATTATTTTTTTTTGTAATTAGTTTTTGTGCTTGTGAGCTGCTTGGAGGCTACATTTGTTCAGCAAACTTCACTTGGTGTATAATATGATTTCATTTAAATGGATAGAAGATGCTTGGTATGTAATTCCAGACTATTTCAGTACTTCATTTTATGGCTTCTGGATCTGTTGGCTTCATTTTTACATAAATCAGGCCTGTGCATACAAGTTAGTAGCTCAGCGGCATGTGTCTGTTCCCAACATTTAGGCCTACTCCACTGTCTTGTTGTGTAACTGTCTTCATCAGCACTTCTTTTTGAAGAAGTGGTAGAAGATTGTGTAGAGCAGCGTTCATGCTGTGTTTGTCCAATATTGTCCTTCCCACGTTTCCTGTACCGGATCAATTTACATTGATCCCCAGTGTTCAAGGCTCAACAAAGCATAGATTCTAGTGTGCGGTGTTGTGGTTATGTAAACAGGGTCTAGGTTTCAAGAATAAATTGAACTTTCTGTATGCTACATAGCGTACTCAGAGGTAAGCCGCTTCCTACTGCCTCACAAATATATATTTGTATGCACAAACATATAGACATACATACACACACACACACACACACACACGAACATGTGCAAATGCATGTAAATATGTACAGGTACTGTACAATGTACGTGTCTGTAGGGAATACCAGCTGACCATCCAGTCCTGTCATTACAAATTTCATAAAAGATTTGTCCAAATTCAATCAATCAGAGGGGCCCCAGGTCTGCTGATGATATTTCCCCAATCTCTTGTGCTTTGTTTATATAATAGCAAAAGTCAAGTCCGACCACAGATTTCTGGGGATGGTGCACTGTACCACCGTCCTGGCACAGCAAGCATAAAATAAGGACCATAAACAAAACGGCCCATTAATAACAAACTTGATACATGTCTCCACTTATCGCCTGCTAATCAATTAGATTGAGTAGCCGGTCATGACAGACTGAAATGAGGGGATGCTGCCTGTGGTTTGCCGCTGCGTGTACCGAAGAGCTGGGCAAGTGGCCATACTCCTAGCCTCAATGTATTCCTGTCACATATTCTTGTCACATGTCTCATCCCTACATATGATGCTCGGTCACGATGACTGTTGTGGGTGAATAGGCAGAGAAGGTTCCTCAGCTTAAAGGGATGATATAGTTTTGGTCGGGATGGGATTTAGATTTTTCACTTTTGCAAGATGATTAAAAACCACGTATTTGAAATATTAAAAAGCATGCAATTCTAGAAGGAATTGAAAATTTATTTGACAAAAATCAGTTTTGAAATGGCTGAGATATGTGTCCAGAAACAGAATAAAACAAAGTCGTCCTAATAAAAGGTGGGTTCTACCTTTCATTAGGACCGCTTTGTTTTGCATTGTTTTTGGATATCTCAGCCATTTCAAAACCAATTTTCATCAAATAAAATTTTGGTTCCTGTTATTAATGATATGCTCAATATTTCATATAAGTGGTCTCCAATTATCTTACATAAAATTAAAATTTGAACCCCCCATATCAACCAAAACTATGCCTTCCCTTTTGAAAGCATATGGCTCTCTCTTGTAATCCTCTCCATGTTTGTACGTATAATGTATATGTAGGTTTGTTTGTTTGTTTTATCTCTTTTAACAACTCTGAAAATTGCACTTGATGTGAGACTCCGAAGGCATCAAACAATAGCCTACTTTGCTTTCCAAGAAAAGCAGTGTCAATGTTTCGGTCATAATCTGTCAATAGGTAACCATATTACCAATGGCTCTCTCTTGTAATCCTCTCCATGTTTGTACATGTATATGTAGGTTTGGTTTTTTTCTTTTTTATCTCTTTTAACAACTCTGAAAATTGCACTTGGTATGAGAATCGGAGGGCATCAAACAATAGCCTACTTTGCTTTCCAAGAAAAGCAGTCTCAGTGTTTCTGTGATAATCTGTGGATAGGTAACCATCTTACCAATCAAAAGCAAGATTATTTGCCTGAAGGGGAATGAATCCCAAATGTGTATGTGAACTGAGGGAATTCAGCAATATTAGAAGAACGCATCAACAAAGTTAGAGAAAAAATTGGACAGTCTGTCAACAAAAAAAAAAATATATATATATATGAATTTTAAAAATTTCAGTGCAGCCATTTTTGTATGACAAGACTACTTCAATCTGTAAAATCACTTTGATATGTACAACAATGTAAAGAAAATATACAGAGAATTCCACAAAATTTCATTTTTATGAAATGTACATTATACACATTCTCTTGACTTGTTAAAACCAGCATAAGTTAAGAGTGATATTATTCTCCTGCTTTCTGAAAGACATTTTGAATTAAAGGACAAGTTCACCTTCATGTACATGTGGATAGAGTGAATGCAACAATATTTGTAGAACACATCAGTGAAAGTTTGAGGAAAATCCGACAATCCGTTCAAAAGTTATGAATTTTTTAAGTATCTGCGCAATTACTGCTGGATGAGAAGACTACTACAGTGTGTGATGTCACATACGTACAACGATATAATGAAAATAAAAAGAGAATTTCACAAAATTTTACTTTTTGAATAAAGTGCACATTTCTTGGACTTGTTACTGATGTATGTTGAGGATAATATTATTCCCCTTGCCTTCTGAAAGAGAGAAGTCGAGTATTCTTTTGTTATGCGAGAAAAGTGAAAATAAAGTGAATTTTCTTTATACTTTCTTTATACCGTTGTACTCATGTGACGTCACAAGCTATAGTAGTCTTCTCATCCAGCCATGACTAAGCAGAAACTTTAAAAATCCATAACTTTTGAACGGATTGTCGGATTTTCCTCAAACTCTCACTGATGTGTTCTACTAATATTGCTGCATTCACTCAACCCACATGTCTATGAAGGTGAACTTGTCCTTTAAGTGCTCTTTGATCATGCTAGAAAAATGCAAATATGTTGAATTTTTTAAAAACTATTTTCTTTCTATCCATACATGACACCTCAAAGTGTTGTAGTCTCGCATCCAGCGATGGCTGCACCAAAAATTCATAGCTTTTTAACAGATTCTCCAATTTTCCTCAAACATGGCTTTTGTGTTCTATCAATATTGCTGCATTTTGTCAGTTCACATCATTGTATACTTTGGTTTTATTCTCTGTTAAACTACATCCAGAAGTTTGAGAGATTGATCCTCTGAGAGTTAACTTGTTCAGGACGATCTGATATTGATATTACACCCATTTCCTATAGACACCTGCGTGGGTTTACTCTGGACTAGTCTTCTAGGGGTAAATGCTTCATCCATTCATATTTAATATATATAGAAATTATAAGTTAACTCTATCAGGGGAAATATTACAGGAAAAGAGTACCGGTAAATAGAAAATTGTGATACTTTAACGCTGTTAGCTGTAATTTCAAGCTACTAAGATCATAGGCTTCTTTGATTTTCTTCTCTTCTAAGAAAGAAAAGAAAATGAATACAGAACTTAGAGTTAATGTGCTAAAGATTTTCTTCTTTAATCCGTTTAGGACGGTTTGATTTTGCTACAACACGCATTTCCCATAGACACCTGCTCGAGTATACTCGGGGACTCGTCCTCAACGGGTTAAAAAGGAGTTTTGTCACCATCAATTTGTGATCATTGTCACTTGATTACATGATGAGCCTTGCTGCCAATATCCAGTTTGGTATTTGCTGAAAATCATGACAATATAAATCTGTATGAGACACTTCAAGACTTAAACTACATCGATTCCTGTGATTTCATACATTTTGGAAATCGAAATAACAATTCTTGTGTGTGTGTGTGTGTTATTTTTGTAAGGTGTGTCTGCTAAATTTTGGTAACGTCAACCTCTGCCTCCAACCACTGAGAGTTGATGCGCAGACACGAAATGGGGAATTAAATGATGCATTCCATGTTGATGAATGCATGCAGAAGGAGGCCCGCGAGAGAAGGGGCAGGAGGAGACATCAAGAAGTGTTGCCATGGCGACAGGCTCTATCGCCAGCCAAAGAATGGCTGTGAGCTCTCTATCATGCAGAGTCATATTCATGCTGCATATTGATGGCTTTCTCTGATAGAGAGAGGGATGCAGTCTTATAAGTGCTAGCCAAAGAAAGCAGATGCTAACACACACAAAAAAGTAGGTTTTTGTGTTTGTTTGTGTTGTTTGTGTTATTTTTTTATTTTTTTATTTTTTGCTTTTTATTTTAACTGTAGGTACTGTCAAATTGATTGTTGGCTTAACCTGTATCATGTATGGAACCAATTCTGAGTATAGGTGGACTAATAGGTACATGTAGATAGAGGGAGAATGTTACATTGTAAATACAACAGTTCATATCATCTTCAGTGGAATAGTGATCTTTAAGGAAAGAAAGAAAAACCACATGGCCTTTAAATCATGCTGCATTGAGAGAAATTAAGTTTTGAAAACAGGGCCAAGATATTTTTGGACAGTATGTAGCTAAAGGTTAATAGAATTTTGCATTTCTCTTGGTTCAATAATCTTTTTGTCTGGAACACTTGTTATTTGATTAGAAAAAACAAACAAAAAACTTTGCTTTGCTGCATAATACTTGTGCATTACTCCTCTAATACATTAAACAAACAATTATCACAACTGTTCAGAAAGCTGCTCTTTTTTTCATTTATGCATCCTCAATTATTTAGAACAAACATCAGACAGTCACATAATATATTTCTGCATGAAGGCTTTCAAAAGGCCAAACCTATAATGTAATAGTTTGCAAACCTTTCCAACTTCAATCTTAGATTCATAGTTTTGTAAGGGATGTTCTGTGATTTGAACAGTACACAAAGGGCATTAATGCTTCCATAGAATTTACAATGTATGCATACTAGTATACATACTTTAATAATCATCACTCTGTGAAAGGATTTTGTGAAAGTAGCCACAACAACAGGGAAGAAAAGGGGAAGTGGGGTAAGAATCTATTTAAATTCAGTGCTGCAGAGGATTAACACTGTCAACCAAATGGAGCAGGATGATGTATCGAGTCCTTACCATACTTTCCTATCATTCATTCTCTATATCACAGTAGCATATTGCACTGAAAGTACAACACGGTAAAAGCAATTTGGAGAAGTGTGTAGAAACCACTGCAGTTTAATGGCTTTTGGTGTGCCATGCCAGTAGAGGGGTAAAAACAAGTTTATGAGACTTTGGTGAAATACAAATGTGTTTAAGCCTACCTTAATGGATTTTATGTCTATTCATTGAATTCACGTCAATATGAAAATGTAACCTGCTGCATTGAAGGACAGCTTGAGAACTTACTTTCCTAACTCGTAGTGCTCATATGTTCCTGCTTTTCCTCAAAAGCAGAAGAAAATGGGGGGAGGGGGATAAAAGCTGGCAGGAGTGACTATTCTCACCAGATAATTATCACGATTATGACTTGGGTATAAAAAAAAGGATGAATTGAATCAAGACATTAAACATGATGTCGGAGATTTGTTAGACGCGAGGCAGACGGGGAGTACGGCTTGTGTGAAAGCACGTCGCCATGGCTGCGAGAGTGATGTGATTGATTGTGCAGGCCTCTGCCATCCAGCCCCGCTACGCACCGTCTCCCATGCAGAAACCCTGAGCAGTTGTTTGTCCACGAACATGACATTTTGCCGCAATGTCAATCGTCTAGGCAGAATATTTATGGCTGTTTCTACTGAACTATCTCAGGCCATTATGGGATGACGAACTGGTTTACTTCATCCTCTTACTCTTTCCTCTTTCTCTTTGCTGTCTTCATTTTCACCCTCCCTCTCCTACTCCAGCTTTGATGAGTTAGCTTTGTGTCCAGGATGTTGGTATATTTTTTCTCTTCAATATCTTGTGTTAACAGCTTCTAACATTCATTCCATGGCATATTAAGTCATTGAATGCTGTATACGTACACTGCATTATATGTGTGGCAATGCACTGCAAAACCCACAAAAAATTACATAAGCCAATTTCTGGTTAGGCCGGACAATTTTGTTTCAGATAAACTGTAATGATTTTAGATTCTTTGTGTTTTTAGAATTAGTAATTCTTTGTAAATCTGAATATAAGAAGGATTAAGTTAGTGGTTAAATAGTCATCACTGTCTTGTGTCTCTTCAGTCCAGCCGTATATCTAGTTACACAGTAAAGCTGACAAAGCTTCAGTTCAACTGTAAGTTTGTGTAACTTGAAGTTTATGATAGTGGGGCCCAAGAGGAGTTACATGTATGTGTAGGGACTGTGTGAATGCTCTTGTTAGCTACATTCACACACAGGAGTTATTAGTTAGTGCAAAGCCAGAAACATTGTATTAATATGTTTCCTGAATATAATATTTTGTGAATCAAGACGCGTAAGACAATTTTGAAAGTGGTTGTATTCACAGTCAAGAACTACAACATATGCATTTATGACAGGATAAAAAAGAATTATTATCGCTTTTCAAAAGAAAAGAAGCAATTTCCACCTTGGAAATGAAATATGATGTATTATGTCTTGTCAGGCAACATTTTTGCAGGTTGTTTATTTTGCAAATATCAGTCAACTTGCAATATTTGCAAAAATAAAATTGGAAAACTCCACAAAATCTGTAAGTTGCATATGAATACAGTAAATGCTTTCAGTTCTGAAGAAACGTAGAGTTACCAGTGCAGCACACCATTTGATACAGAAGTGTCAGTGATCTGTTTGTTACTAGTTTTTTTGCTTTTACCTGAAAATTGTTCAGCCAGCCTATGACAGTGTAGTAACATTGCAGTATATCCATTGATTGCTATTAGCTGCAAGCCTCATTGGACGTCGTAGATTAAAAGCACAGTCTGAATGTTACCATACTTAAAGAGAAATTTAACTAATCTTTTAAATGAAGCCTGTGTGATCATGGCTATTTTTTCCACCACTTTCTAATCAAGTGGTGATTAAAAGTGCACATTTGAACCCTGCAAGAACCTCATCAAACAAAGCCAGCAGCAGCCATTGGTACTTGGAAGTACATGTATCCATGAATAAAATGTCCAGGTATAGGAAGACCTTTAAAGTGCAATTCCACATCGAGGTGGCTCTAATGACCAGTGTAAAATCAGACAAACAGAGTGGTAGAGGTTTTATCAAAATCAGACCTGACATGAGAAGAAAGATATATGGATGCTTAAAGGTGCCCGTGTTTTCACAAGTCATTTATATCGTAATAATTGTGGCCATATATCAAATTAGCAGAGGCCATGATGCCATCACCTCACAGGTCTCTTGACAAACTGCAGAAATATTTCATACCTACCTTCCTTGTTTGATCTGGATTTAATACGTATGAGATGGATCTTTCACATCCAATAATTGTAGTCCTGGTCTTGTGATAACTAGCAACATTAGGGCAAATGGGGTTTACATCTTGCCTCAAAACCATGCTTTCTTTTTATTATTGTGTACAAACAAATACATTGTAAAGTAGTGATTAAGCTATGACATCATTATCTCTTCTGATTTGTATGTATTTGGTAAAATTTTCCAAATCTTTCCAATTCCACATATTTCTGACTTTTGATGTCCAATTTAGATGAATCTCTATCATTCCATTTGATTGATTTTCCTCTATTAAAAGTCACTTCTAATATGGCACCTACAAATGGCACTTAAATGAGTGTGCCAAGTTTCAAGAGCTGTTTTCAACCCCTTTATAGTGATTGGTACTGAGCTGTAAATCCCTGTTTTTATGTTTGCACAGAAATATTGGGTCAGTGAGTCTCCATAAACCCTGAATGTCAAAGTCACTTTTCTCAATAGTAACACAGCCAGAGTGGGGGCTTTCTATCCCCCTTTCATGGTTTAGGTATTCTAGTCTTAAAAAGTTACAAATCACTTCATGGCTGAAAAATCTCTCATTTCAAAACCTGACCAAAACTGTGAGGTCTTTTCTTGCATTTTATTTCCCCCCTCAGCCTTTTTAATTTGTGTAACTTTTGTGCAAGGAGATGACTTAATATTTCATTGTTTGAAGTTTCAGTGGAATTTATCCCATGGGTTTGTTATAACCCCTGAGAGACTCTGCATTCCATACTCTTTGACAGTTTAGAGTGTATACCGGTAATCATATTCTGCAGAGATAGACATGCTCATTGACTACCAGGGTACAGATATGATTATGCTTTTAATAGTGATACACTATGTTTACACAGGTGTTTGATGATGGTTTTGGGTAAAGTCCAAGCTTATGTGTTTGCTCTAACTCATCCATCTTCGCAGTCACATAATTGAATGTAAGAAATCAGCCAATAGTAGGATATTGATGCTCACTGGTCCACAAGAGGTGTAATACACTAAAGCCTGAACCATGAAGAGCAATGACTCTGTGACTGCAGTCGTTCAATACAATTTTAGTCTTCATGCATCTTGTTGCTTTCTTTGAAGGATACAGCTATTTTCATGTGTTGTATGAAATATTGAACAAGCATAATTTAACTCTATTTTTAAAGACTGGACTACAATGTACAATGAACCCTCAATTAGACACTCTCACCCCCCCCCCCCCCCCCCAAAAAAAAAAAAAAGAAAGAAAGAAGGGAAAGTGATATCATAGTTGAAACAGATTTCACAAAAAAAAAATGAAATATTGTTAGCTTAGTGAGGTGCGTACTGTACCTTCAACACTATTTAACAATATCGCATCATACATCAGGGGTGGTACACCGTACACCTGTATACTGAACACCATTTTAACTGTATTGTAACTTTGTTGTAACTTCCCTTGGAAGTCTGAGAGTTACAACACTGCTAAACAGTCACTAATCGATATTCTGAGTGTATAAGTCATGGAACTCACACCCATTGCAATAATCATATCCAGTAGGAAATATTGATGGAAGTAGCATCTATTGAACCAAGAAGATTGCTCCCTTAGGCAAAAGTATGTAAAATTTCCTATGCGCATTTTAGCAAACCTCTGGCATGGGCACAACTAAAAAACAACATGCACAGGCTATGAGAACGTGAGATAAAACAAAGTTACAACAGAAGTCAAAACATAAGGTAAAACAGAGTTAAAAAGTGTTCAGAATACCAATTTGTTACAAACAGAGCTAAAATGAGCTCAAAATACCACCCCTGTGTACTGTAATGTCTCATTGATGATTGGTGATATGCTGCTGTTGCTTTTGTATAATTGTGTACACTCTGCCCGATGGACGCTCTGTTAGCTTCCCGCCAACTCAACCACATGTGCATTGTTTGAAATGTCATGTGCATACCAGTCCAAAGTACTTTAGCCATCTTACTCAAGTGCAAGAGGCTGTACTTTGAACTTCCAGCACACAGCCTTTTATGTTGATTTTTATTTAGAAAAAATGTGCAAATGGGTTGCGCCCTGTGCCAGCAGTGTCATGTGCAAAACATCGGTAGGGAACCTGAAAAAAAAAAAAGAAGATTGATACCTTGCTCTGAAATAATTCCTGATAAACATGTCACGTCATTGAAATTCATTGCGTGAATGTGACATTCATGAGATAGATTTTGCTCAGTTACGTTGTATCCTGTCGAAAAGGCAACTAGAAGATACAGTGCACTGACATTGTACATCTGGCTTTCAGAGTGGGAATCTTTCTTTTTTTCTCAGGAATACTTCTCAGCAGTACTGAGGTGGATGAAACTAAATTAATACATTGATGAAGATTTTTATTCATCCAGTCAAAGTGTGATGAAGTGATTTATAAGAATTTTTAAGACTACATTGATACATATTTTGTTAGTGACTGTCAGTTGAAGATATAACTTGTTCATAAATTGGGAAGTATTTAATGAGAGTTGTGACTAGTTGAATGAAGGATAGCCATGATGGTAGTGAGAAAGATGAACGCCACGTATCCATTAAAAACGAAATGAGCCCTGGATACCAATCAATGAATATGAGGGTTGTACTTAAATTATGTATGAAAGTTGCCCCTGGGACCCACCTTTTGTTGCTGGCCAAAGGCCAGCTAGCGGTCTCTTTCTTTCTTTCTTTCTTTTTTATTTGTACTTTGTTGAATTTATTGTAGAACATCATTTAACTTTGATATTTAACGTTATTGCAGAAAAAGGAGTATACTAGGCCTACATTATGAATCATAACACGGCCTACAAGAGAGAATAATGAGCCACATACCTTGTATCTTTGATCTCATGGATAGTCACTTTAATATCGCACTGACATAAGATCAATCTAATGCAAAACATAGTTGTAATGAGGTTTGTTACAAATTGTTTTATCATATTAAAAAGAAAATGTGAGGGATTACTTGAAGGCTTCAGATTAAACCTCCTAAGGGTAACTTCGCATTATCAGGTGGCAAGCTGCTGCAAAACAAGAAGTGGTTGTATTATTAGGGGGAAGCTTCATACCATTTATAATTCAATTAATCCAGTTCCTGTAAGGTATTCAGGCCACCAAGTTTTGGTAAATAAGACACAATGTGTATTCAGATAAATGGAAAAAAAATATGACCCTTGAATACATTCTTACTTTTTATATGGTGTAGGGAGTACCAGACATTGCTTATTACTCAATGCTACTTGTGTGAAAAATTCTGTCCATCATGTTGTCTTTTCTTTTCAGTACAGATTTTTTTTTTCCTATTACATTTTATGAAAGCTCAGAAAAACTGTCTTATGCCTTTTGATACCAAATTAATGTCTTGTACATTGTAATCGGTAATATTAGGATCATCATGAGTCAATAGACTGCAGCTCAAAAAGCTCATTCTGAATTTGTTTTGTACTTTGAATGTGTTTTTTAATATACACCTTCACACATATGCAGAGTAGATGTGACCTGTCCACACTTTCCCTTTTTTTCCCCTCATGTCATGCAGGATGATGCCCTGGAAAAATGTCCTTACATTGAAACCCCTGATGGAGACCTGCTATTACCCGTTGGTGTTGAGAAGTCCTTCACACTGACAGCAAGGAACTTGGCCCAGGACAGAAAATGGGTAAGAAAGAAGCTTACATTTGTACCTATCTCATCACCATACATCATACATTGTAGATGTCAACATTGGGGCTGAATAGTCATTGATTTCATCATGAGACAACTGCAGACATTGCTGATTTGGTCCAGTGGCAAATACCACGTGGAAGCCATCAAATTACCAACACTAGGGGCATTTACACAACCAATGAGAAACCACACATTTGTGTGTGTGTGTGTATGTGTGTGTGTGTGTGTGTGTGTGTGTGTGTGTGTGTGTGTGTATGTGTGTGTGTGTGTGTATGTGTGAGTGTGTGTGCATGTTCCAGTTTTTCATTGGAGGTTGTGCAGCAACTTCTGATGTGTTAGCTAAAAACCTGAATTATGAAATTTCCTCAGAAGTGGCTTTTTTAAAAATCCATTTTTCTTTACCGGTGTGAATGTTCTCTCTCCGGTTTGCCAGTTATATTCTGCTTTTTTGGTCACATTACATCCGCTATAGGCACAGGGAATCTCCTGTCCGCAGCCTGTGTATACTCAAAGACAGTGGAAAGTTGTGCGCCACTTTGACACCAAGAAACAGAATATTCCACTTTTTCTCGCACATGCACATTTCCTGTCAAAACTCCCCAAAGTTTCTGGTTGTACCTGGTTCAACTGCATGGCTATTCCTTCCAAATTGCATAACAAGTAATCCAATAGAGCTGCATGTAATTCATATCTCTATACAAATAGTGATACAAGTTGCTTTAATAAGTATCCATGTGTTGTCCAAGCTTATTTTTCCAAGAAACTTTGTGAAATCACCAGATATGTGATGTTATAAGAGGCCTTTGAGAATAAGTTCAGTTTGTTGTGTATGTCAGAAATACGGGATGCTCCCCTGACTCTCGGCAATGCAAGTGTTGCAATGAAAACACAGATCGTTACCAGTGCCATTAATTCATGCTCGTTGCTGCTTCAGGTTTCTGGATACCAGTGCGTGCTTGAGATCGAAGGACGCCCTGAGCCTACTCATGCCACCTTCCCAGACAGTGACACCGTCGAGTGCCAAGGGAGAGCGGTAGGTATCTCACTCTGAGCTCATTATCTCCATTTCGATGTTGTGTTAGAAGACAGGACCTTTTTTTTTCATGTCCTACTCACAATATCATTAAAGATGATTTGCATTCAATGGGAACATGGACATCAGATGATTGTGTATAATGTGAACATCTACACAGTTATATGGTTTATTTTCTTTGTTGAATTGCAGGACATCTTTGAGATTTCCCGTAGTATTTTGTGAGGCCTGGATTAAAATGTCCTTCAGAAAAGTGTCACAATAGATGGGTCTCAAATTAACAGGGCAGCCTGCGCGACTGCAGGTTTGTGTCTAGGGTTTCTTCTAACCTTTCATGGTCCATAACCTTCAATGTGGGCACATTGTCATTAGCTTGACCACTCCCACAAAGGCTAACCTACAGTATTATCCATTTTCTCTCTTCATATTCAAGATATGGTTTGGCATGGTGAGCTATATGTGTGTAATATGAACAGAGAAAATTAGACAATGTGAGGTTGGCCTTTGTGGGAGTGACCAAGTTATTGGACAGGCAGCCATTTTTAAGGTTACGGACCATAACAAAGTTTGACGAAACCCTAAACACAATCCCTAAACACAAACCTGCATTCATACAGGCTGGCCTGTTTATTTGGCCACTTTCTTTGACAAATCTCATCCATTCTGTGAGACATTCATTGTTTCTTCGCGATGACACTCAAACTCAGAAAAAGTGCAATTTGTCATTGTTGTCTGTAAAGTTCATGTGCTCAGTCATGCATGACATTTGTCAACATAATTAGGTACCGACGGAAAGAGGAAGAGTTCTTCTTTCCTCGCAACTAACATTGTGTTCTCCAAAGCTGACAATTATGAAATTATAATCTGCCAAAGTTTGATTACTTTTTTGATGTATATGTTATATGCGCTGTATTTTTTACCTATGACTTACCACCAAAACAGAACAGAGAAGATATGACGAGCAAACATGTGTTTCAAATTTGTTATTGACAAACTACATGTATATCAGCAAAGTATAGATAACATGTGCTCATGTAGCATCACTTATACATCATTTTACAATTTCTATCTGTTCTCTTTTCTCTTGCTTTTACAAATTGTTCCGTGAAGTTCTCCTATAATGCAGTTGTACCCGACATGCCGGTCAGAATGTATGTGCAGTGGAATGGCGAAAATGTTGTGGATGACGATGGTCTTGAGAGTAAGTGTTACTACAAGGGTTGTAGTTACATGTCAGTTGCAAAAACTATTTATGCCATGTATTTTGCAAGTATGGTATTTCGCAAATTATTATTTCTGAAAATAGAATGTCACTTGTTATTGAGGTTACTTGTGAAGACCACAGTAATGAAATAGAGAGGTAAGTGTAATCCATTTTCTACAGAAAGTTTATTTCCTACCTTGGAGACAATATACAGTGTATATAAGAAGGCAATATTTTTGCGAGTTATTTAGTAGTTTTGCATTGTAATTTCACACACGAAAATAAAAGCACTGCAAAATATATGGTGTACATGAATTATATGCAATCATTTGTTTGTTTGTTTGTTTTGTTTTGTTTTGTTTTTGTTGTGTTTTAATTTGCATGAGCAATCAGAACAAGCATTTGAGAATACACAAACAAAATGACAAAATGACCAATGCCTGATGATTATCAGTCCTTCAAAGAAGGTCTTCGGGTTCTGTCTCAAGGCATTCCTCAGTTGTTTGGTGTTGAGAGAAATCAACTCATTCAAGTACATGTTGATTTGTGTGCCAGAATGAGCATGCATTTCAGTTGGCAGCCAAATTAACATGACCTCACTCTCTTGTGAATCACAATAGATACTGTCAAACCTGTCGTAGTGGCCACCTGCCTATAGTAACCACTTGCTTTTTTGTGGTTGCTACAACCCCAGAAAGAATGCAGTCTCCAACATGAGGCTTAATTGGCTAATAAACAGTTAAATGGCTGTCAGCAGCCACCAAATATCTCCCCATTGGCAATATTTCAGTGTGTATGTAACCACAGAAACACAGATTTGACTCTATCTACAGCATACTACATTGTATTTCATATATTTCAGGGTTTCTGCACTTCTCCAGGGCCAACCAAACTGTTAACCTACAGTATAGATAGGGGAAAAATGTGTTGAAAATAATGAATACCAAAGTAACAAAATATTAAAGAAAAAAACTAAACATTTTTGGACAAGAGAAATGAATATTTTATGTTGAAATACTTTGCAAGGGAGACTTGCCTTTAGCAACATGTGTTTATACAGATATTTTGTGAAAGTAGCAAATTAGCCACCAAACTGTCTGTAGGAATTACCTGTGTATAAAGGCCAAGCATACACGTACATCACATATTTCCTTGAGTGCTTGCTTGCTAATTGTAGGTTTTACAGATATTCATGTCTTATAAGTATGATATCAGGGGCCTGTTTCATAAAACTTTTCACCTGAGAAAAACTCAAGTTGATTTTTAAAAGAGTTTTTTTTTTTTTCTGTGTTAAAGACAGTGGCAGCATCATGATAGTAAACCTGAGTTTTCAGTCCTTACAAGAGTTTTTTCTCAGGTTAAACGTTTTATCAGAATTACACCTTTCATATTTTGTATATTATGCTTTACGACTTAAAATTCATCTTCTGTTTATAGAAGTGAAAAGGTTTTTTAATGCATTACTTTGTTTTTTAACTTTTAATCTTTAATGCAGTTCCCATGTTTTATATCAATCTGACTTTGTGTCTGAATCACATAGTGGGGTGGCTTAGTGACAAATATACTGATAATCGTGACACGCCGGACAAAAGTGTCATTTTTTCCTCAGACATTTGTATATATGTGAGGATCAAAATTAGGGGGTGCTCCAAGAAATCCGCTAACAGAAAAAATGAGAAAATGCCCTTAATTTGTACATAATAATAATGTCTGAATTCAAAGACTATACACAGGGCATTCGCCAGGTTTCTGTACAATGCAATGCAATGTACATGGTTGCTAGTCTTAAAATTCAGACCCATAACACGACATATTATGTGCATGTTTACAGTAATACACCATTTTTACTGGTTTTCCTATAGTAACAGGTGGTTAGTCTGTGTTGCAGACCTGAGGGAGGTGTGTTAGAATAGTCCAGTTTTCTTAAGCACCTTTTCATTAAATAATTTGATATAATTTCTGGTAAAGGATTTTTTTAGGACTGTCTACCTCCTGTAGAGAAATGGCAAAGAGTGACATGTGACTCTGGCTCAGATACTTTAAATCTTGGGCAATGACTGAGCCAGGTGTAGGACTCTGTCACAGCTCATTTTTTTTCTCCCAGAACTACTAGTTTACCAGTAGAAGAGCTGCATATTCCATTGAGAACTTAAGGTTTTGGGTATTGCCCTTCATATTTCCTAACAAATTTAACCCGTTTCCTCCAAGATTGTGTGAATTCCATAGGTTTAGCGCAGGGATTACCTGGTTCCCGTAAGCAATTTTTATAGTCCGCACTTCCCCTCTCTATATGTTTCTTATTTCTTATGGGGGTTATTCAAATGTTTAAAAAGGTTAAAAGTTTGTTTTCATAGATGAAGTTGAATTTAGACAATTTGAATATTTCTAAAAATATATCGATATTTGTCATTTCACTCATAAAGACTTAAAGTGGTTTGAATATTTTTGGCCTGATAGCTATGTATAGACATGTTATTAAAAAGTAAAAGCAATGTTTGATTGGTTCACATTATCCAAAGAGGGTGGAATGTAGTTGGCTGGTGAACAAAGTCTATGGGGAAGTTTAAAAAGTTGATAGAAATAAAACAAAATCAGCATAGAGCAGAATCTAAATCACAATATAATATGACAAAATTCCCGACCCCAAAGGCGGTTGATTCTATGATGCTTGATGTAAAAATACATTCCACCCAAAATACATGTGATTGATAGGAGGAAAAAGTATAGTACATTAAAAACAATATAGTTCAACTAACCCCATTAGTCCAGCACCATAATGAAATGATTGTTAAGTTTTATCGCCTTGTCAATTGAAGATGATGTTACATAATGACAATTATCAAAGTCAGCTAGATCTACTAGTATATCAAGAAACCAAAAAGAAGGGGTGGGTGGGGTGGGGAGAGAAGAATGAAGTAAGTTATTTGTATCCATAGGCGTACCCAGGATTTTTTGGAGGGGGGTGTTCAGTGGCGTACCGTGGGTCAAGACATTGGGGGGGGGCGCACCTTATGGAAGCAACATCAGAATTGCATAACTGTACAATTAAACGCGAGCGAGCGGAGCGAGCGAGCTTGAAAATTTTGACATTTTACAGTCCCCAAACTGCCGTTTGTAGCCATATATGATAATATATGTATATATATTTGCTTTGGAAATTAAGGGGGTTGCACCGGGTGCAACTGCTGGCAGTTGCTGGCAGTAACATCAATCCTGAGAATGGCATAACGATTAAATGCGAGCGAGCTTGAAAATTTTGACATTTTAAGTCCCCAAACTGCCGTTATGGCTGCTATATTTTTTCGCTTTAGAAATTAAGGGGAGGGGGCGCACCGGGCGCAACTGCTGGTAATTACTGACAGCAACATCAGGAGAATTGCATAACGATTGAATGCGAGCGAGCGAAGCGAGCGAGCTTGAAAATTTTGACATTTTACAATCCCAAAACTGCCATTTGTAGCTATATTTTTTCGCCTTAGAAATTAAGGGGAGGGGGTGCACCTGGCGCAACTGCTGGCAATTACTGACAGCAACATAAGGAGAATTGCAGAACGAAATGCGAGCGAGCGAAGCGAGCGAGCTTGAAAATTTTGACATTTTACAGTCCTCAAACTGCCGTTTGTAGCTATATTTTTTCGCTTTAGAAATTAATGGGAGGGGGCGCACCGGGCGCAACTGCTGGCAATTACTGACAGCAACATCAGGAGAATTGCATAACGATTAAATGGGAACGAGCGAAGCAAGCGAGCCTGAAAATTTTGACATTTTACAGTCCCCCAACTGCCGTTTGTAGCTATATTTTTTCGCTTTGGAAATTAAGGGGAGGGGGCGCACCGGGCGCAACTGCTGGCAATTACTGACAGCAACATCAGGAGAATTGCATAACGATTAAATGCGAGCGAGCGAAGCAAGCGAGCTTGAAAATTTTGACATTTTACAGTCCCCCAACTGCCGTTTGTAGCTATATTTTTTCGCTTTGGAAATTAAGGGGAGGGGGCGCACCGGGCGCCACTGCTGGCAATTACTGACAGCAACATCAGGAGAATTGCATAACGATTAAATGCGAGCGAGCGAAGCGAGCGAGCTTGAAAATTGTGACATTTTACAGTCCCCAAACTGCCGTTTGTAGCTATATTTTTTCGCTTTGGAAATTCGGGGGGGGGGGGGGGGGCGCACCGGGCGCAACTGCTGGCAATTACTGGCAGTAACATCAGGAGAATGGCATATAACGGTTAAATGCGAGCGAGCGAAGCGAGCGAGCTTGAAAATTTTGACATTTTACCGTCCAAAAACTGTCGTTTGTAGCTACATGTATATTTTTTTCGCATTGGAGGGAGGGGGCGCCCGGTGCGCCCCCTGGATCCGCCACTGGTAGTCCAGGGTGTCGGTTTATGTTCATGATTGGGGGAGGTATGACCAGCGAGGGGGCGTCGAAGTGACCAAGCGGGAGAAGGATGTCCAAAATCTGCACTTTATATAGAGCATCCCCTAATTTGTTTGTGTTTGTGAGTGTGTGTGTTTCATATAGATGGAAAAGTTAGGAAATAGCCAAGGTCAAGTCATATTATTGGCAATGCAAGGCATTTTAATATAGACTAGTATGTAAAGCAACACTGCAAAATCAATGATCAAGCTTTGATAGCAAATGTGTACAACCTATCAAACATTGCGCAACATTGCAGCGACTCTTTTTGCCATTCCGATATTCTGAGTACATGCGCACATCCTGCTTGTAGTCAAAATGCCAACCAGGAATCACGCAGAATCACAATCTTTTGTCGTCTCCGGGCTTTTTGAACAATGTTATACCTCTTTAATAATATGGTTAAAAGAAATCTTAGAAAAATATTTTTTTTCTTGATCATCCTTTCATGTCGATTTCAAAAGCAGTTTACTAACCCTTGAATTACCATTTTCGTAGGTTTTTTTCTTTCTTTTTTCTTCTTTTTTTTTTAATCAGCGGATGGGGGGGGGGGGGGGGCACGTGCCCCCCCCCCCATGCCCCCGTAGTTACGCCACTGTTCCTAGACCTAGATATCTAATGAATTTTAGGCGCAATAAAGTCATCCAACCACAATTTGTAGACTCACACTCAGTTATCTTTCAGTTTTAACATTCAGACATTGAAAAAATTCATATCTACTATTACTAAAGATTACCAAGTCCATGTGCTATTACTAATTACATTGAGTAACAAGTAACTTGCTACTCCCAGAGCTTCCAGAGCTTGCTGCTTCCAGTAGGCTACTATACTGACTGTACTTGGTAGTCAGTGGCGTATCTAGGGAAAACGGCGCCCGTGGCAAGCGCGAAAATTGCGCCCCTAATTTCTGAAAAAGTGTTCAACCCCAACCCAATCCCGGTAGGGACTTTAAAAAAGTCCTCATGATATGCTTTTTGAAGCACTTAGAGGGGTCTTTTGAGGGTGATTTAAATGTATAAATAGGCAACCCTAAATTTTGATATATTTTGGCGAGCGAGCGCAGCAAGCGAGCCGAAAATTTTTATATTTCAGCTTTATACATAACATGGAATTCTTGCCATTTTTGGTTATTAAATCTTCGAATTACAATTCTAATCATAGTGGCGGCCTTATAGATAACGATTTATACCAACAGTGTCCAACCCCATCCCGGTAGGGACTTTAAAAAGTCCACATGATGTGCTTTTTCAAGCACTTATAGAAGGGATCTTTTGAAGGTGTTTTAAATGTAATATAGATATTGAAGAATTTTGGCGAGCGAGTGCAGCGAGCGAGCCGAAATTTTTTGTATTTCAGCTTACAAAACATGGAATTCTTGTCATTTTTGGTTATTAAATCTTCGAATGACAATTCTAATCAAGATATAGTGACGGTCTTATAGATAACAATTATATACCAACAGTGTTCAACCCCAATCCCATCCCGGTAGGGACTTAAAAAAGGTCCACTTGATATGCTTTTTCGAGCACTTAAAAGGTTTTTTTTTTTAGGGTGATATAAAATCTGATAAATTTTGATAAATTTTGGCGAGCGAGCGCAGCGAGCGAGCCGACAATTTTTGTATTTCACCTTACAAAACATGGAATTCTTGTCATTTTTTGGTTATTAAATCTTACAATTCTAATCAAGATATAGTGACGGCTTCATAGATAACGATTTATGCCAACAAACTAAGGACTTGGAAAAATACTCTGAATTACTATCCGAGTGAGTGAGCCGAAATTTTTATATTTCCACGTCATCATTACGTTTTGTTCTTCTTATTCTTTTTTTTTGATAAATTTTGGCGAGCGGGCGCAGCGAGCGAGCCGAAAATTTTTATATTTCAGCGTTACAAAACATGAAATTCATGTTTTGTTTCTATCTTGTTTGATTTGGTTTTCTGTTTGCGCGTCAGCTTCGCGCGCGGTGCAGTAACGTAGTATTAACACGTACTGTACACGAGTTCTTTAGTGCGTATGATATTATGTAACTCCATAATGTATCATCATCCACAAAAACATTAAAACAAGGAAGAGAGAGAGAGAGAGAGAAAATGAACGCAAAAGAAAGGAAAGGCGGAATTCAAAACGGAAATAAAAGCGGTAAAGACAGCTTTTGTTTCATTTGTCAACATCTAAGCATTGCTGAAGAGGGGTGTTGAGTAGCTCAAACACCTCCTTTTTGCCCAAGGGGGGTGTTTGAACACCTTAAACACCCCCCTTTTGGCAAAGGGGGGTGTTTGAACACCCAAAACACCTCCCCTCGGTACGCCCTTGTTTGTATCTGTAGTTTTGGTTTTCAGTATATTCATTTTAATTTCCTTAATTTCCGTTAGGTCATCATGGATTGGAGCATTTGTGTACTAGTAATCTGCCAGGAACAAACACAAGAAAAACTTAAAGGTCCTATATATACACTTTTGGGAGAGTGACTTGAAAAAAATGTTCAGGATATCACATTTTATGCATAATATGTGTAGGTCTGGGGGCATTTCATGAAGCATTTTGTCCGACAAATTGTCGGACCAATTTGCTCTCTGCCAATCGGATGCAAGGATTTCTGTAGTTTGTAACAGTTTGTCAGAAAAATATCTGACCAAACTGCTTCATGAAATGCCCCCCTGTTGTATCACAAGACATCCTACCATATACAGTTTTTGCAATCAAAGCAAACATATAAAGAGATATCAGTATTTTTCTCATTAAAGCATAATTGCGGACGGTTTAGTCTGGAAACATGTTATCATAGAAATATTGTTCACATTTTGTGTTATTAACAATACTTAACATTGATTATACAGATTCATTTTTTTTACAGAGGTTCTTTCTATCCGTAACTCACACTTAAGAATAATTTTCAAGCACTAATTTTGGGTTTTTGCCTTTGATTATCCACAAAAAGGAGGAATGTTGAGGAGATCAGGAAAATATATATTGATGTAGATTTTGGACCTGAAGGAGCAGTTGAAGCATTGTTAAGAAACAATGCCTTATGGCATCGTTCTTATCATCAAAAATTAATAATGACAAACTCAAATGAAAATTGGAGGGGGGAAGAAAAGATGAACATAATGACATGAGACAGCTTGGTAAAGATTAAACGCTAAAATAGACAATGCAGCCTCTTTTCTCAGTTCATACTTATCCAGAGTGTGTGCTTTCTTTCCAGTACCGGTATTATTATTTAGATAGGTTAGGGGAATCCCTTTGAATTGTGTGATACATCATTTCAAAGTTTACAGTCTGCTCTTTCAGAATCTGTCCTTAAAGGACAAGTCCACCTTCATGCACATGTGGATTCAGTGAATACAACAATATCAGTAGGAAACATCACAGAAAGCTTGGAAAACATCGTACAATCCGTTCAAAAGTTATGATTTTTTAAGGTATCTGCACAGTCGCGGCTGGATGAAAAGACTACCAGTGTATGATGTCACATGCGCACATTCTAAGGAAAATAAAATGAGAATTTCACAAAACCATACTTTTTGAATAAAGTTCACATAGTTTCTTTGACTTGCTACTGACGTATAGGGTAATATTATTCCCCCTGCCTTCTGAAAGAGAAGTCGAGTATCCTTCTGTAAGCGAAAATAATTTAAGTTGAATTTTCTTTATTCATTCTTTATATCGTTGTACACATGTGACATTACAACGTATAGTAGTCTTCTCATCCAGCCTCGACTGCATGAGCAGAAACTTCAAAAATTCATAACTTTAGAACGGATTGTCCAATTTTCCTCAAACTCTCACTGATGTGTTCTACTATTGTTGCTGCATTCACTCAACCCACATGCTATAAAGGTGACAAATCTTTGTCTGGCGACTTTTTTGTTGATCAATTATACCAACCCTGATGGAAATCTCTTCAAATTCATAAGTTCTGAAGTTTCCTTTAAGATTAACCAAAATCTATATATGTAGTTGCCATGGCAACATACCACTTAACACTAATGAAAAGTATTTCAAACCTCTATACATCCCGTCGATCAGTTGTACCTATTCAAATGGAATCTCTTCCAAACTGGAAAATAGCCTCCTGTAACTAACTTCAATTAAAAAACCCTAGTTTTGGGTTACCATGGCAACGCACAAATCAACAATTATATTTGACCCCTGGTTTATACTCTTGGTACCTTCTATACAACGTTCATATCAAATTTTGTGAAAATTGAATCTTCCTACCTGGAGAAATAAACAAAAACATGATTTTTAGGAAAAGTTCATTGACCTTTGACCTTTGACCTTTGGAAAATTCACTCCAAATTCAATCAAAATATTTTACTTGTTCTCAATATTCTTCCTGCCAAGTTTTATCCAGATTGGATATTCCTGACCTGAGAAATAGCCAAAAAACCTATTTCACAAATAAAGGTCATTGACCTTTGACCTCTGACCTCCTTCCCAGCATCAATTTTCTTGGAGCACCCTATTTTTTGAGAAGGTACATCATGAAGTACCTTTGGTGAAAAAATCATGCTTTTGTCCGCCGTGTCACGATAATTTCACTAAGCCACCCCACTAACAGGAGTAAGGCAGTAAAATCACCATTTTGAAACTGCACCAATAACATCAAAGTCAAGGTCTTTGTTTTGCACAAAGTTAATTTAATGCATACTAATAGGGTTGTGCTGGGAACAGTAGGTCTGGAAAAGTCAAAGAAAACAAACATTAAGAGAGATTTCCTGCATTGCCATATGTGATGCTAATAAGTCAGACCAGATAAACACGCTTTTGCCGGGATGCAGCTTATCCTGTTCTCTGTAAAACCAAAAGAAGCACTTGTTTTAGCCGGGTGTTTTTATCCCAGTGAAACATGAGGATAGCACTTCAGTGGTTTCCTGTGGAGTGTTCTCGGAATGCGGTAGACAAGTGGCTTCCCTTGTGTTTTTGCAGCAATGGATACAACTCTGTGACCGAGGCAAGCTAGAAGTGGCTGGGAATGAGTCTCTTTTATTCGAGAGTCACCTTGGAGGAGAAGTTGTTTTGTTTCCTGCTCTTAATGTGGTTTAGAAGAAAAACAAAATTGTGCTGTTGACAATAGAGCACTTCCCTTCATAAGGATGATTTAAGATCATCATGTAGTGTCATTTATCTTTTTGTTTAGAATTACAAAAAGACAGTAGCAGACCATGGGAGTGGGTTTCCCCTTTTCTTCTGGACTTTGATCTTTTGTGTGTGTGTGTGTGTGTGTGTGTGTGTGTGTGTGTCCTATACCAAAGATTTGTTTCATTATGATTATTTATTTCATCTTTTTTTTTTTGGGGGGGGGGTGGGGTGTTTTTTGTTTGTTTTAGGGTTTTTTTGTTTTTTTTTTTTTTACAGGAACTCTTCAGTGATTTTTACTACAACAGCTATGCTCTGTACTGTCTTTGTCAATGTCAGAACTATGTTGCAGGATGTTTTATGTCTTATCACTTATTCGTTGATGTGAAATCATTTTACATAGGAGCATTGCTCATGAGTGCTATGCTTTTTTCTTTATTGGATAAAAAATGACTGGATGCTGTCAGATTTGCTTACTAAGTTCACACACTTCTATGTGGATTATTACAATTTAGTAGAGAGATTTTGGTGCAGAAGATTTAGAATGTCATTATAATATTTTTCCAAATACAGCTATGGCTTGATTTTTTTTTCTTCAGAATATCTTATGTGGAAGGGAAAGTGTAGATAAAATTGGGTCATGGGGTAAATAATGTCCTTTTCTATGGTACACTCTATGGTGCATATGACCTACAGTGTACTGTATTTTGTGGACACCGAAAGTGTGATATGGACTTATGGTATACTGGAAGAAGCCAGACCAGTTTGAAATCTGACGAAATGTTTTTCTAATGAATACTTAACATTTTTCAGATTTGATTCCCTGCAGATATGTGTACTTTGCAGTGAATGCTTAAAATTCCACAGAAAACATTAAAAGAGGGCTTCAAAAAGCTAGTTTTTGTATCCAACCTATTTTTTAGTTGCGGTAGCATTCTACGTACCTCCGTGCTTCTTGTAACGTACATTACTGATATATATCGGAAATCGGAAATTACCCTCAACACTAAAGTAAAGCAATCTTTCGAGACAAAAAATTAATACACACAACTTAATCAACATGAAAAGAAAAACAAACCTATTGATTTAAGAAACAATGTGCTTACTTAAACTTGTATCATGGATGTTACTGTGGACACCAAGCACTGTAGACATAAACTTTCATCAGAATGCATGCTATTTCAAAATGAAAATTCATAATAATGTGAGGAATGCTTGAATCTTTATACATCATCTCTTCATACCACACAAAGCAAAAATATATTTTTGATTGTTTTCTTCTCATATGAAATCATTGTTTCAGAACTTTTACACATTTTCATTGACCAGTACCGTGGAAGTACAATCATATGTATATTCACATCTGCAGAACTAATCAATGGCTCGTTCTACAGAACGTCTCAGTTATAGAGAGGGAAACTCAATGATGCGTCGTTCGATGCAATGACCACAAGTAATGATTCATGCTGGAATGTACTTTCAGATGCCTGTAGCATGTCTTCCACAAAATTCGAAACAATGACAGGCACTTCGTACATCACTGGACCAGTCCAAGTCATACAGGGTACATGTAGCTTCTCCTCTCCAAGTTTACTCTGTCAATAGATGTGAGAAAGAGTGAATAAGTAAATGCTTTAAAAACTCTGGCGTGAAATATCTTTATGCCTGTCCGTGCTCATATTGCTCCATTGACCGTATTCTTTCGGCAGTTACGCTGTACAACTGTTCGGTGGACCGAGACAGTTGCAGTCGCTGTTTGTCTCCACAAAGGTCTCCACCTGAGCTGAACTGTCAATGGTGCGGCAACATCTGCGCTTTCGGTGGCAGTTCAGTCTGCACTGCAGTTGACCCCGTCATGCAGAACACATCGACTGTTTGCGGCAATCCTAAAATTCTAGATGTAAGTGTAACACCCAATTCTGTCATCAGCTGCCACATTTTTAGTATTTTGTTCATTCTTTATTGTCTATTAGGAATGTACATGGGATATGACAGTAATCATCTGTTGTACAAGGAATGTACATGTACATAACAATTGTTGACTGCATCACTTACACGATGTACCCTATTTCAAACACAGTCCCACACAAAGATATCTGTGTGTGTGCTCTGTGTGTAGCTGAGAGAAGTTAGTGTTGGTTCATTAATGGGGAAGTTTGATGACAAATTCGCTTGTGCATTGAGTCAATGAGCCAATCAAGTACAATATATGATTCTGGATTTCCTGTTATACCATTATAAGTGAAATACCACTCCATATTTTCCAAGTTGAATTTAATGAATGACATGTAATCCGTTGAAGGGGAAAAACCTCAATTTTATTTCTTGCTTTTATTTCAGATAGGGCCTATGGTTGTAATGAAACTTCAACCAATTGTTTCACTTTATTCTAATTATGAAGTCATAGAGGGACATTTGACATTGATAGATACTCAAATGTTCTGTAAGATTCTTGTGTAACTATGATAAGAACGTATCGAACAGTGAATTGGTTGTGCCAGTTGGTTTATGAAGTGGACCTCATTTTGTAATGTGCCATTTACATGTAAGTTAACATTTCTGGCTTGTTTTTAGTGCCGTGCAGAGAATCACATAGATGCACCCGCGTGGTCTATAACTGTGTCATTTGATGTGATGAATGTATTGAAGTACCTGTGTTCTGATATGGCCACCTTGGATATTGCTGCAGCTGAAGCCTCGCAGTGGTCCCCTGGAGGGAAACACCGTGGTGATGCTCACTGGAACCGACTTTGGACAGGAATTCAGCGACATCACCTCAGTGACCATTGGAGATTTACCCTGCAGCTTGGAAGGGATGATGGAGTTCTATGATCCAGGCAGAAGGTATACATGGTGGTGATACCAGGGATGCCAGTTTTCAGGCAAAAGCCTTAAAGGAGAAGTCCGGACGATTTTGAAAAAAATTAACCAAAATCTACATAAATAAAGGACCATAATGACTAAGTTTCATTGAAAAAGACCCTCCCAACTCGCCACAATCGATTTTTTAGCATCACTAATTTTGAATCGTAACCGTTCGATTTCTGTACGCCGGCGAGAAAGATCACGTGACAGCGTGACGTTTCATCCTCACATTGCTTTTTGCTTGGAGCGTCAGCTGGCTCGGGGGAGCCCTGCTTGAGCAACGGTGATACGGGCCAAGCAAGCGGTAGTAGCGTACCGCTCAACAGTCTCTGACCACACAGCGGATGCACGCGGCATGATCTATTGCTTCATTAAAAAAAATGCCGATGTGTCAAGTGTTAGGGTGTTGTCAATACTTCAACTTTACTAGTAAGTCTTCAAATTGAAGAAATATTTCGATTTTAAATTGATATCTATCCACGATACTACCTTTCCATGATCCTGAATGCTACAACACGCAGCCCGATTACGCTGTGTGTATTGGGCTGCTGGTCGTAGTTACCGACGCGGCGCGGTGGCGGTACCAAGCTGGCGCTGGCGTTTCTTCCGCGGTTCAAGTTACATGTATACTGTCGTATTTTATCACCGTCAGACACACTTTTCAACAGTCTCGGACAACAAAAGAGGCAATAATTCTGACATTGACAGACTGATTTCAGATTGTTCACACTCAGAAGTCGAAAAAACGATCGCGGATTGTGATAGCACTTGGCAGCAGCAGACGTAAATGTATGCCTGCACAGCCCGACAACAGCTAATGCATTGTAAGTGATGGGGTGGACACTAATAAGTACGGCAGTATTATAATACATACATATTTCAATTTAAACGAAAATGTTATAGCATTGCAACTATTTTACATTAATCTTTGAAGATTTTATATAGATATATAACGAAGATTATTTGAATAAAGGAATACAGCGTTTGGCAACAGCACTCCTAAATCGGTGTACGGTCTCCTGCAGTAGCGCCGACAAGGCACACCTATGCAGGCATGCAGATACCGCCCGCAGTCAGCAGTGCAATGGGAGATCGATGCGTAGCTGGGCTTCGCTCGCGGTGCTCTCAGCTGAGGAGCTGCGCCCGATACGTCACGCGCAATGCATCCTGGGACAGATAGTACGAAGGGCAGCTCGCGACGGATTCGAACATGAAGAATTACCTTATTTTAAAAAAAAATCATAGTAAATGTATCTGATGGTCTTTTCTCGTCGGGAAAAGGGTAATAGGTTCATGAAATATTGTTCTTTACACACGAAACGGCTGATAATCGTCCGGACTTCCCCTTTAATTCAGGTCCATTCATGTACAAAGTATCATAGCTTCATGTAGATGTACACTTTTGTACTTCAGGCCCTCTTTTATTATACCCCCGCCAAACAAAGTTTGAAGGGGGTATATAGGAATCAGCGGACGGTCGGGCGGTCGGGCGGTCGGGCGGTCGGTCCGTTGCAAATCTTGCGTCGCGAACTACTTCCTCAGTTTTCAACCGATTCCCATAAAACTTGGCACAGATGTGTGCCTTGGGTTGTAGATGTGCAAGACGTATTTTTTGACAGTACCCAAAAGTACGTTGCCATGGTAACGGCATATTATGAGCAAAAATGGGTACAAATCTTGCGTCGCGAACTCCTCCCACAGTTTTTGATCAATTTTTATGAAATTAGGTACAGATGTTCATCTGAATATGTTAATGTGCAAGACACATATTTCCGCAGTGGCAAAAAGTGCGTTGCCATGGTAACGGCATGTTATTGGTAAAATATAGGGCAAAATGCTTCATGGCAAAACTGCTCTTCCAATTCTCATGGAATTCATATTGAATGTTTGTCTTAGGATATAGGTCAGCATGACACATTTCTTGACAGTGACAAAAAGTATGTTGCCATGGTAACAGCTCACATATTATGAGCCAAAATGATGGAAAATTTTGTGTTGCAAACTACTTCCTCAGTTTTTGCCCAATTTCCATGAAACTTGGTACAGATGTGTGCCTTTGGTTGTAGATGTGCAAGACGCATTTTTCGACAGTACCCGAAAGTACGTTGCCATGGTAATGGCATATTAATGGCAAGGAAAGATCTTGCGGATTTAACTACTTCCTCAGTTTTTTGACCAAAGCTTATGAAATGTTGTTTGGCGGGGGTATAAGCAGTCGCTGTAGCGACATTTCTAGTTCTAACGGGCATTGCACGATATTTCACCTATGTTCATTTCAAGATGTTTTAACTATATTCTCTGTGATAGCTTCTAGTTCTTAAAATCATCTATTTGTCTTCTTTCACATATAATGTACCACCATACTTTTGACAAGTGTAGTACTCTTTTAATAATCTAGAAACTTTAATTTCAGATTTGGTTTTAAATGAAACTTCTGTTAGTAATGTAAGACTCATTGTTATGTTAGAGGAACAAAAGAGCATAGCAGGGAAAGTAATGTTATATTCTTATGAACAACAGAAATTGAATGAAAAATATCTCCTTTTCTGCAGGGAGGGGTAATGGTCAATCCTCGGCCAGTGGTCAAGATCAATCAAATTGATCAAAATGTTCATGAAGAGCCAGTGTTCTTGTGTCATATATGAGGACTGTTTGAGAGGCAGAAGCATCTTAGTCCGCTATGCTTGCATAAAGTCAAATTGTCATACGTGTAGTTTCCATATGTGTAATATGGTCTTCCGCTTCTTGTTACTTTTCTTAAACCATATTCCTATTCCTCTTTGTTTTATTCACTCCTGTTCCTCCATGCTGCAAACAAACAAACAAACAAATCCATCCACATGCACACACACATACATACATACACTCGCACACACAGTGTGAGCTGCAAGACGTCGGCTGGAAATGAAGAGAGTGTGAGGGCAAAAATCAGTGTGACGTCAAATGGAAGGACTGTCCAAGGGACTGGCGGTCCAACATTCAGCTATGTGGTATGTTTAGATTTCTTCATTTTCATAGTAAAATTTTCTGTTTATGGGCATTCCATTTTTGTTGCTCAATTTCATTGAAATCAATTTACTATCTAACAGCCCTGCAAAATGGGCACTGTTCAGCAGATATTGATTCTCTAATAGTAGTTTTACATTTTTTGTGTGGGTACTCTGATTATGTATGGTTTGGTAGATGACAAAATGAATAGTATGATATGCTTAAAACAGAATTGAGGAAGAAAATTCAGACTAAATCTTATGGATTGTGACAAACAATTGTGAAGGAGGCACTTCCTTCTTATATGTAACCTCTTGCTCGCCAAGTACAAATTTTGGCACATCCGCTTTCTGGCCATTTGGCACAAGTGGAAGAACAAATGCATACAACAGAGTTTGTTGTTTTTCATTTGTATTGTTAACAAACACTCTCACACCACACACAGACAAACCCTTCATGCTACACACAGACAAGAGTAATGCAAACTTCCTGTATTATACTGATAATGAATGAGAGTGATAGGAACAGGTAATGGCTAGCACTGGTGTGCAATTTTTATTTGTGTGTTTGTATGTAGTAGCTCATGTTATAACCTTTGAGGTAGTCCAGCTCACTGTATATGCCAGTATATTCTGCAAGTATAATATTTCATGTTTTGAGGTGTGTAAGTGATTGACTCCAGTCACCTACAACATTGATGAAATGAGAAAGAAATACATGTGTGTATTATACCTAACCTTTCTAGAAAAATAAAATTTCCCACCTTGGAGAGATGACTTCCTACATATTTGAGTTATGAGAGGAAATTTATACAGTAGTTGCTAAATGTTTTTCGAACATTGGCCAGCTTGCAGAAAGTAAAATCACCTCATTGTGCAGAATGCAACAAGTGTGCCAGTACTGAAACTGGAAATTTGAGGGTCAGTGCTTTTAAATGTTACTCATGTTTGACATCCACAAAGTTTATTTCGAGTGCACAGCAAACACTGGATGATAATGAATAAGCCAGTTCAGAGTTAGTTCATGGGCATGTTGGTACAAATGACCTTTCTTTTTTCTCAGTACAGTAGGTTAGGGGCACACAATGCATACACTGTATGTAACAATTTATGGGATTCATCAATCTTGTTCAAACAAAGAATGAACTTGCATAGACCAGATGGCCAGAATGTTCCGTGAATTAACACTCGGGGGAAGCATCCATTTAATTATGTTGCATTGGATGTATTAACAATTTCTTTCTATTGATAGTGCCAAACATTTTTGCTGTCAGGTGGATGTGCTGGCAAGCAGCATTAATGCCCTGTATAAGGATTATATGAATAATCATTATATCACAGATGTTTGCTTATCCCAGTGGCTTTAAAAACCAACATGTCTCTTGGTACAAATGTCCTTTTGTCTGCTCTGCACAAAGTGGAACTGCAAACTTGATTATTGTCCTTTACATGTTCCTTTTATGTACAACCATAGGTATGTATCATTAATGAACAGTTGAATAAATAAATTCAGCTAACTGACCTAATGAAATACAGAATGAGTGCAGTGCCCACAAGAGTGTTATGTCTTTTGATAGTGTTATGGTGGAGATATGATGTCATTCATAGCATCAACCTTGGCTGATGTTTTCCAAATCTTCCGTTACTATACCCTGGAGATGAATGTTACTCTGCCCATAAGCATACACATTGTACATTTTTGTCTTGAAAACTTGTTCTTCATTCCTTTTATGAAGAGTTAATGGGAAAGAGCATTCTCCTGCAACAGAGTTGGTTAGGAAGGCGTCCACAGAAAAGGAGGAATGTGTTTCATACACTGCTTATGGGTTCATGCATAGGGAGTGTGTTTGTAGTTTGTTTACTTTTTCCCCCCTTTTTTTTTTTTTTTTTTTTGGAGGGGGGAGGAGGGCAAAAATCAGCTCAAGATATCTTAGGCACATCAAGCAATAGAAAGCAAGCCATCATTTCTCTGCCTTCAAATTTTAAATCTTGAAATTGAAATCTCAAACAGAACCCTACAATCAGCGATTTTAACCCCAAAATTGGTCCACTGGCTGGAGGAACAAAGGTGATCATCACAGGCACCCACCTGGACACGGGAAGTGAGATCACAGCAATGTTTGGAAATACCTCCTGTGTGTTTGAGGGGTGAGTACAAGGAAAATCAAGCATTTCTCGCAGCTCATCTCTTTCCTTTACCGACATGAAAAGTGTGAGTATGCTCACTCATTTGTCTGACAAGAGTTGCCTTCTTCATAGTCAACTTCCTGCCAAACGTAGACAATTCATCAGGACATTGCCCGAGAAACTCGGTCTGAAGATGACGATTTTCATGAATACAGTAAACTATTTTGCAGAGACTGTGCTGTTTCTTTACCATCAGTATGCATGTACATTGTAGCTCACAAAGAGCTGATGAAGATTATTGACAGTATTCTGCTGTGTTCATGTTGAGGAGTAAGAATGTGTGAACACCCGTCTGAAATCTTTGGTTGGCTCTTGCAGAAACTACCTTTTAACTGTAAGGGAATGCAATCACAGATTTTAAGTGGGCTTTATGAACCTAAAGATACATCATAGTTCAATTGCTGTAGCAATTATGAACTATATTTGAACTATTATGAAGACCTTTTTATGTACAGTTCGACCTCGATTATCCGGCCTCCTTTTATCTGGAAATCTCTATTATCCGGACGCGTTCACGCAGTGAAGGACTTTTTTTTTTTCATCCAAAAATTGAGAAAAAACAGTGACTTTAAACTCAATTAAAATTTCTACAAAACTCACACGATTTACCTACAATATTCCCGACAGAACTAACATAAATTCACATCATTATCATCGTAAAAGTAAGCAGTCATCACCACCGTTGCGGGGTATGCTATCTGCCTAGCTGCCAGTGCACTGGAACGGCAGCTTGGATGGCAGCTATATACATTAATATTGTGTCTCCCATATCCGGCCAATTCGCTTATTCGGATGAGCGCCGGTCCTGACATGGCCGGATAATCGAGGTCGAACTGTACCTGCCTTTTGTACTTCTGAGTTTCTTCTCCCCCTCATATCTCCCCATTTTTTTTTTTTTTTTTTTGGCCAAGGCATGCACTGATCTGAGTTGAGATTTTGTTCCATTGTTGTGTCATAAATGTGTTATCCTTGTCCATTTCATTATTTTGTTGTTGTTGTTGTTGTTGTGTGCGTTAATCATTCAGGGATAAAACAAATGAAAAGGCCACCTGCAGGACCACAGAGGGGGAGTCCCTGGTCAGGGTTCCCCTCACTATCTACTTCGACGGTGCCCCACGCCATTCTACGGACCTCTTCACCTTCCAGTCGAATCCAGTGATCACTTCCCTCTCAACGGAGAAGACCATTGTTGCGTAAGTCTTTCCCATCGATATGCCTCTCTCTCTCTCTCTCTTTGCCCAGGATGTGGGGAGTTCCTCGTGACCAAAATATGTTTGTGGTCGTGCATGTCGAAAGGTGGTGTGTTCAACCGTATGTCACATTGGACTCTAGTATCCGCTCCACCCTGGACAATCTGACATCCGTGTCTAGTATGATTCTTGTCATGGCACAGCAGGCTGACTTGATACAAGTGGCACCATGTATGCAAGCAAAATGCCCTATTCTCCATGATGGTGTTTTTGCACAATCAGATATGATCATTCTCTGCAAAGTAGTGTATATTTCATCCAAGAATATTATGAAAACATGAAAGTATGGCTTTAAGGATGGATTTTCCAATGCAATATTCCATTTGTTTTTGTTTGTTTTCTTTATTGCAATTTCCCCATTATGGGTGTCCTCTTCCACATATAACCATATATCATACATGAAGAATAGCAATTGAATCAATTTTGGAGGGCTTCACTGTTAACAAATGGTATTGCCAGTGCATTGTCAGTGCAGTGTATTGTGTGACATTTGTCAAGAAAAAAAAAAATCATTATTTGCAAGATGATCCCAATAGGTAATTTCCAATTGCCTATCGCTATGTCTGTGAATATAAGAGATTACGTTTTGATTTCTTCCTTCCTTCCTGTATGAATAGCCACACTGACTGTATTCCGCTGTAATTTCATTATTCCCCCCCTTTTTCCTTTTTGCCACTTCCTCACAGGATGTGGCATAAAGTCAAGTTTTGGTAGCTCCCAGGTAGTTCACTGCCATGCAAGTCTTGATGTGATTTATTGCAGCTGGAAAAGAATAAAGTTACATGGAGACTAAATGTGTTCAATGTTGAAGGAAAAGTAAACTTTAGATTGTAATTCAGTGTATGTAATTCAACTATTTGATTCTTCAATAAAAATGGAAAGCAATACATTAAATCACTGGGGTTTTTTTTTCCGCCGCTACAGACCTATCCCATATTTCTTCACACTTCCATTTTAAGCTTTTGCAGCGTGTAACAAAGTGGCCCCATTTGTAGTTTTCATTCATTGATTGAAACTTATTTCTCCGAGTGTTATGAAAATGTTACCGTCTTCCATGCCTTTTAATGTATGGTTATATGTTTTCTGTAAATTTACTTATATTTTCGCTGTGGTTTCTTTAATTTTTATAGCCAATGGTTTCTTTTATAGTGTTACAACTGAAATAATATTGCATCAAGTACATCGTACATCAATGAAAATGTACCCTATTGAAGAAAATGGTATTGAATAATATATATCGTTGCTGGGGCGACAAGACCTCGTATCTACAAAATGTCAAATGTTCAGGAGAGCAATAAAACATGGCAGCCAAAGCACTATATCAAATGGGAGAACCTTCCCATTGACAGGAAAGGACATCACTTAACTGATTATTTGACCATAAATAAAACAAAGTCATTTTCACCAAAATTTCAGATACGAGGTCTTCTCGCCCCAATGACGATATATGCATTTCCTTTTTGTAAAAAGCATGTGAACAAAACAAATATCAATGATATGGACAATGAATGATTGAAATGAAAGGAAATATTCATTCTATTACATGTATATAACAGTCCTGATAGATTTGCTTATATTTTATAGATACTTGCGGATGCAAGCATCATAAATAATGAACTTTAAAGCTGTAACCATTCATTTTGACATTATATAAGGCAGGGATGAGAGACTTAAAAGGTAAATGCAGGTGTATGTTCTAGCATTTTCTTGTCATTATCCACAAACCTTATTTTAGTTATGCTGAATTTTTAATTTCAATTTCATTTTAGTATTTTTAGTAGAGGAAAACTGATTTTTCCCAGCAAGAACATTCATATTCTATTGTTAAGTGTGTCACAGGAAAGTAATGGATTCCATGACCTGGGAGCTTATACACGTACGCAATCTTGTACTAAGGTTTTCTTTTCATGTGACTTTTGAAAAAATGTTCTTCAGGTCGTGTAAATGTTATTATACATGTAAGTGTGTTGTGCCTTGCCAGTGGTAGAGTTTATCAAATAATTTGAGCATGCCAAAGGTATGATAATGCTGCATAGTTTTGGAATATATATGAATGATAATACCTTCATTTGAACATTCTTCAGTTTCAATAGAAAAGAAAGAAGCAAGCAAGCCAGCTTAAGTCCTTCAAACTTCTCTCATTTCAGTGGAGGTACACGGATTGTGGTGACTGGTACCGGGTTTGATGCCATACAGTCTGCTTCCCTAGTTGTCTCTCTGGTGGGCGGTAATGGTGAAAACTACAGTTTGAGAGGGGTAAGTCTACCAAGAGATCTCCCACCACCCTGTTTCTAGCATACCTTGTATACATTCAAGGCTCGAATATACATGGCAAAGGATCGGAAGTCCATAATACATAAATATGAGATTGCATGCCCCATTTATACAGGGAATTTTGAGTGTTCCACGAGCGCTCCTAAACCCCTCTGAACTCAGTATGAATGGACAATCAGGCCCTTTAGCACCCAAAGTTATGACCTCTCAAAGCTAGGCTTCGGAGCACTTCTGAAGCACTCTAAACTCTGTATAAATGGTCACCAATTTTTAGAGTACTCCTGGGGCCCGTTTCATAAAACTTGTCATTAGTGACAAGTTGTCATAGATAATATGACAAGCTACTGAAACCCTTGCGTCTGATCTGCCTTCTCCCCACCCAAGACATGCATTGGTGAATGATTTACAAGGCATATATGTATCATTCGTGTTCAGTAGAGTAATCAATTAGTTGTGTGTCAATCAACAAATACTCTCTAATGGTATTAAATGTATGTCTCTGAGTCATCCATTAAAATATCATTGTGTAAAGTACTATCCATCTGAAAATGAAATAGATGATTCCAAATTGGTAGCAGCCATATTGTTATTGCTGTTGGATGGGGGGAGGGGGAGGAGAGAGATTAAGCCAAGTTAGCTGGAGTAAGAAAAGGCCTCGACTCTTCTGTTTGAAGGAATAGAATTTTTGATGTTCAAACTTCAAATGTCAAAATTAAGTTAGACGTACTCTATCATGATTGGAATATAAAGAGGGATAATATTTGCAGCTACTTCCAGCTGATGGAATGGCAATCATTCTTTTGAATGTAGCTTCCATATTTTTTTTTTTCATTTTTGCATATAATTGTAAAGAAATGACTTTGTACATATTAGGCAGGAGAAGGGCGATGGACAATTCACCCAGTGTGTTTTTGTATGTTCATCTTTGCTTTTGTTGGGTATCCAGCCTTGTTATCCAAACAACGCCACCACCATCACCTGCACCTCCCCAGCCATACCCACAGCGGGCCTTTACAATATGGCCCCGGGCAGTCGTAGGAGACGGGCCACCGAAGTAAGTGAGATGGCCAGAGGGACCATGACTTTAATCCTGGATGGACACAACATCACCTTGGACAATGAGTTGGTGTACTATCGCAACCCAGTCTATGATGCATTCGAAGATGGAGTGGTAGACTATGGTGAAACCATCGTGATCAAGGTGAGTCCACTGAACAAAATTTGATACTTTCTTTCTATTGCCCTCCTCTTTTTGTTTGGCACATCAAGTGTAATTATGTGTAGTAGCTGATAATTGAAGCAAGTCTTTGCATGAAACATGACTGTTGAGTGGAAAGCAAAAAGCCATCAAGTTTTTGAAAGGGATATTGTACTTTCAGTGCAACTTGATCACAAACACATTATCATGTTCACCATGAGTCATCTTATTAATTTGCAGAGCCCATATTTGTATGGTAGACTTTGATAAATGCACATGCACAGACACAAAAGTGTAGCTCACCGTTATAAGGGAATGAGTTCTGAAGGAGAGTGACATTTAATTTATAAAATGGATGTCAACCATCCATGGCAGTCATGTACAATGGGTATAACATTTTGTACATACACTGTACTCTATATAATTTTCAAAATACACTTCTACCATGTCTGTGGTGCACTGAATCGTGATATGACATTAGACATTAAAAATTCACCAAATACTGCACTGTACATGCCATAGATAATTTTGTAGAAACTAATAATCAATACTTTCCAATTTAAAGTGATACCATATAACATTGGGGCACTTGGCTAGTCAAACCATGCATATGTATTGTCAGCATGCAGAATTTACAGTAAATTATGTTTGTTTGTTTGTTTATTTTCTTCAACCTTATATTACGATAGCACCACTTTCTAGTTTGATAAATTTTGTGATAACTTTGCTGAATGTTTAACTTGCAAGCTATGAAATGCAGTCTTTCCGAATGTCAGCCTCTTCACCAAAATGGCACCTGAACTAGGAAGTTTGTATTTGGCAAATAATGTTTGCAGACCATTCATAAGACCCATTATATTGCTCTCTCTGTCTTCATGTCTCTGTGTCCACCTGTCTCTGTCTGTCTGTCTGTCTGTCTGTCTGTCATTCCTTCTCTTTCTCAACACATTGATGCCCACAGGGAAAGTATTTGAATGCTGCAAGCACCAAGGAAGATGTAGTTGTTGAAGTGGGCATTGATAATGGTACGATTTTGAGTCTTGGGCCAGAGGTGCTGCTCTTCACACCACCCCCGAAGCAGCCGCAGCTCAGGACCGATAACAACAGCACAAAGAACATGCCTCTCGTTGTGGTAAGTCTTGACTGTGCAGCATATACATGTAGAGAATATCCATCATTCCTCACACAGTACGTTTCATTTTGTTCCTTTATTTATTCTCAGCTCATGCTTCAGCCCTAGGACTGTTCTTTCGCAGGCCATGCAGATGAAAATACAGCACAAATACAAAACAGAAATGCAAAAAAAATAGACGTTAAGAATCAGATAAACACTCAGATGAATGGATTGATCAAACTACTAACACATAAAAACAATGAAACATATAGATTGTATGAGCTTGATTTACGTTTTGCTCTGATATTATTGTGAGTATCTTTCACTTTTGCAAGTGGAAATCCAGTAGCATGAATTTTGCAAGGTTGGTGCACGCTGAAGCAGACATTTCCTGTCCTGTCACATAATGTTGCTTTTACTTGTTATCATGTCTTCCTCACAAGTTCCTTTGAGTTGTGACAATGTGCAGTGTGAGCTGGAATAAAAGAAAATTAGTTGTTTGTCTGAGCACATTTCATACAAAAAAAAAAAGAATTCAAAACTCTGAAGGGAGCAGAAAACATGCAGTGTTTTCATAATGAACAGGGGAGTCAGATTTTGCAAATCTTGTGTTTGTGGAAATTGGAGGCAAGAAAGGCCCTGCTAATATCTTCCAAATCAATTCTAATTCCTGTCTTATCATACAGTCATTGATGTCAGCATTTTGCTCTGTCTTATATTCATATTCAGGCGAAACAAGTTACACTTTGTTGGAATGGAAGAAAAACTTTTTTACCGCATTTGCATATCATGGGAAATGTTAGCGATGCAACAGGATTCATGTGCTTTGTGGTCTGCATTTGGGTTTGTGACAGATGTAATACAGTGTGGGGACATGTATTAACCCGTTGAGGATGAGTCCCGAGTATACTCGGGCAAGTGTCTATGGGAAGTGCGTGTTGTAGCAAAATCAGCCCGTCCTCAATGGATTAACAGACAGTGTGGATTTGACAAACAAAGGAAACCATAAGCTGATAACGAGGACGATTGGTTGTTGCCACGTAATTGCGGGATCCTGTTCAAGACGAACCCCGTCATTAGAGAGGTCAATCACTGAGTGTGGTTCCCATTGCGGCTGGGTGTTTTGTTTTTTGCCGGCAGCGGGGGGAAAGGAAGTGATTCTACCGCCTGCTTGCGTGATGGTCACACTCTGCTTGTTTTAAATCTGCTGACAGCCATTGTTGTGATCTTCAAAGCAGCTGGCTCGTTTGTTTTGAAGGCCGTTCACTCTACAAACTTGGGTCATGTGGTGGTTGAATGGGGGGCCCCTCTTGAACCATGTCCTCTAATTATATATGAGGAAGTACTTCCTGTGGGAATAACCTAGTAGCTTTGTTTGATCTACAATATGAGTTATGCGGCATCATAGCACCATGATTGATGATGGCAATCACTACCCCTATTGAGCGGCATATACATGTACAGTGTGTTCCCAAAAAAATTACAACGGGGCCCTCCGCAATGATATCTTTAAAAATAGTTAATCAATCTAAATACAAATTCAGGGTATGAAATTATAACTCATTGCCCACATCTTGCAGAAAACCCCACTCGATTTGCTTCACTGGTCAAAGAGAAATACGGAATTTTGTAGAGGATGTCGGGAATCTCTTCTGTCCAAGTTCTGTCTATTATTCACACACAAGATTATCGAAATGCTAAACTCGGAAGAATCCGATTCATGACATGCTTTACAACAATCCACATTTCTCTGTGACCTCTTATCCAAATCGAATGGGGATTTCTGCGAAATAGAGCTAAGATGTTCTATTTTAAGACCCTGAAGTAGCATTTTAAAAATGAAATCATATTGGGCGTTATCAATGAGAAAATCTGATTGTAATTTTTGGGGGACATACTGCAGTAAGTCGCCCAAAAAATTACAATAAGATTTTCGAATTGATAACACCCAATATGATCAACCTGTCTAAGTGCTACTTCAGGGTCTTAAAATATAACATCTTTAGCCCTTTTTTGCAGAAAACCCCATTCAATTTGGTTAAGCAGTCACAGAGAAATGTGGATTGTTGTAAAGCATGTCATGAGTCTGATTCTTCCAATTTTAGCAATTCAATGCTCTTGTGTGTGAATAATAGACAAAATTTGGACAGAAGAGATTCCCGACATCCTCTACAAAATTCCTCATTTCTCTTTGACCACTGAAGCAAATCACATGGGGTTTTCTTTAAGATGTGGGCAATGAGTTATAGTTTCATACCCTGAATTTGTAGTTAGATTGATTAACTATTTTTAAAGATATCATTGCGGAGGGCCCCGTTGTAATTTCTTTTGGGACATACTGTATATGATTATATATATGCACCACAGATGTTATGTTGTAGGTGAAATATTTTCATATTTTAAAGTCTGGTTCCATTTCTCTTAAAGTGAATATCAATATATCAAGAGTGAATGATCACATGTGTGATGGTACGAGATTTCAGGCCAGGTGAAAAATTCAACATTCAATGAATGAATTGCACCATTGAAGACTATACATGGTTTGTTTTATGCAACACCTCACAGATTCTTGAATTAAGTTCAGAAACGACATCCATTTTTTTTTTTTCATGAAAGGCAAATGAGTAGCACATTCACAGTCGGTTGCATGTATTAACCCTAAACAGGCTGGGCTTTTTGGGGTGTTCTGAGGCTGGGGGACTTTTTAGGATTAAACCGATTGGTTGAAGTTATTTACAGGACTGTTGAGTGCCAGAATGCGCCTTTGTAACTGTAATGTGTGCAGCAAAGGTTTGTTTATTGTGACATCAGAGTCATGCAATGAAACAAAACCATGAATTGATCCGTGATTTAAAGATGGGAGTCAATGGAAGTTGATGACATCACCCATGCAATATGGGTGACAGCGACAATGTGCAGTAGTATGTCATGTGATGAGCAATCAACCAATTGGATAGTACAATTCTTTTAGGTGTTGTATAATTGGAACTGTAATGCATGGTAGTGGTGGTGATATTTATGGCAATATTAGCAGTAGTTGTAACAATAATGGCTTGATATTATGATAGTCATAGCAGAAGAAGTAATAACAAAAGTTGTAGTGGAAATACAAGTAGTAGGAGGAGGAGACGGCAGTGGTACACCTGTAGTAGTTATAGCATCTGAAGTATGGTAGTAGTTGTATAAATGGTGGTAAAAGAAGAAATAGACACAATAGTCTTTTTTTTTTTGAAAGAGAGATGACTGTAACAATACAATGCTTTGCAGAATAAAGTTATTGAAATGGCAATACCTACAGTGTATAAGCACATCTTCAACAAGCCTCTACTTTGGTCACACGTACATTGTATACCTACCAGGTGCGACATGGGACTTCACATGTCATTGGCTACATTGACTACTCCAAGGTCAAGGACAACTCCATGATGACCATGATCATCATCATCAGTGCCATCGGAGGCACCATCGTCATCATCGTCCTCATCTTCATCTGCCTCTACTTCACCTCCAAGAGGAACTTCAAGAAGGAGCTGGCCAGGGTGGAGATTGCAATGGCCGAGATGGAGGACACATTCAAGAATGAGGCCACCAAAGGTACTTTGTAACAGGGGGAGGGAGGCAGAATTTGAATAGGTGTGTGTGTGTTGATGGGGGGGGGGGGGGGGGGGGGGAGGAGGGGTTGCCAATTTATGTAGTATTTATGGTAAGTGTTTTAGGCAAGTTATGTATAATCTCAAAGCCATCAGTTAGAAGAATTGAAAATACCCTAGCCAGAAATCAATGGAAAGTGACTTCAGATTTTGAAAAGTTGGATCACATGTAATGCAGGATGCAGAGTGGTCTTTCATTTCAAGGAAATGAAATTCATAAATAACTGTGAAATGTAATAGGTCAAGAGGTAACATAAGATTATGAGTACAAATTTCTTATCAAAAGTAGCTGAAGAGGCTGTCTTTTTTCCTCCATGTTTTCATGGCAATTTTAGGGGGGGGGGGGGAAATGCAGACTTCTTCAGAATTTCCTTTGCTATATGATATAGCAGGGCTTTTTAGAAGTTTTGGTGGCCAGACATTAAATTTTTAGTGGCCCCATGCTTCTGGGCCATCACTAATGTTGAGCCCTGCCTATAGAGAGATTTTTTTACACTGTCTGTACAACTCTTCTTTAAAGTGGCACAGTCCACAGAGGATAGAGAGAGAGAGAGAGATGGTGGGATGGAGAGAGCAGCCATTTTGTGATGCTGTTCTGCCCTTCTATCCCCCATCAGCTTTCATCGACATCCAGCAGGACATGACGGGCATCAAGGACCAGCTGAAGGACCTGGGCGGCATGCCATTCGTCAGCAGCCAGGACTACGTGCGCAACATGCTCTTTGTTGGCCAGGGCATGCAGCCTCTCACCGTCGATCCTCAGGTGAGAACCTATGTCGAGTCAGATCAGGCAAGAACTGGAGGGATGAGCTTCAAACATGCATCTCAGTGATTTTTTTTTTCAAATACACATTTCTTTTAATAGGTTTAATTACATGGCAAGCAGAAATGTTTAACTTCACATCATAATTGAGAAGTTAATAATCAGGTGGCATACTTTGACTAGCTTGCATTAATTATGAATTTATTTGTTGATAGGTATTTTTTCATAGCTAAACCTGTGATGGTTCCAGTCAAGAAAAATGCTAATTTTTGTAACCATTTATATACTTTAGGCTGTACGGTTTGAAGTATGAAATATAGGATGCATATCTGTAATATATAAGTTGTGATATCTGCATGGTACCAGACCAATAGTTTTCTGGCCTCTTATGTTTTTATTGCAATTGATTGACAAATTGGCTTTCATTGACTTAAATAAAGGAGAGATCATTCAATATTTTTAGAAGTAGCCACGAATAAATCATGGACAGACATGCTCAGGTTGATTACGAACCAATAATCTCCTGATCACCGGACAGGCATTCAAGAGACTATCGAACTTTCGCCAACAGCCAGTACTGGCTCTTCTCCCTTAAAGCAGCAGGTTCTGCATATTTATTCAAATTTATAAGTTCTTGCATTGAGTTATTTTATTGCAGCTGGTTGACAAATCATTGTGTTTGTTTTGTGTTGTCTCTTTCCCTTTTGATCAGTCTTTTATCGTTAATAAAGTTTGTGTCATTGATTTCTGCATGTCATGCACAGAATAAGAAGTGTTAGCCTAGTTTAAGGCATCAGCATACTTGACTTCAAATTCTCAGTTCATTCTAACCAAGGGTTTATCAGCGGTGTACAGTAATATGTATCTTTATGTTGACATGCATGCTTTTGTCGTTCTGAAATTTGGCACAGCTTCCCGAGGAGAACCTCAAGAAGGCGATGACAGATTTCTCCAAACTGCTCAACAACAAGGACTTCCTCTTGGTCTTCATACGCTCCCTTGATGAGGACAAGAAACTCCAGATGAAAGAGAGGTACATAGGCTTGTGTATTCAAAGCTGGAGAAAGTTTTAGTGCTGCTCTTGCTACTATTGTGCTCTGTCTTTTGGTTGTGATGCTTGTGGTGATAAGTTTTTGGCAGTTGTGTAGAAATGGTTTGCTGGTAAAAAAAAAGAAAAGATAAAAAAAAATAATAAAGGAGAGATACCAGTAAAAACAGGATTCCTTTTCTTTTCTCCTTTTTTTTTTACTGTATATCAGAAAGTGTATTGAATCATAATGATATATATTGAGTGATTTGACGGAAAGGCTTAGATAGGATGGGCGAAAGATTTCTGCTTTTGTATAGCACAATGTATTTGAAAAACATGATATATTGTGTGTAGTTGATGCCATTCACTGACCTGACTTGTAGTCATCGGAGATTAGCCCTAACTAGGACAGTGCCTCACACATTACTTTCAGTGCCTGTGACATGAGAACGACCCTGTTGCTGACTTTGAAAATGGAATGTTTGGCTATGTTGTTATAGAACATTCTATGAAGTGACTACTCACATGATTTCTACTCTTCTTTTTCAGGCAAAACATTGCATCGCTGCTCACAGTTGTGCTCGTACTGGAAGGAAAGCTGTCGTATCTAACAGAGTAAGTAGTAGATATTATTTGACCATAATGTTTTTTGTGCTTCAGTCTGACATAATATTGCTTGATATTTATTTCTTTTTGTAATCAAACTACAGTTAAATTGTTAATGTTTTCATACTTTGTGGCACCTTAAATTACATTCAGTAAACTTTGCTTGAATTGAGGTCCTTGGGACAGGAGGAAATGCCCCAAGAGGGAAGGGGTATTGAACCTCGCCAGGGTCAAATGTGTTTGATTCCTGCATGATTATTACCTCCGCCAAGGGAGGGGGATAAATGTTTTCATCTGCATTCTTGTTTGTCCATGTGCAAAATAACTCAAAAAGTTGTGAACGGATTTGAATGAAACTTACAAGTCAGGTTGAGAATGACACAAGGAACAGATGATTGAATTTTGCTTATGTTTCAGGAATTTTCATGGATTTTATGAAGGATTTTCAATATTTTGGCAGTTAGGGTCAATGAACTTAGGAGTTCAAGTTGCATATTTTTTATGGTTTGCATATACACACCAAAGTGCATGCTCTAGTTTCTACTAGGGTGAGGCGCGCTGCGCAGCTGGAAGTTGATGACATAACAAAAGGTTTTTATATTGGGAAATTGGGTAATTTTCAGCATGCATATGTATGGGTGGAAATCACTGACCTCTATGGAAGAACAAGATCAATGGTAGAATTGAGCTTGAAAGTACTTGGCGGAGGTCTGTGCTTTCAGAGTGCTTCTGTGGTTACTTTTTTTCTTTACATGATACCCTCATGATTTGGTGAAGAGGAGAGAGCAAGATGGATGTGATATTCCCTTCATATGTATGTTTGTAGGGTGATGCTAACATTGATGCTGGAGGAGATCACAACCGCTGCGGACACTGAGCGCTACCGACAGCTCTTCAAGCGGTAAGTTTGACAAGCCAGTTTGTCTGTGTGTGTGTGTGGGTGCGTAGAATATCATGATTTTGACAAAACAGTTGTCATGCAGCCCATCAAGGCTTAGACAATCGTCTTGATTTGAAATATAATGCAGACAAGATATTTCACTATTGCTTTCCTTGAAGGAGAATTTTAGAAAAATATGTTGGAATGATGACACATTAGATAGTAAAATATGTTACTGCTACTAATATTACTATTGAGGTATTGAAGGATAACGATGATCACGGTGATGATATAAGTTGATTTTCTAAACATGCTTGCCAATATGATGATGAGAATGCTGAGTGATTTCTAATACTGTAAAAGTGGATATTTTCGCGCGACTAATTTTTCGCGATTGGCCGGGTCAGAAGAGTTTCGTGTGTTTTTAATTCCGCGGAATCAAGACGGCACGCACAGGAACATATGGCAAGCAAAAATATTCGCGGGCTTTTATTTTCGCGCTAGTTTCTGGTTGCGCAAAATGCGCGAAAATTTCAACACCGCGAAAATTTCCACTTTTACAGTATTAGATACACGTGTATGCAAATTGCTGTTGGGGCAATCAAGCCTCGTATCTCAACAATGTCCAATGTTTGGGAGAGTTAAAAAAATATGGCAGCCAAAGCACTTTAACAATTGGAGCGCCTTTAACATGTCGTGGTAGCTTCATTTTGGGGGTAAAGCAACTAGGGTTTGTGCAGGGCATCTCTTTATATACAAGTTGTAACTGATTATCTGACGATTGATTAAAAAAGAAGGTCATTTTCACCAAAAATTTCGATACAAGCTTTTGTCACCCCAGAGATGATATGCAATCATGTTGTTGGCAATCTGAATAGCAAAGAGCATCGAGTTACATTCTCTCATTCTATTTTTTTTAAATTATTATTTCTGTCGACCTTAGGACGGAAACTATTGTGGAGAAGATGCTGGCAAACTGGATGGCATTGTGCATGTACAGCTACTTGCAGGTAAGCATCTAGAATCACTGTTGCAGCCATTCCTGGTTTGATCTCAGTGTGAAGCAAATGAAGTCGGTGTATTGTTGGTTTTTTTCATCGTTTCTTTGGAGTTCGCCAGAGTGTTTGTAATCTATGCTTCATTCCGATGTTCATTTTTTGTGATGGTAGATATTTTTTTTGCTCACGATGTTACGCGGACAACAAGCATATGGTGTGTCAGCAGAAAGAATAGAAATACCCTCTTTTTGTGTTTTTGAAACCACTAGCCCAAGAGTATTAGTTTTAAGTGGGACATTTCTGGTAACAAACTGATTTTTTCAGGATAGATCCAGGAATGTGATTAGAATAACATACTAAAAGTCCTCATAATTCCTCCTCAAACATTTCCCGCAATCCGAGATGGCATCCAAAATAGCCGCCATTTCCTGTTTTTCTCATAACTTTTCAGGTAGGTTTCACCTATACACAGTTTGAATGTCGTAATATTGTTTTGTTACTTGAGGACTCAATATAGTACTTAATCAGAGATTTTGCAACACATACACATTGTAAGTGCTATCAAAACCACTTGAGCTCTTTCTGAATTTAAAATGATGCCCCAAATGGCTGCCATTTCCTGTTTTTCCTCATAACCGTGCAAAACTGAACCTGAATATGTACTTTAAATGTCTAAATACATGTATATGTTCAGAGACATAAGGAAACTAATAAAAGACTTATTCAGATATTTTGAAACACGAAAGTACCAATAAAACCACCCAAGTTCTTCCCGAAAACCTAAGGTGCCCAAAATAGCCGCAATTTTGTTTTATCAACACATTGATGTTTCTAGCCTGTTTCAAGAGACAATGAAATTCTAAACAAAATGATGTTAGAAATTAAAAAACTCAGACGTTCCAGCTGAATGTTTACCCTAAATGTGCATAACATGGGCATAAATCGGGGGGATGGGGGATGCATCCCCCGCTCTTGGAGGAGGGACATGGCCTTTACACTCGTCCCCCTCCCCCCCCCCCCCCCCAAAAAAAAAAAGTTTAAAAAAGAAAATGAAGAAGAAGAAATTTGACTGTAATGATTTAGTCTTTTGTTTATACTGCATTACATTCAATCGATAGTGAGAGCTACACACTATTCAGAGCTTAACAGTAATCTATCTTTTAGGATTTGTTTATTTAATTTTCAAATTGGATGGACCGTTTGCTTCGCTCGCTTGCAAAATATCAGCTGAGAGCATGGTTTAGACGTTAAAAGTGTAAAATACCATGGCAATTTGTACCTGCTATGACGTGGGCCTCTTGGGACCAATCACAAATTACCTACGAAAAATAAAACCACCAGAATTATACCCCCTCAACCCCCTCCCCATTTTCTGAATCATCGAGCAAACGATGATGACTCAGTCAGGAATATCTACAGGCACCCAGGGATGACCAGGGGTTTCGATCCTACGTAAGGTTCAGTTGCCTCCCTCCCCTTGAAAAATATTGAGGGCAAACATATAATTTTGCCCCTCTCCCGTTATATCCAAGTTGGTGAAAAATTTTGAATTATTGTCCAAATATTCAATAAGAATTATATGCACCTTATCATTGAATTGCAATCATAAAAAATGCAAAACCTCCCTTGCTTGGCCCCTTTCCATAGACTTTATACACTTTTAAGATTGACAAATTTCTGAAAAAAAGTGCGCACCAGATTTTTCACTTACAAAATGCATAAGTTCCCTCATATTGGAGGGTGATATGCCCTGTCTATCCCCTTTCGTTAACGATTTCCCAAATAATGTAAACAATGTGACTATTTCATTTCAATCCTGTGTTAAGTGCAAAAGCTCCTTCTTGTTGGAGGGGTAGGGAGATACAAAGACTATGAATTAACTACTCTTTGAGAATTGAAAATTTTCTCAATATAACACCAGAGGTGCACCACCATTGAATGACGATCATAAAACTGCAAAAACTCTGTCGTGTGGGATTGGGTTCCCTCCCCCCCCCCCCCCCCCCCCCCCTCTCACATCCTCCTCCAGCGCATTGCCTAGAAAACTACAATTATAGTCTATTTTTTCTGCTTACATTTTTCATAGAAACAAAAATTTAATATTTCATCAACAGTTTGCACCATAACTTAGATTTTCAGGTCTGAAAGTAAAAAATCTCTCTCGTGTGGGAGGGTGTATCACCGTCCACCCCTCCCCCACATCTTTCCCTAAATATATATTTTTCTTACTTTCATGATAGAAACAAATATCGAATATCTCACCAAAAGAGTGCACTATTCAAGTTTGAAAATGTAAAAAACTCTTGTGTTGGAGGTGGTGTCCCTCTCCATGTACAAATAAGTATATGAATGTCATACATTCACTGATTTCTATATATTAATTATTTGATCTACATGAAGTGAATAAAATAACTTATAATTTCACAATATTTCTAGGTCAAATGATAGGCTTCTCCACAGAAATTCACTGTCATGTGATATTACACATTACTTTGTAGTACATGTAGACACTAATTTTGAACATGTACAGTATACAGCATGGATACCAAAAACAATCATTTTTACTTCCAAAGTGATTACTGAAAGTTTCAAATGGAACTCACCTCATGGTAGACATACATTGTAAACTGCATCTTGTTAGTAAAAAGAGGCTAGCACTAAAATGTTCATCTAATGTGCTTGAGGTGGCAAAAATAGAACATTTGGAAAAAATGCTGCCCTGTCTGATAAGTAATAATACTGATGGTGAAATGTTTCCCTTGTAATAATGACACCCTACTAGATCTTAACATTCAAATGTTTTATTTTCAATTTGTATACTGTATGCATGAGAACTATCTTATTTAATAAAAAGTTTGTTGAATGCTTTCAGGATGAAATATTACATGTTAATCAATAACTGATATTTACAGTATTTACATAATTGTGAGGTAAAATTGTTAATTTTGGATTTTGGGAAGAGCTCAAGCCATTTTATTGGTACCTGCGTGCTTCAACATCTCTTAAAGGACAAGTTCACCTTCATAGACATAAGGATTGAGAGAATGTAGCAATATTAGTAGAACACATCATTGAAAGTTTGAGGAAAATCGGACAATCCGTTCGAAAGTTATGAATTTCTGAAGTTTTTGTGCAGTAACCGCTGGAAGAGAAGACTACTGCAGTGTGTGAATAACTTAGATGTCACATGCGTACAACAATATAGGAAAATATAAAGAGAATTTCACAAAATTTCATCTTATGAAAAAAGTTCACATTCCCCCGACTTGTTACCGACAAATGTTATGGGTAATATTATTCCCCCTGCCTTTAGAAAGAGCCAAGTCAAGTGCTCTTTTATTATGTGAAAAAAAATGAAAATATGTTAAATTTTCTTTATATTTTCTTTATACTGTTGTACGCATATGACTCACAAGCTGTAGTAGTCTCCTCATCCAGCGGTTCCAACACAAAAATTTTAAAAATTCATAACTTTTGCATCGATTGTCCAATTTTCCTCAAACTTTCACTGATGTGTTCTACTAACATACTAACATGTTGCATTTTCTCAATCCTTATGTTTATGAAGGTGAACTTGTCCTTTAATATGTATTTGATTGAGTTTCTTGTGCTTGAAAACATATATTTAGATTTTGTATTTGGATTACTTGATTGAAAAGTTACAAGAATTTCAGGAAGTGGCAGCCATTTTGGATGCCATCTGGGATTGCAGAAAATGCTCAGCTTGTTACCAGAAATGTCCAGGTTTAAGCCTATTTTGACTTAATGCTGTTGGCCTACACATTGAATTCTTACAAGTGCATTTTAACACCTGCATAGAGGTAATGCCTGCTTTGAAATTATCCCAAAGAGGCTCTCATTGTGAAGTTAATTGTTCTTTTTTTTTTAAGTCATATCAACAAACAGACCTCCCCAACAAAATTGAAAATAAAAAAGGTGATACTGAGTAGAAAAAAGAAGACAATGCTGCACTGTACTTTGGTACTATCAATCAATTCACTTCTCTGTTGGTGACTGAGGCAGACATGGATCGCACTCTATCATGCTATCAAAAGTCTCCTGTTGTGGTGTTCGCATTAACACAGTCATAGAGTCCAAATTTATGATGAAATCAAGTCCATTTTGCAGAACAATGCATCCCCACAAGCACACAATTTGTCACATGATCATACTCTCTTTGATCTCTTCATGTTCTTTTCTGCTGTTGTTTTTTTTTTTCACTCTTGCTCTTGGTTTTGGAATCTGTCTGCCGTATCTCTTTATTTATCATCTGTATACGTGTATCTGACTCTCGATCTCGATCTAAACTTACATATATTTCCCCCAATGTACACATCTTGTTATTCCTCCCCGTAAATAGAAACATGTGGCGTACCCTCTCTACCTGCTCTACCAAGCCATCAAGTTCCAAGTGGAGAAGGGTCCCGTCGACGTCATCACTGGCCACGCCCACTACTCTCTCAACTATGAGTACCTGCTTGACGAGGATGTCAATTTCCATGAAGTGGTAAGACGCTAACTTTGATGACCACCTCGCTCACTACAAAACCTTATGAAGACATTCTGGTGTAGTCGGTACCCGTTATGAAGTGTCTTTTGTTGTTGACAGCAGTATGTGTGTATGGAATTGTTGTATGTTTTCCTGAGATGTTGTCAGTGTGAGGTAGATGTATTCAAATGCACTGGTATATAGTGTCATGATTGGCCCACTGTTTATTCCCAATGGATGTATTTTTAAAAATGGCTCATTTTATACTGTAGCACCACTATCTGTGTGTGAAGCTCAACTGTGGTACTGATTAAAGTGTTCATTCTCATGCTTGCACTTTGTAAGCTTTTGGACTGCTGCAGATTGAATGAGCAGAGCAGGATAGCATGTAATGTGACCAAAGAGTGAACAGTGGTGTAAAAGAAAGAGACAAGTTCAACATATAATCAGAAAGACTATTATGAGAGAAATACTTGGGCAAGTGTACTGATCAGTAGCAAGTTTGTTGTGAGCTTAGATTGTTCCATTCTCTACATTGAGCTAATGAGCAAGTGAAACTCTAGTTTACCATACAGCGACGTAATTATTACCAATGGATAGCTCCCTGTCTCTCTCATCACCAAGGTGATGACACCAGAACTCGCCGGTCTCCCTGATTTTACAGGGGACTTCCTGAAAACAATGAGATTTCGTTTTGAGTGGATAAAGAGGATATGAAAATCTCCCTGATTTAAGAAGTAATGTACTTTTGCTCATTGAGCTACCTATAGCAATGGCAGATCTGTGGGGGTGTAACCCCCCCCCCCCCCATAGGCTCATAATTGTTTTGTTTTGTTTTGTTTTGTTTTGGTGTTGTAGGGGTTTAACCCCCCCCCCCCCCCCCTCCCTTTTTGAGAGTTATCTTTTTGTTGTTGTAGCTTGTTAGCCAATTTTGGGAGAGAAGTGGCACTCAAAAATGTTATGATTTTTTTTTTTTTTTTCATGACTCAAACTTAACCTCCTCCATCCTTGGAAAAATGCTAGATCCGCCCCTCTGTATTTCTAAACACATTTGGGATCTCCACTGGCAGCTTTGTGGACTCTCCCTGATTTTTGATGCTTTAAAGATAGCTGCACTGTGACAACTATCTTGATGCACTATCACTGTAAATCTGCCACACCCTGTCATCTTACCTCTACCACACTGTTTTCCTGTCCTCCTGTAGAACCTCCAGGTGGAGAATCGCCTCCAGGAGATGGAGAACAACATGGTCAAGGTTCTGAGTGTGGACACCATCACGCAGGTCAAGACCAAGATTCTGGACGCGGTCTTCCGCAACAAGCCCCTCTCTGCCCGCTATATCACCTTGGATGTAGACCTCGGTAAGGGTTGAGAGCGAAGCAGGACAGAGCAGTGTAGAACAGAGTATATTGAATTGAAGTGGAGTTGTCATCGTTAATAGCAAAATCTTTGCTACCTATTGACAGGGTCTAGATTCAAGTATATGGAGTTTGAATGAGAAGAACATTTTCACACAAAAACTGTAAACATCAATATTTTCACACGATTAATTTTTCGTGCTTAATGACTTGAATTTGCCCTGCACAATTGTCAACCTATCAAAAATGTGCAGAGAAAATAGTGAAGATATTTTTACTGGTTTTAGAATCCATGCTCGACAAAAGTAGCGCGAATTATGTGAAAATTAATGTACCATGAAAATTTCTGTGTTTATGGTATAACAGAATTGAATTCATACATATTCCTAGTTTCCATTGACACCAATGCAGATGGTCTCATTACCCATTACCATGTTCTAAAGATTATGATTAATGTTTGCATTTGTTTTTCATTACAACATGAAGAGAGAATGAGATGGATGGTAGTAATGAAGAAAAAGATTACGAAATGTATCATCAGAAAGACTTTTGATACCAATGAGATAAATCTGATATGAGGTATCTATTTTGGTATATTCATTTTTGCTAATTTCATGAGTCAATTGATAGTGTCAAAATCAACAACTTGCAAAAATATTGCCTCCCATGATACAAATGTTCTATAATCATCTCCATGGTGAAATATCACAAACTTTCCTCCTGTAAAGGGATAGCACGTATTTTTCATTTCATCACTGAAGTTCTCATTTGTGAATGTAACCACAAACTTGTCTTACTCTTTCCTGTTTGCAAAATATTATACTCGCAAGGTATATGGAATATAGCTTTTGATGTAAGTTTCTGATAGCTGTGCCAGGTTGTTAAAGCATTGCGGGATCTTCTTAACATTACATTATCTATGTGCATTTCTGCTCTTTACCCCAACTCCTCCAGTCTTGCGGAGTGGAAAGATGGGCCAGCTGGTTCTGCGTGACACAGACAACACCACAGAGAAGCCAGATGTCAACCGATGGGCAAAAGTGAATACCATCAGCCACTATGCTGTAAGTTTGGACCGACAGTCTCCTTTATCTCTAGACTACTAGCCCTTTGCTGCTTTGTTCCCTAAATGATTTGTAATGTGCAAGTCAGAAGTGGCATCCAGTATCTTGCATCAGTCTTCAATTTCTGCAAAATACAAGCATCAAAAGGATAGTTTATTAGGCTTTGTGTACATTTATGTCATGTTTGTAATGTGGTCCTTATTTTGTAAGACTATTTTTATGGCCATTGGATCTCTGATGTGTATTTGTTTGTTTGTTTTTGGGCAGGTTATATTCATCTATTTATTGTTTGTTTGTTTGTTGTTGTTGGTTTTGTGTGTGTGTGTGTGTATGTGTGCAGATTTCAGATGGAGCTACAGTGTCGTTGGTCAGCAAACAGATCAACCCCAACGCTAGCCTGGCCACACCCCTGGATGAGGACACAGAGCTCCTGGCTCCAAGCCGTAAGTTAAAAACCAGAATACTTTTTGAGGCCAGTTGACCAGAATTTGTTGAATTTCTTACATTTGTTGGAAGTTTTGCAAGTGCCCGTTTTGTTTGTTTGTTTCTGTGTGTGCTTATCACTCTGACTGTGTGCATCTCTCAACAGCGCTCCCAAGTCCAAAACGTGGACCTCCTATGACAAACACAAATGTGGAGAGTGATCTGGAAGAGGGGTTCCAGTTCTACCACCTGGTGAGACAAGCCATCATCCCTTACTAGGTCCCTCACATTGCAACAGTCACATACAATGTACATATGTACCTTGCTGGTATTTTCTTGACCACAAAGCCACCATCACTTATTCAAAGAGCCTTGTAACAAGGAACAATTTCCAGAATTTGTAATTGCTTGTGATAAGATGAAATGTTTTAAAATAGACAAAATACCACAAATCTCATTGACTGATACACACACACACACACACACACACACACACACACACACACACACTTGCACAAAAGAATATTTTGGGTTGATTTCAGTTATTGGTACTCAAAATTGCTTCTTGAATTGATCAGTGAGTGATACAGTGTATTCAGTGATATTCAGTGAGACATCAGCTGACTTTTTTCTCTGGTTTCTTGACAATGTGACGATCACAGAGCTTTTAAGGTATGTTGTATGAGAGGATCTTGAAATGTCTTGAGAGAACATACACAGTTCAACAGTTTGAAAACCATATGATCTTTCTTTCTTTCTGTTTTTTTAAAACAATTTTTCAAAGTATCTGAGTGAAGGGATATACTACAATATTCTAGGTCTGCCCTCAAAAGTGGCTTACTGTCCAAAGAGCATTAATGAACACTATTGCACAAGTTTTAGGTTTTCCATCTTGGCTACAGCTGTCAGAATACTTTAAGCTCATATAGTTTGTCATAATATTAGCCCCAATGATTTCCTTCTCTTCAAAATCCCTTCAGTTGCCATGCATGCAATGTCACATTTTTCAAAAGATCCCAGCTACAAAGAACATTTTTATGGATGCACATGTCCCTTTTTGTTTTGCAGTCTCCACTGTTTGAAGATGATGCCTTTAAGAAGAACAAGAAGGGCCTCCGCAATTCCTCCAACACAGGCCCAAGGATCAAGCATAGAAAGATTCGGGAGATCTACCTGAGACGGCTGGTTTCTACCAAGGTTTGGACTTTTCCCCCTTTTCCCCTCATCCACTTTCACTTTGTTTTCAACCCCATGTGTGAGGTTCTGGAGTGAACTCATACACTTGAAGATTCTTGACTCAACATGAAGCAGTTATATCCAGTATAAGGTATCATCAGAGACTGTTGGTCTTTTGTAACTCTGATCCCAACTGAAAACATCTGCAATAACTTAGTACAAAAAGCAGATAACAACAAGGAATGAATACATATAAGAAAGCAGATTAAGGCACATAGAACACAGCTAAAAAGAATTTGAACTTCCTTATGTATATGAAGTGTTTCTACTTCTTGTAAACATAGAAAGCCTGTGAAAAAGACTAGCAATTCCGGCAAATCATGCAATGGCTACTGGTCCCCATTGATTTGAGGGTGTAAAACTTACAGAAGTCATTATGTCTCCCTGCTCACAGAAATCAATCCAGACGTTTGTGGACGATGTTCTGGCAGTAATGCTGAGAGTGTCAGACGACAGACCCTTTCCCAAGGCACTCAAATATCTCTTTGACTTCTTTGACCGCCAAGCAGACAGGCACAAGCTGAAGGGTGCGGCAGATATGTGGAAAAACAGCTGGTGAGATTTCCAGAAACCGATTATTCATCTTCTTTTATCATCTTTTTTTTTTTTTTTTTTTTTTTTGCGTCAGATGTAGAGTTCCTTTCCAAAAGGTGTTACTTTATCTCATTTTTTTTTCTTTTTACAGAAATGTAAATGTATTCTGTTTTAGTTGTCCCATACAGTAAACTCAAAGTACTGAATTTCTCGCGAGAAAACAGAGAAATCTGGTAATGAAAATAAGTCTTGTTCCAAGAGTTGCTAGATCCAACTGGATCCAAATACTGGTAGAACTTGCATGCATGCTTGACTGTATTTTGACTTCAGAGTAAGGCCAGGCTGGCTAGTTTTCCTGCTTGTGTACCTGTCCACATGAAAAAAAAAAAATATAAATAACAAAAAAACAAATTATTAAATTTCTTAAAGAACTGCACATGCCTAGTGTACTCATTCGACACACGCTAAAGGAAGAGCAGACTGATGCACAAGTTATGTGAACAACGTCACAATTTTTCTGCTGTTTACATTTTCATTACAAAAGACCTTGTGAAGTTTCATGCGAAATTCAAAACTTCACAGTCCCAAGTCTTTGCGTGAAGTTTCTTGTGGAATTTTGTATGGTTGCCAGGTAACCATTGCCCTAACTTTGCAAGTTTTCAAGAGTTTTCAAGCCCAGTGATAATGGCCCTGTTGGTACTGGCTCGTGCATTTCATGTCTTCCTGTACATATGCTGTGCATGATACTCTACAACTATGAGATAATTTTTTTAAAAAGGGAATTCTTGATATTTGACATATGGATGCTAATCAGATGTGGCAAGGTGTGGTTGAGATGTTATTCTGACCCACTGCAGATAAATTAAAAAATTTTGTAGCAGAAGTATAAAGGCACACCATCCAGGCAATTTCCATCATTGACTGCAATTGCAGTTTATGGAGGAGGACTTACAGGAATTGAGAAGGCTTGGTATAGAAGTGAGCATTACTGAGTAGATCTTTTAACTAAACCATGACTAGAACAAAAGAACCTTCCCTTTCCCTCAACTCTACCCCCCCCCCCAAAAAAAAAAGAAACAAAGAAGGAAATCAAACTCGTACACGTCAAAGTAGCATTGTAGGCAGCCGATCTTTTTGTATTTGTCTAATTGCTCCTTCTTTTCTTTCTTTCTTTTTTGTTCCTTTTTCTGCTGTCCTTTGTATATCATTATTTTTTTTCCTCGCTCTGTAAATACTCTTCTATTTTTTTCTGTGCAGTCTTCCACTGAGGTTCTGGGTGACAGCCATGACCCACCCAGCCTATGTCTTTGACATGCATCAGACCGACACGATAGATGCCTCGGTCAGCGTCCTCACACAGATGCTGGACAATGCCTGCAAGGGAATCGTCCCCAAGTACAGCATCGTAAGTCAGGGGTGCTCCAAGCACACTTGTCCAGGGCAACTAAAACTCACTGTCAGGACGAGTAATTTGAATGGGCTCTTGCTTGTTTAAAATTTAGGTTCTTTGCCTTGACTCCAAGGGTACATAACCATCAATGAATTCTGTTGAGCAGTCCTATGTTGACAGATGAATTATTTGTGGGAATTTCTTTATCATATTAAAATTCTTTACTGAGATTATTACTAAGTACACTGTATGTCTGTGACATTCATTATGTAAAGGAAGTAGTCATTGTATCCTTTGGCAGCACCTGTCAAATTATGTTCCTTAACCTGAAAAAGTCGTAGTACATAGTGTATCAACTTCAAGTGTAGAGCTAGAGTCTATAGCACTGCGGTAAATACCACTCAGTGGTAATCGCTCATTTATATTTTATTTCATAGTATGCTCTTTTGTTTTCAATACCTGCTGATAAAGTGGAGCCCGTTTGATTGATTGTGCTTGATATGATGTACTTGTGGCAATTTGTTTCGTAGGAAACGTCACCCAGTCGAGTCCTGTATGCCAACGAACTGCCCAATTATATCGAGATGATCCAGACTTTCTACAACGACATCCGTACCAGCTCCAGGGTCAACCAGGATGTGTTGGACATGGAATTCAAAGAAGTGTGTGAGGTAAAGATGACTTGGCACTTCTCCTTGATAGCGTGATAGCACACAGCTACATTTTTGTACCCTCAGTGAGAGACAAATGGTTTGCATTTAGTACAGCATTCAACTCCTCTCGGAGTAGATGCCAATTATCATTTAGTCTTGAAGAATGAGCTACCCGGTGTGTATCAGGTAATCTGTAACAGTTTGAATTTAGACAACATTTGGCAGTGTCATGTGCAGTGATGGTTGGAAGTGCATGTGTACATGAGAAAAGTATTTTTTAGGAAAATAGATAAATACATAAATTTAGTAGTTCTCCATGGAAAAAACAAAATGCTTGACCTCCTTGTTCAGAAAGAATGAGAACGAAATTAATTGAATGCATGTCATTAAAGAACGCCACAGGCAGCTGTGAACCAACACTGAGTGTGTTTGATGCTGCAGTTGTCTCTGTTTCTGTATGATCACAGGATACACATGGAAAATTCTTGCAGAGAACTGTCCATGAAATAGGTGATGGCAATTGAAAGCTTCAAGTGTGTAATTTATTTCTTACTTTGTCAGATTTTCAACAAGCATCTCAACATGATTGCATTTCCAGTATTAAAGATAATGTTCATATATCGTTCAGCATGATTATTATTATTATTTTTTTTAAACTTTGTTGCTCTACACAGATATTCCAGAATTCATTCAGTCACATAGGGACACTTCATCAGCTGTACCAGCATGCCAGTCAAAGGAGTGACAAGGTGAGAATGCTGTTTTCCGGCATACACAGATCTGCCCCAGAGTATAATGTTAATTTGCTAACATTTTATAATCCTCCCAGATGTTTAAGGTAATCCGATTGTAGATTGCTTGTTGTTCCAAAAATGAAGAAATCATGAGGGGATCGGTCATTTGCACATGCTGTACCTTACCTGTAGAATCAGTTGCCTCAAGCATTCCATTACATTTCGAATGTTGACTCCTTTAAAGTTGCCCTCAAGACTCATTTGTATGTAACTGTTTTCCAGTAGAATTGTATGTTATGATTTTTTTTTTTGACATCGTCATCATTGTGGCATTCATTTTCATGCGCATGTTTGCGTAATACACATTTTTTCTACTACGCCTTGAGCACATTAGGTATGTGGAATTGGCTCATTATAAGTACCCTGTATTATTATTATTATTATGACAATAATTTGTACATCTTGTCAGAAATATAAACAAAATGCCCATCAACCAACAAATGCTATTTGAGCATAGATTGGAGTACATGTACCTGTGAATGATACATTGTGTAGTTGTACAACTTGTAAAAAGATGTACATAGCAATCAAGGCTGAGCTCAATAGATTTTGACTTTCGCTGACCCCATGTGGGTGCCATTTCAGTGTATAACAACAGAGTTCGCGAGCCCATCAGCGCACACTCTGTTCAAGATCTCACATCTGATTGATATTTCTCTTTGTTTGATGGCACATGCGGTATGACCATGAAAACGGGATACATGTACTGCTTGACTGCTTTCATACAGGTGGATTACCAGCCTGTCCGCTCTTTGTCGACAGGCAAAAGGAATCTAGTGTGGGGGTCTTTGAAGGTTCCCAGAGAATTGTAGAAGGAAGGGGTAAAGTAAAACATCACTGTAATTTTTGTTCTCTGTCTTGGTCCCACAGCTGGTGGAGGCCCTGGAGGAGGACGAGCAGTGTCAGAGGGCCAACATGGGCTACAAGCTGGAGCAGGTTGGCACCATCCTCGCCGAGGGGGAGGACTAGGGCGGAGCAAGGGGGAAAGGAGGAGGAGGAGGAGGAGGAGGAGGGGACTGCATCCCACCGGAAGGGCCACTTGCCACGCCCTGATGACAGCTGGAAAGGGGTTCTATCCTCTGCCTTCATGACACGCCAGTCTTTGTGGGAAGAGAAGAAAACGGGCGCTGCGAATAATGAGCGCAGAATGAGACTTACCTATTCTGACAACTATGATGCCACTGTAAGATAGGCGAATGATGTTGCACCTTTAAGCGTCGCACCATGTGACATAATTATTCACCATGCACTCCAACTTGTCTGTGAAGTGTACAGTGTAACTACATGTACGTAGGTGTTGTATTTAAAGTATTGGTGATCTTAAGGGCAAAGAACTATGTCATAAAAGGGATGTGGTGTAACTGGTGGAAAGTGTAAGCATGTTTATCGTGGCCAGCACATTCTCGCTCAGCACAGCTTTAAAAGGAAACAAAAACAAAACAAAAAAAGGTTCACTGCTTCTTCCAAGTACTTTGTTGAGTTTAGTGTACATATCAAGGCATGATGGCACAAGCTAGAGGGTAGTGAACAAAACATAACATTTTCCTGTGTATCAAAATTTGCCCGAGGCTCGTGAATGACTTCCCAAGATGTTACACCTATGTAAATATGCATATCAAATGAGGAGGGTGGTTTTTGTGTGTTTGTATGGAGGAAACTGGTTAGACGTCGGTCAAAGAATTGTGGATATTACATGTCATTCATGTTTACTATTGACCAGTGAAACTTGTCGAAAGTTTGTCCAATATGCACATATTGATTGTCACCATTTTTCACTCACATTTGGACTATAATTGCACACATGTGGATGTCTTTTTTTAGACATGTTTTTTCTTATTCAGCCCATTGTGCATGTGTAAACTGTGGTCTATATTCATCTGAAATCGACACATTCTCGGCTTTTATGCAAGCAAACTCACCAAAAGTGTGTTTTATTGTATATGTTTTTTGTTTCTCTGTCATGTGTAAAATTGCACATGTGTCTGCACTCTTCCATGGAAACCAATTTTTTGTGTACGTTGTTTTGATATAGCATGTTTTGATATGGCCTTTCTCTCTGTGTGAGTCTGTTAAGTATGGTTGTGGGGAGATGTATTAGACAAAAAAAAAAAACGCAATTCTTGATTATGGCGATATGTATACGAATCTATCATGTCATCTTCATCACCTTTCTCGATAGTGTTCTATTATATTTTATGAATATCTTCTTTTACCACAAGGGTGAGCATGATGTGAAATCGCATGAAGTTCAGGTGCTTGTAGGAGAAAAATAGAATAAATAAAATTTTGGTTGTATAGAGTTCTTGGCATGGCAGACTATGGTAAAGGCTGCTTTCGACTGTAGCAGAAGTTTGAGGTTCATTTCTATTCTCACTCTTTGTCTTCATAAGTCTTTTCTTTGAATGGAGATTTTTTTTCTTTAGCAGGATTATCACCTCAAATTTATGATTTCAGCACTGCAAACAGCATCATGGTATCAGATTTTGGTGGCTTGATTAAATGTAAACATCTCTTGTGGTTTAATATTTGTAGACTTCTAGAATATTGAGCCAGCTGTTGTATTTATATTTTGTAATCATTCTCTTTGCTGTAGGGGGAGACTTTGTCTCAAGTTTGTAGCCGCTAGTGAGGGGAAAAAAAAAATCTCAAAATGAAATTTCAAGCCAAAAAAGCCTTGTTCAAACATGTACCTGAGTCTGTGAAGCCATGCATATTGTGTACTTTGAAGCTAGAGACAGACATAGCGTAGAATATTAGATTGTCTCGTAAGATGTTTGGAGTCGTTTGAACGTGGTCTATATGGAAAGCAAAAAGTAAAAAGTTATGAAATAAGAATAAGTAAGGAGAATGAGGGCACGTGAAGGGATGTGTGTATTTGTGACTGCATATTATGTATGCACAAAGTGTGAGTTTCACTGCTTGTCTGCGGACAATGTAGCCGTGACACCAGTGTATGCAAAATCTATATGATAGAGCACCTTGTGTATGGACTGATGAATACATCTACTACAAGTTAATTTGTTGTGTTTTACCAAATTTCTTTCAACTCATTTACTCTATAATGTGTTGGTTTGGGTTGTTGATGTTTTTCTTGCTTTGTGCTTGTCGCGTTCTGCTTTGTGTGCATGTCATGTTATTGCAATTTGACAGCAAAATCTAGTAGAAACTGAAAGTGGGCCATGCCAGTTAGACTGTGTGATTGGACCAGAGTGAAAAATGTTGGATGGTGCAGCAAATGCAATCCATTACTCAGTACTTAATTTTTTGGATAATCTTTCACTTGAGAGTGCTCTGTTGTTGTTTTTTTCTTCTTTTTTTATTTTAGCTCTGATTATGAGTTCATTAATTACTGCTTTTTGATTTGCAAGTTCTGTTGTCATTTAGAAATTGTTAAGAGCTTTATTAATTGATCAGCGTAATTTTCACTTTTTTATTCTTCATGTGCATACTGACTTTTGTACTTTTTTCCCCCTTCGCTTTATCAAGTGGACCTCTTTGCTAGTACTAAAACAAACTTTATACAAATCTATAAAGCCTGTTTTGAATGTTTTGTACATATGCCCAGCAATATATAATTTTTGCATTCATTTATCTTTGTATTTCGCTGTTAGCGAGATGTGAAAGGGAGTCTGCATTTTCTGTTGTTTGATATGTTTTGCTGATCATGGAGGAAACCGTTCTGTCTCAAAGGTCATAGAACTTTAGCAGTTTTAGTACCTTTTTTTTTTTGTAGCTTGATATACCTTGTAGCAGTCAGTAGAGATAGGGACTATTAAACTTGTAAGTATTGCAAAGGACCAAGGAGTGATGGGTGCTTTATAAACATCCAACAATTCACTTAAAGTTCCCCCTCCACCCAACCCCCACCCCCATTTCTTCCAGGAAGATATTAAAGGGATAGTACAGTATTGGTGGAGATGAGAATTGAGCTTCTAACTTTTTGCGAGATACCAAGGAAACACTTATGAAATAGTAGAGAGCATACCATTTTAAGAGGAATCAAAGTTTATTTGATGAAAATCGGGTCTGGAATGACTGAAACATTAAAAAACAAAGTAAAACAGAGCAATCGTAATAAAAGGTGGGCCCCACACTCTATTAGAATCACTCTGTTTTGGATATCTCAGCCATTTCAAAACCAATTTTCATCAAATAAATGTTGAATTCCTCATGGAATTACATGCTCTTTCATAAGAGGTTTCTCATTATCTCACCAAAAAATGTTAGAAACTTGGAAATTAGGTCTCAACCAAAACTATACGATCTCTTTTAGGCTCAGAGACCAAAAAGCACACCTATGTACTGATAGTTACATTAATATATTTTGAAAAAACAAAAACAAAAAAGAGTAGACATTGTAATGAATTTGAATGAGTAGTCTTTGCAGATAGACTGTCATTGTTTTCTGCTTTAATTTTAAACTGTTCCCCATTTCTTGATTTCATGAGCTCAGTTACTTCTGCGAGCTTGCAGTCTGTATGTCTTTTAATTTGTGAAATCACCACATGTGCAAGTAATCATGATACAGTATACAGTCAAGCATTTCATTTTTTTTTTTTTGAGGGGGGGGGGGTGATGATCAGTTGAATGGATGTAGACAAAAGTAATGTTAATTTAAAATTGTGACTTGATTGACTGTTAGTCACATTTCACGCTTTCAGGCAAACCTTGTGTCACTCACTCGTGAATTCCATCAGTATTTACCTTTCTCTCTGTCCGCATGCAGGACTTTTTTTTTTTATTCTTCATTCTTCCCAGAATCCAAAAATGTAGTTCCGTCAAAGACACCAACTTCCTCAGATGTTGATTACCCTAATATATAATGAGACTTCACTGCACTGTGAATGATATTTCATGGAATCTGCTAAAGGGAGAGGAGGATTTGTTCAGATGGATTGTCAGTTAATCTTTGTGAAATCAAATTTTGGGTCCAACTGCAGTGAGGCGTGTACACTTTGCACCGAAAGAGGCAAATAAATGAAGTACTGTATCTGTCAGGAATGGATGGTTCAGTGTGCATCTTCCATTGACAGTGATCAAATAAAGTGTATGTGAAGACAGCACCCACAAATTTGCACAGGACAGTCGCTGCTGCTAGCAAAGTTGAAGTGAAGGTATTGACCAAACATTTGCAATAATGCAGCAGATTGATGCAGCAGAAACGTTTTCTGCTGAGATATACCAGCCGCATGACAGCACATTCTATAGTTGTTATTTGTACTTATAGGGTTGAGTAGATGCTGATGGGGAATAGGGTAAGGGAAATATCACAAACTAATCAGAATATAGGTTGGTTATTGTTGCTCCAAATGTAATTGTTTGTTTTTTTCTTTTTAAAGAACCTTCCACTTTTTCTTTGTGTTTGTTGTTGTTCATGTTTTTGTTTGTGTTTTCAGGCCATCATCCCCCTTCGGCACTGTACATACACAGATGATTTCATTTAAAAAATGCACTAGTGAAGGATCTAATCACTCACGTCACCCATAATGTTTAGTATCACTGCGCTGTGTGTCATCTGTCACAAGAAGCACACAAAAAATTCCAAACAAATAGTAGCACATTTGCCCTCATCGGCAGAGGGTGTAAAAACGGACACAGTGGAGTATTTTTATAAGACACACAATCGACATTTGTACCTTCAAGCATTGAGAGTGCACTTCCTCATGTGGGTACTCTCTCATAAGTCACGAAAGATTCTTTCCTCCCTCCATCTGGAATGACTTTCACATTATACAAAATGTTCACCAAATTTTTAAACATGATTGAAACTGCTGACCATAGATATTCAGAAGATGCCTAGAAAGATTCACTGAGCCTTATGACTTGGTAGATTCAACTGTAGTTTAATTCAGAACAGTTGAATGTGTACACTGCCAAATATAGCTCTATGTTGCCTGCTTCCTTTAGATTAGATACTTCGACAGCTACTGGGAAGTTATTAAACTGCCAGATGATGATTGTTTGCCATAGATGTTTTCTGCTGTTGTTTGTGCGTAATGTGATGAAGCAACATCGCAAAAAGTCTAGCAGTATCATTTGAATTTATGTGTCTTTCACGCATCAGTAAATCAACTTGAGTTTAGCCACCTGTACAAAGGAATAAATGGCTTGTGTGTAATTTATTCTGATTCTATGCTCTGATGTACTGCGAGTATGACCGGTTGAGTTGATTATCGTGGCTTCTGTAGGTTTCTGGTATTGCAAACCTGTATGAAAGTTCAGTTTGTATGTGGATGTTTCAACTTAGCTGGAGCAGCGTTTGTGATGACTGCAAGTCTCTTTCTATCTGTAATATAAATATTGTCAACACCATTGGACATTGTCCTTGACTTAGGGTAGCATTGAAACTGTGCAAGAAGTCATCAGATAATGTGGTACAGTTGAATGTAGATGTAGACAAATAGAATGACCAGACCTGAGTATTCATAATCTTCAAGGAAGGAAGAAATCAATTTTCATTTTCATTTTGCTAATAGTGTGAGTTTTGACAAAATAGTTAAAAGACAGGTTGTTGTTGTTTTTTTCCCTTTAAAAAAAGGAAATATTGAACACTCTCTTTCATGGGCATTCTATTCAACTCTTTCTTTCTTTTTTCATTTGTGGTGGCTTTCTCTGGTTTTCAATGCTGAGGTTTGTAAAGGAATATTCAGGCCAAAATTTTGATTAGAGTAAACACTTCTGTTAAAAGCCTTTCATCAAATTGCAAAGTTTGGAAACTGATGTAGCTTGCTTTCATTGTGTTCAATATGTAATAGGGGAAAATCAGGTTTTTGTAGGACTGCCCACTTTGTACAAAGTCTGTATGTCAATAGCACCAAAATCTTATTGTGTGACACCCACAAGTCAGTTATTAGGTGTACAGTATCCGCACTGTTGAGGTGAGAACTGTTAGGTGTCCTTGAACTTGAGCCGTGATCATGTGATAAAGGGTTTGCGTGGGGATGGCAGCGGGTTTTAGTGAAGTGATACAGATGTTCTTTGTACCATTGCGCGATCTCCTATTATGCCACTTGTCCCTGACATGTAGCAGTGTGGGTTAAGTTGTCCAGTTTGCTCATGTGATGGGAGTGTGCCAAGGATACTGCTCGCCAGGAAACGAGAACTGTCCACTCTCACTGTGTGGACAAGAACAGCACTTCCAAGGATTCCACCACTCTTTTTTGCAAGAGTTATTTTGTTTAATGACACCATTTGTAGAAAAACATCGGCAACAAACAAATTTTAATACAAGAAAAAACAGTTGCAGAGTCCTCCATAGCATCATGTCACTCTTGCTACAAGGTTTGATTGATTGGTTGAGGTTTATTTAACACTTCTATAAAAATCAACATAACAGAAGGCATCAGATAGGAACATTTCAATTGCTCCCATTGTTGGTTTACAATGATAGCCCATGTTTTAATCAAGCAAGGTCCCAGGTTCACTTTCATACAAAATTTACCCCCAGCAACAGGAGAGATTGCTGTGTATCTAAGGAAGAAATGCAATCCTGATGGTTGATTGGCTGCGGCTTAATCTGTTGTTGTGACCAATGCAGAGACTCCAACTCTCCCGTTTTAGACAGGAGATCTCCCGCCGAAAACCCATTTTTTGCAAAATCTCCCGTTCTCCCGTTTGAGATTTAATTTCTCCCGCCCTGGCTCAATGTCTCCCGTTGGAAAGGATTTCTTACTTATTGCTATTGTATGTTGCAAAAATAAGCCTTAGATAGCACCAGAGAGCATCTATAACCCTAGGAACTTTGCGCTTTCGCACACATAAACTTGGAGTCTCCCGTTTGCTAGGGGTTTCAGGCGGGAGAATCTCCAGATCAGAAGGTGCTTGGGGTTGGAGTCTCTGCCAATGAAATTTAAGGCCTGGTACAGAGATCATACTGGCCCCGTCTGCTCTTCATAGATGATTTATAAAATGCAATCTTCAGAAATGACCAGTTTGGTGTTTTGTTGTTTTGTTTTGTTTTGTTTTGTTTTGTTTTGTTTGTTTTATCAACAAATTATCACTGCAGTACGTACCGATATATAAACTGGGACCGATAAGGTGGAAGGTGCCAGGGGGTATGAGAATGATCAGCTCAGATCACTTTTCTGTAAGATACCTTTCTTGTGAAAGAATGAAATGGGCAAGTGGATTGAGATATATCTGTGTATTTTTGTAGTGTAGAAACCTACTATTGAGCTGAATGATCTTTACAATATTCTTTGTCAAGAATTACAGCTGTACTTATTTGGCATGTGAACAAAAACATGAAATTATGATGTCGCTAATGTTTATTATTTACCAAAATTTTATCAATCAAGTGACTGACAAAATCTTATTTTCCAATCATAGGAATGTAATGTACATAAAAGTCTCTCCCTTACTTGGTGTGTGTTTCTGTCTGATGGTTCTTATTCTTTGATGCCAAAAGGAGTCGGGGGAAACAAAAAAAACAAACAAACAAACAAAACAAAGAATTCCAGAAGTGTGTTCAAAACTGATCAATCGATTTGAGATGTTTCTTTTTAGCATGAATTTTGTATCATTTGATCTGTGTGTTATGATGCTATCATGTAAGCCAAAGATATTTAAATTAGAATGTAGGCATGTTTTTATCAATGATTTCTTTTTTTTTCTAAGCGTATCATCCTCAATGCTATTTAAATGTGTTTGGCATGCTTGTATCATGATTGCTTTGCTTTCATTTGGAAAAAAAAAAGGAAATGAAAATATGAATTTTGAAAGTGAAATGAATGCTACTGCTGGTCTTTGTACTTTACAATTTTTTTTTAAAGAGAAATTGTATCATCAAAAAAAGAAAAGAAAAAAAATGATGTGTATCGACAAAAGATTAACGTCAGAGTCTGAATTTTGTATGTAAATTTTTTGATATGACACTAAATCGGGGGCCAAGGATTTTTAGCCGTTTGTTGCAGATATTTTCCAATTTAACAAAATAATTCTGATACATTTGATCATAGTCAGTGCCAAGATCCACGTGATCTTTTAGTGACCTAAAACTAGACAGCCATAACAGTCTTCAAGTAGAAAACTAGATTAAATGATATAAAAGTCTCTTCGCATTTAAAAATTCATGCAATTGTTATGTGTTGTGATGTTGATGTTCGTATTGTTTGTTTGTTGATGTTCTAAATGTAATGGATGTACTCACGACTCACAGTTTGCTTTGTAAACAGATGAAATAAAAATAACCACACAATGTTTGTAAGAAACAAGTTTCGTTTTCTTCAATTTCATTTGTTTGATGCAAGTTGGTATAGCGTCCGAGGAAAGACAGTGTGCTTTATCTCTTCCTAATGCTCAATTACAACTTTCCTTTCAAAGAGCTGAGGAGTGATTAAAAGAGAGAGAGAGAGAATATAACTGACAATTTTTCCCCGATACAATGCTGGTTCCATTCAAGTTTTTTAGACAAATTGAAATTTTGACATATTGATTGAATGTTTGAGCAGTTCATGCATCTGACTGTTTCTATCTAAAACAAAGACAGACATAAGAAAGGATAGATAGCAAATGAAACAGCACCGTCGTGTAGAACAGAGAAAAATCATATAAAGGTTCCCGTTTTCGATTGTTACTTCCTGTTATTTTGTAAGAAAGTCTTGTCATGCAAAAACAGCGAATAATTACGTCTTGTAATGAAACGCAAGTGGAGTCCAATATAATCAGCTGTAGACTGATGAATGAATGAATGAATGAATGAATGAATGAATGAATGAATGAATGGAACAAAATGACAAAACAACATACAGTAAGCAATCACTTATATCGTTTTTTTTTAAGATGAGACAAATGCTTTATCATTAAAAATAATTTGTTCATGCCATAATATTCTGGATATGGCCACGCGACGAACTGATATTCGCAAAATTAACCATATGAATGTGTGAATATTTGTGGTTATGTTACCGTGAGTGCGTGAGTGTGTGTGTGTGGGGGGGGGGGGTTCCTAAAATATTTGAGGTGTTGTAAAAGCCTCTGTACGCGACTGTGTGCTTACTGTGTATGTGTACAAACGAAGCAAAAAAAAATCGGTGGCGGCTCCAAGTGAGCTAATGCTATGATTCTTCGTCCGGCGTCCGTCGTGCGTCGTGCGTCGTGCGTCGTGTGTCGTGCGTCGTGCGTCGTCATCCGTCGTGTTTTAACTTTTTACATTTCTATCTTCTTCTTGAAAAACCCCATGACGGATTTTTACCATATTTGGCAGGTAGCATCCCTAGGGAGATATATAAGATCTTAGTTTGTTCAAATGGGCACCATGCCCCCAACTGAGGACCCAGGGGTCCCAAACCCCCGAAAATTAAGGAATCTTTTGAAAGTCTTTTTCTTAGAACCAGAAGTGATTTAGCTAAGTTAATACTATGAGGTAGTGATGACTTTATTTTCAAGTTTGTTCATGGCGGATCGAGAGGCGTCCCCTTGGTACCCAATGGAGGGGATGGGAGGGGTCCGAATTGGGGCCTAGGTTGTGCATTTTTATCTTTTTCTTGAAATCCCATGGTCCATTTTGCACGAAACTTGGCAGGTATAGCATCCATCCTTAGGGGGATAGGATCTCAATTTGTTCAAATAGATGGGATGGATGAGCCCGGGGAGGGGGGGGGGGGGGGGGGGAAAAGGGAGACCAAATTGAGGCCAATCTTTATATTTACATCTTCTTGAAAATGCATAAGTTTACCATATTTAGCAGGGATTTGATCACCAGGGTTATAGAATATCTCTGCAAATGGGCACCAGTCCCCATCTGGGGGCTCCAAACTTGCGATACTCCGGTTAACTCGAGACCCCTGAGTTCTCTTTTGTGTTTGTTTTCTTATTTGTTTATTTGTTTATTTGTTTGTTTTGTACCGTCACTGCCCCCCCCCCCCCCTTCCCGGCCCTTAGTAGAAAACTAGATCCGCATCTGGAAATATTTCCCCATCTCATTCATTTTCTTTGTTTGTTTGTCTGTTGTTTGTGCACTTTTTTTTGCGCTGTGAATTGGAAAAGAAACATTTTTTTTTAAATTTTGTAACATGAGATAAAATTGTTCCCAGTATAATTTCCCACCTAAATCAAACGCCAAATAATTCACCTTTTGATATTTATGGGATATGTATGCCTCACGAGTTCACTTTTTCGTACTTCATCTTGTGCAACTACATCGGGGTAGCCCTTGATTTTTACACAAGTCATATTTACACTGTTGTCTGCATTGACAGTCGTGAGTAAAGAGAGCCGAAGCTTAGTACCGGACCGATGGCATTTTGAAATGTATGACTGTGACTATGTACTTCTTGAGCCTATGACAAAGGATAATGGTTTGTGCATGCGTTTGTTTCAGCGAGGAGACAGAGCGCCTCCAGAACAGAGCGGTACGTGAGCATCAAAACACGAACCTTGCTGATCATGATCGAAGCCCCGGAGTGTTCTGCAGGCCAAAATATGGAGGCCAACTTGTGGGATAACAATGTACGTGGGCATGTCCTTCATTTCGTCGATGTCACGTCGAGTAGCATTTTGATAACTCATTGTTTTCAGGTGTAGAATCCTGAATTTCCCAAATAATACAATAATCGGACGTCGCGGTGTCATTTTGGTTTGTGTGTGTCCGTGTGTGTGGGGGGGGGGAGGTGTATTTGTCTTATTTGTGTTGGCAAAAACTTAGAGATTACTCAGATATTTTGCATATCCCTTTTTATCTGCATGACCTCAGAACTATTGATGATTTGTAGTGAGTAGGCCGATAGTTTCCCGCTATAATGCCTTACTTCGAGTAGTTTTCCTCATTCTTTGTTCTCTATAAAAACATTTCCAAAGTATTCAATAAAATCATAACACTTAGCTAATGGCCGTGTAGTAGGCCTAATAACATGACGTAATTTTACAGTTATCGCACAATGCCTACATCTCCTTGAATTACATTCGGTGGACGTGCAAAAAGAAAATTTCACTAATGTCACGACTTCAACTTATCTTCTTCTTATTAGTTAAAAGCATAATATGAAAAGACGAAATGGCTGAAGAAAAAAATATAAAGCGTAGATATGTATCGAAGTCCCAACTTCACTAACATTTACGAGAGGAACACATAAAAACCTTGTAAAACCTCGGACATAGAATGCTGGAAAAACAAATCAATAAATTGTGAAAGAAATATTGAGAAACGAATGAATGATTACATGAAACATCGTTACATTTATAAATATTACACAATGTGTAATATTTATAAATCTATCTATCTGTCATTATGATGTACTTATTCATGTCATGAATAAGTAATAATAATGACAGATAGATAGATAGATAGATATTGGTTTATTTCATCAAAAGGAAAGTACTTATCAGCCCAGAAGCTGAATTGCGTCTCCTTAATGTAAATGTACAAGCGAGACAATTTTATACAATACAATACAATACAATACAATACAATACAATAATTATTCAAAACAAGGAAAAGTAGAAATTACGCGGTGCGTAATATATGTCCCCGCCGGAAGTAGCATTTAGTAGCAAAATGTACAATATAGGTAAAAAGATCAAGGTCAAAGGTCAAAGAAGTCAAAGGTCAAAATTCTATGTAGAAGTTTTGAAGCCCTCACCTAGTGCCATCACATAAAGCAAACGGAATCGAAATCGGGTTAGAAATGGCGAAGGAGTAGCATTTTGTAGCCAATGTACAATATAGGTCAAAAATCAAGGTCAAAGGTCAAAGAAGTCAAAGGTCAAAATTCTGTGTAGAAGTTTTGAAGCCCTCACCTAGTGCCATCACATAAAGCAAACGGAATCGAAATCGGGTTAGAAATGGCGAAGGAGTAGCATTTGATAGCAAAATGTACAATACAGGTCAAAAATCAAGGTCACAGGTCAAAGAAGTCAAAGGTCAAAATTCTGTGTAGAAGTTTTGAAGCCCTCACCTAGTGCCATCACTTAAAGCAAACGGAATTGAAATCGGGTTACAAATGGCGAAGGAGTAGCATTTTGTAGCAAAATGTACAATATAGGTCAAAAATCAAGGTCAAAGGTCACAACTGAAATTCTGTATAGAAGTTTCAAAGCTCCCATGTAGTGCTATCATATAAAGCAAACAGAATCAAAATCGGGTTAGAAATGGCGAAGGAGTAGCATTTTGAACATTTTGATCACACACGGACGCAGGGACGGACAGACGGACAGACGGACACACGGACACACACACACGTACGGAGCCCGTTTCATAGTCCCCTGCTCGAACTCGTTCGGCGGGGACAAAAATGAGCCTCATTCATATACTACAAATAAGATTCTCTTTCAAAATACAATATTCCATCAAAAAGTGATTAGCATTAATGATTACAACTGAAAATAAAATCAACTGATTTAGAATATGAAGAGATACAAATATACTTACAGTTGTGTATACACGTATATTCATATACTTAACATACATGCACCCCAACCACTGTAATAATAACATGTACCAAATTTCAAATCAAATACTCTAAAACTACAGTATGTAAATTAACAATATATTTATATACTTTTTACTCCAAAGAAGTGCCTTGCACATAAAAGAATACAACAAAACTATACCTATCCCACACGCAAAACTTTGAATCCACTGCTCAAAGAAAAAAATAGAATAGAATACAATACAATACAATACAATAGAAAATCATAAAAGTGCCTCGAAAGAGAGAAAATCTCCGGGCAATCAAATTTGAATACCGTACTATCCTTTTACCTCGTAAACAGTGATATATACCATTCGGGAACGAATATGTTATTATACAAGTAATTATTGCCTTTTTATAGGTGTATTATGACAATTGACTTTGTTTCCCCAAGAGGTCTCGAGGGGGGATACATAACTCCCAAGGTAGTCACTATAGATAGAAGTACATTACATGGCAATGACAGACAAGGTAATATTTGTTTCATTATAATATATGATATATATATATATATATATATATATATATATATATATATATATATATATATCGTGTGTGTGTGTGTGTGTGTGTGTGTGTGTGTGTGTGTGTGTGTGTGTGTGTGTGTGTGTGTGTGTGTGTGTGTGTGTGTGTGTGTGTGTGAACACATCTTATCAGTGCATCCCCGTCGGAGGCCAGTCAAATTTTCGAATCATATCATTACCTGACTTGACGTCACTCCAGGCATTAAAACGACTTCGAACCTTGCTGCATTAGTCACGTGGTTGCAATGACCAATCATCGGTCGGTATTTCTGTAAACCATTTTTTTTTTCATATAAGTATATTCGTTTTCTAACATTCATTTATGAATATCTTGATGAGAGCATCTTGAGTTTCAGGTGTAAATCGTCGCCCATACAGTGTTTTTGTAGGGGTTTTTTTTCCCCGCTATTTGAATATCATTATACAGCTCAGTCAGCGAAATCTTACCATTTTTTAATTAAGCCCCCTCAATATGTGTCTTGCACGGGAAAATCGAGACTTGGATATCCTCGTAGGGAATGGGGTAATATCTGCTGAATGCAGTCCGGGAGTCTTTTATCGTACAGCCAACACAATTCTAATTTGTGTCTGCATATGAACCTATTGCCCACTGAAACCTGGCGGGCCCTCTCTGTTAGAATCTTTGAGAATTGCATTATTTCGTTGGGAACCAGTTAGTACCTGCTTAATACAGTTTGGCAGTCTTTAATCTTATAACATTTTGCCCCCTGAAACTTGGTGGGCCATGTCTAGCGTCTTATGACATTTGAACATTTCGCTGGGAATTAATCTATACCTGCATGCCTAATGCGTTTTAGGAGTCTTTAGTCGAATAGTGTTAAACTGCGTCTAAATTTTGACCTTTCGCACAATGAAACCTGGTGGGCAGTCTTTGGGAATTTGATAATCTCGTAGGAAGCGGGTTGATACCTGCCAAAAATGCAACAAGTGTTTACCAAACAACTAAACAAATACCACAATACACCATCCGCCCATAACTTCCTTTTCATATCCTGTCGTATAGTATCTGCTGCCCTCAGGTTGAAATTACGAAATTGCCACTGACTGATCCTTGACTCATTGCAGTTTTTGACAAGCCTTAAAAGGAGATGAACATGCATTTGCTATGAAAACAGGTTGACACAGAACAGACCGAACTCTCCATTTATCACCAAGGATACGACAACTTCCGCACCGCGAGTGCAGCACGATCGATATCAAATTAATCACACAAAGAAATCACAAAGAGAGAAGCCGTAACATATAGTATTCAACATTAAAACAGCCACAGATCACACTACCATGTTCCGTTATTTTCATTGCATTTCCATGCAAGTAAGGCAATGTTTAAAGTATCTCATTGCACTATCGTATCGATATGAAATGTATTTCAAGAGAGAAACAAAGGTGTAAGAAAAAAGATATTCCGAGGGAGGGGCAACTTTTTGATTGAACAGTAAACACAGCGACACGCAAATTTGTTTAGGGGTATTTACAGGTTTCAGTGTCCATCTTATTTTCATCAGCTACCAAAGTGTAGCATGTTTTGATTGCTGGTTTATGAAATGAGGCGGAGTATTGTACAGTTGGCTAGCATTATTATGTATAGCAGAAGAGCGAAGCTCCTTTTTACCAGAAGAAAAGTTCAGAACGTGAAACTGTCATTCAAGTATTCATGTTCTCCTTCAGTGCAGAGTAATCCTCTTCTATAGCCATATAGAGGCCTTCTTTATGATAAAGCTCAGAAGCAGTCACGAAGCTTCTAACTAAAACAATTTCAAAGAGTTGAATTTTACGATGACTTCCGATAGCATGAACATAACTAGTATCACGTCAATCACATTATACATGCACACACACACACACACACACACACACACACACACACACACACACACACACACACACACACACACACACACACACACACACACACAGAAGAAAGAATTAGAATTTAGCTACACACGACCGCTAGATAATGTCATCCCGGAAATGTACTACATGTATCAAGTTTATAGCGATGAGACTGAAGAGGACACTGCAGTGCAAGCTGTAAAATCATAACATCTATACCTTCGTACAAAACAACGACAACATTATCAGTTGCATTATATTCCGGCTATTTTGGGTAGGGAGACATCAGATGCGAAGACAGTAATGTTTTTACTCTCCCATTCTTGACGCTGAATTTGACATAAGATTCTGAAGTGTCGTACAAAACGTGAGATGCTCATTCACTCTGGGTATTATAGAATTTGATGCGAAGAATGTTTTTAGAGACTCTCCCGCCGAAAGCCCATTTTCGCAAAATCTCCCGTTTTCACGGTTGAGATTTAATTTCTCCCGCCCTGGCTCTGTGTCTCCCGCTTGAAATGATTTCTTACTGAGTGTCATCGTATGTTGAAAAATAAGCATGAGATGGGACAAGAGAGCACATAAAACCCTACAGCGGGACTCCGGCCGCCGAGGAACATCGTGCTTTGCGCTCGTGATGTGCGCCTCTCGCACATCGAAGTTGGAGTCTCCCGTTTGCTAGGGGTTTCAGGCGGGAGAATCTCCGGATCAGAAGGTGCTTGGAGTTGGAGTCTCTGTTATTCACAATCGAATAAGTTTTTTTTTTCTTTTTTTTTACTCATTGCTTTTCGACTGTACAAGCTTCCCTTATGGAACAGTGTTACCACACTGTGTTCACATAGTTAACTATGTGCAAAATGTGTGAATATAATGTGTTCACAGTGTTGGCACAGTATGAAATTACAAACTATGTGGTTCACCACATACAACTCAAATTGTCATACACAGATACCACAGCTTACCACATAATAGTCACAATGTGTCATATGCTGCAGTATGTGGGCATGGTGTGATCATAGAGTTGTCATAGTATGAATTTTCAGACTATGTGGTTAACCACATACTAACATACTAATCATAATAATGGTGACATGCAGTTACCACATAATAGCCACAGTGTGTCATATATTGCAGTCTATGGGAATAGTGCCTCCACAGAGATGTCACAGTGTGAAACGATGGACTATGTGGTTTATCTCCTTCTAGCAACATAGTAGTATACAGTTACCACAGCTACCACATAATAGTCACAGTGTGCTACATATTTCAGTCTGTGGGAAAGATGTGTTCACGTAAGAGCACAGTGTGTATTTAAAACTATGTGACTTACCACATGCTAATCTCATAGAAATCTCATAGTGTTACCACACTGTGTTCACATAGTTAACTATGTGTAAAATGTGTGAATATAGTGTGTTCACAGTGTTGCCACAGTGTGAAATTACAAACTATGTGGTTCATCACATACAACTCACATAGTCATACACAGTTACTACAGCTTACCATATAATGACCACAGTGTGTTACATACTGTAATATTTGAAATTTGTGTGCCCACAGGGTTGCCACAGTGTGGAATTCTAGTCTATGTGGTTCTTCACTGAAAGTCACATAGTAATCACAGTTGCTACAGCGCTTGCCACACAAAAACCACATTGTGTCACATAGTGATTTGGAAACATTGTGTCCGCCGAATTGTCACTGTGTGAAATTCTAGATTATGTGGTTTCTCACCCATGTACCACAGCTTACCACAAAATAACCACAGAACGTGTCACATGTTGCAGCATGTTAAAATGTAGTGTTGCAGATTTGTCGCAGTATAGACCGACCCAACAATATTGCTGGGGAAAACATTCATTCTCAATTTGAACGGGACACGGGATATTCCTGTGGTATTTTGGGACATAATATTATATCATAGGACAATACCACGCAACAGTACCAGCACAGGAGTACCACACAGCAAAACCACTTTATATCGCAGAGCAGTACCACACTGCAATAGCAAACAAAAGTACCAAACAACAAAACCAGAGAAAATACAACAGAAAGTACCACAGAAAAATGCCACGGGATATTAATGTGGTATTTTGTCACATATACCACAGGACTACCACAGGACAATACCAAACAGTAGTACCGCACATGAGTACCACAAGCAAAATTAAAGCACATAGTATACAAATGATGCACAGGATAGAGTGCGTTAGTGGAGATGTAGCGCACTCGAGGGTATTTACAATTGTGAAACATGCACGAGGCGACGCACTTGTAACAACTGATTGAGTGCGCACTGCTAGTGTAAACATTGTGACGTCAGGCCGTGCATGTTAGTGAGAAATTAATGCAGGCACACGTGACTCATTTCAGCGCTTCCAATTGGCTACATTCTTGAACCCATTTTATAATACAGTATATCGCACAGCAGTAGCACATAGCAATACTTAATACCACACAGCAAACACAAAATAAGGCAAAACCGCACAAAATACGAAAGAAAGTACAACAGAAAAATAGCACAGGGTATTTTCATGTATGTTTGTTTTTCTTGATATACATTACCACAGGACTATCACAAGAAAATACAATATACCACGCAGACAAAATACGAAAGAAAGTACCACAGAAAAAATAGCACAGGGTATTCTTATGCATGTTTGTTTTTTCTTGATATACATTACCACAGGACTATCACAAGAAAATACAATATACCACACAGCAGTACCTCACAGGAGTATCACGCAGCAGTACCGACTGGAATAAGAAAAAACAACAAACAAACAAACCACACATATATTCCAGAATTTAACTGATTGATGAGTTATGATGAAAATCATAACAATTCATTTAAGTATTATTTGACCTAGTCTATGCTCCTACAGTATAACCTATTAAGTGGGAATGCTGAGGGTACAGTATGTGGTACTTCATTTAGTATTTCTGTGGTATTCCTTTGATACTCCTGTGGTAAGCCTGTGGCAGAAATTTTTTACAAAGCTCATGAATATTCATAAAAAGCAATCAAAAATTTAAAGAATACATAAAGGACTTCTAATTTTAGAGTTTTTATGATGGGGACTTACTTTGAACTTTATTAAAGATTGTTTTGATAATGTTATAATATTCCCAATGTCATAAATTTTGTAATGAAAGTGTAATTTTCATATCTTGATGATAAAGTATTGTCTAGTTAGTAACCATGCCTTAATGCATTACGAATAGATTGGTATAATATATATATATTATATATATATATATTATATATATAATGTGAAGCGGGCTTGGCCTCGTACGTGGTGGGGTACTGCATCATTGGTATATGTGAGACGGAAGGAAAACTTTGCAGTATAGACGTTGCAGTGTCTCATCAAGCCCTTGAAAAAGGCTAGTGAAATAGCCGAAAGCTCGGGGAATAAAGGCAAAGATCTGAACACCACTTGCAACGTCTATACTGCAAGTTTTCTTTCCGTCTCACATATATATATAATATATATATATATAATTATATATATATATATATATATGTACTGATACACTCGATGACTAACCATAGGAATTAGGATGATTATTTATAGATCTATTTAGGACTAGAACCGTATGAGTTGTTTGAGGTTATATAACAGTGAGGACAGGTTGGATAGTTAGGGGACATGTTTTGTCCTGAAATTCATCACTCGCCTATCAGGTAAATTCTGGGATAGTGGCTATTGATTGTCCCAGATTTTTTTCCGACTGTGGTTGATAACACAGGGTGAAATACTGGTGAGAGGCCTGTGGTAGATAACACAGTGTGAGAGACTGTGGTAGATAAAACAATATGGGATGCCTCAACTTGACATACTGTGTTACCTACCACAGTATCCACCCTGTGATTTTCCATAGGTGATAATAACACGGCATTATGCCACATGTCCCAATTTCACAGGTGATCATAGTGTGACATAACACACTGTGTTTCACACTGTGAATCACAGTGTGTTTTACTATGTGGTGATACTATGACTGTTCCATAAGGGCTGTTTCATCGTGAAAGCCTCTAAAATGATTGTAGCTTGCCATATTCTGCTTTTTTCGTATAATTTACCAAAATAAAGTCTGTTTTTTGTTTATTACTATAGGTTTTACTTTATTTTTCAAAGTAAATGAGAACATGGAGGGATCGAGTTCTTCTGTTTCGATTTCACTGACGGAATATTTGGTTGGAACGGTGTAATAATGATTTTGCAACTTCGGCACAGAATGGCACCGGAAATGATTACGAGAACACTAAACAAATCAAGCATAATAAAACAAAATGAATAAACTCAGAACGGACCTGAAAACGGTTTATCCACCTCCTTAGAATATTATCACAACCGACACTGTGGAATACGTTTGTCCACAATCAAGAAACAAGGTCAAATCTCGACAGTGACAATGGTCGCTATGGACTATAATTGTCTAATGTCCTACTTGTTCAAGCCATAAGCATTATGCATAATTGGCAACTCCTCATGTTTCACATGAAGGGATAAACAAATTGAACAAAATATCTTTTCCCTATAAACAGTGATTGCTATTTTTGGATTATCGATGTTAGCCACTTTGATGTCTATGACATCTAAAAAAAGCACAATGATTACGTAGTTATGCTGGTTTGTATGGGCATGGTATATACGTAACATCGTGGGCGCTCACATGTAAAATTAAAATCCACATGTTTTGTATATCCTCTTTCGAACGTGCTTCAATACCATGGTTTATATCCAATGTCACTGAATGTGACATCAAATCAGGTTTTGTTATTAGCTTTATGATACCATAAACCTAGTAACATCGTAAACCTGAATTGTAACATTTTCACTGTAGTTTCTGTGGAATTACTGCGCGCGTGTGTTCATGAGTGTTTTTTCCCTGTAGGATCTGGGCCCTATTTTTCATGAAGAGGTAAAATTGATTATATAGTTGATTTCAACTGTAAGTCTATGGCAGCCTGTGTGGTAAAGAAATTTAGAATCGATTTCATCTTTTGATAAAACGAGGCCCAGAGGGCGAAGCCCAAATCCCTAGCTTTTTATTTGAGTCGCTGTGTGAGAAAAACCATATCATTTGCCTTCATGGCTTTACCATACTGATTAATTTAAGATATGATGGCTACTTAATCTATAAGGAAAGAACAAAATTCTTCATCCTTCCTCATCTACCGGTAATATACTTTGGCTAGCTGTTACTGAAATGAAACGAAATGAAATGAAATGAAAATCGTTTATCATATAGAACAATCAATAACAAACATGAAATGATAAAAAGTTAAAGAATTGTACAGTTGGTTAAAAAAATCAGGAACCAGCCATAGCAAGCAGACTATACAGTGGAGGCTAGTCCTTTCACGATACAACATTACATATTACAACATTTACAGAAGTAACGTAATGGGTATCATAAAACATTATTCGAAAAGAGGTATTTTTGTAATGATTCGCGAATAGCGCGTTACGTAAATTTATATTCTTTAGATCATTTGGCAAACTTCTCCAAATTATACTGCCCTGCATATGACATGGATTCTTTACCAATCTTCCACAAGCAAATTGACAAGTGAATGCTTCGGCTGTCAGGAGTGGTTGGCATAAACCAATCAAGTTCCGGCGGAACCAGGAGTACGATGGATCGATGACGGTTGCTGAATATTTGCGATACTCATCAGCTGCTCATAGCAAAACCACTCTATCACAATCACTCAGATAGACAGTAAAACTAACAATTGTGAAGCCCACGATACTGGCTCCCTCGAGATTCGAGATAAAAATCAGTCAACAAATCAAATAGAAACACTGAGAATTATATGGAGTCGCAATTAACTGGCAATTGCAGAAAAATTGAATTTCATTTCTGTCAGATGTTACTAAGATACACGATTAATGGAATATTGTGCAGTGGGATGACATTATCAGCTCACTCATTTACATATACACATATCTTATTCAACTGTTCAAGAGCTGTTGTGCAAAAATTGCCTTCACAATTTCAAAACTTTCATATTCTTTTTATAGCATTTTGATCATATTTTCACTGTTGTGCTTATAGATTTGAATCTTTTCTTTTTCTTTCGGAATTCCTTTTAAGGTATGAGCATTCTGGTGCCGAACATGATAAACATGATAAAGGATACACGACATGATTTTTTAGAAGCATTTTTAAAACATAAATAATTACTAGTAATTGAATTAGCATATCAGTATAGGAAAGGTCCAAACCTTTTGTGAATAAAGGTACAAATTAACTTACAGCCGTTCATACACCAGCCTGCATCACATTATGTTATATTTGAATTTCACGGTCTCACGCTAGCCTTCTATTAAATTCCCGTGACTTGCATTTTTATTCATTTTTACCATTTTGTTTATACATTCTATTTCTTTTTCTTTCTTTTTTTCTTTTTCTTTTTTTTTTCTGGCGGGGGGGGGGGGGGGGATGGGTTTAAACCTTATCCGCCAGATCTGTTCATATATTGACCCCTGTACCTGGTCGAAGGTGGTACACTCATTACGATGATAACTGATAACAATGCACTCGTGTCCAAGCAAACAGGAAAAGCAAGACAAAACAAAACAAAACAAAGAGAGTGATAAATTTCAAGGTTCTGTGCTCCGTCACAAAACTGGCCGATGATTGTCTCTGTTTCGGAAAAAAAATTAAAACAAGCTGTAACCATGGCCGATTTTCAATCTCTTTCCAACTTGCAGTTTGACTGATTAGGTTTTAAGTTCTGAAATTTGAAGGACGTTGATTGAATTTAAAACTATCTTTTCAAACTCTTATCCGAAGTCAGGTCTCTTATTCTAATATTTCTGCTTTGTAACTGGGATGGTGTAGATTGAAATAGGTCTAAGTTATGGCTATTAATTATGACTTCGTTTATGTTTGCTTGCCTGTTTATTCCAGCAATTATATTTTTCCTGTGCTATGGTCAACTGCTGGTATTTTACTTAAATTTGGAACAATTTGATTGCATAATCATGTCCACTTACTCAACAGTGTACTAGTACATTAATGCGTATAGCAACATTAGTCATTTCACTGTCCAACAGAATTGCTATATGTGTTTATGTACAACACTCAACGCTTTATATATATGAACATTTGAAATTTTGTTGCGCTTGACCTTTCACCACTTAAAGTTCACAGAAGCAGTACACAAATAATTGACTCCTAATTAATATAGTAATTTATAACTCACAAAATTGTGTTTCATATCATTTGAAATGTATGCATTAAAAAAAACACACACACACGGACAAAGGGATGAAAGTGTTACTGTGCTGGTATGAACGAAGACACAAATCTGAAATGTGGCTACAGGAAAATAATGGCAAAAGAAGAGAGCCAAGCCCGAAACCAAGTAAATCTTAGGTTGATTGAAAGCGTCATGAGAGTAAATAGGTATAAAATGCACTAATTCCAACCATTCAAACCAACAAATATTTTCAGGTATACATAACAGTGAGATACGTTGTACATGTGTCGTTGAAATATTCTCTTAATATGACCGAACAAGAATATCTCTGCATACGAGTGCTATGTGAACAATACCATCCCTATCCTAGAGTCCAATATTATACACAGTTATAGAAAATCATACCAAATTTCATTTTTAAGAAACGTATACACGTTCCGTCAATTTATTCCTTACATTGTTATGTTGGGGGTTATATCATCCCCCCCCCCTTCTTTCTGAAAGAGGTAGGTTAAGAAAACTGTCATTATGCTAGAAAAATGAAAAATATGTTGATTTCTCTGTATGTTATTTCGTTTCTGTCGTCGTCCTGCATGCAGTGAAGTCACGAACAATAATTGTAGTCTTCTGATTACTTAGGCATCGAAATTTAAAAGTTCACCATTTTGACCAGATAATCCGATTTTTCTCAAACTCCACTGATGTTTTCGACTATAATATTGCTACATTCACTCAATCCATGATGATTATTTGGGTCTTTTCCCTTTAAGGAGGATAGAGGTAATCAATAAGCACTTTTCATCAAGGACTTGATTACAAAGTCAAGAGTCACTTTCGAGATGCCTTGTATAGCGTGGGCACCGTTGATTACAACATGTTGATTTGATTTTGTTTTGATATTACTTTTTTTTCTTATTGTCTTAGTAGATTTACGTCACAGAGTTGGAGGGTGGCGGAGGGAATGATAATATTTCCGGTATTCTTAACTGGAAGCGTTTACTGACGGTTGCCAGCTAACATCGGGGGCACAATGAAGCCGGAAACATATGGAGAGTAATCAATTAGTCAGACTGTCAACTTATCGTCTATATAAATTGGGCTGGCCTGATGAGAGAAAACAGATAGTATTCGACAGCTCTCACAACAGTACTACATTGGCGTCTCGCTGAAATCGGCTATTCATCTCTAACTACAAAGTGTCAACTCTTACCCAAAGTAAGTAATTTTCATTCTAATATGATTATGTATGTTATGTTCTGGGTATTTTGTCTGAACAAGGGGCTTTCATTTATTTCGTATTTTTCACTCAAACGTTATGCTGTGACTGTCATCTATAACATTGTTTAAGATTTTGTTTTAATTATAGTTTGTAATTAAAAATCGGGTGATATTGCCGTTTACCAAGATTTTGTTACTTTTGTTTTAGTTGATGAACCAGTGTGACAGTTTGTGTTCCTAGTGTGTCTGTTTGTTTGTTTGTTCAATGGGCTCATTTTCGAAACTGGTCCCAACTGGTTTGAAGTTATCATTTTCTTTGTCAGTGATTGACAAGGTTCTTTGAAGAAAATGTTAGCAATCATTGATTTAAAAATATGGTAGGTGTGTTTGCACACACCCTTGAATAAAAATCCTTTATCGTACAAATTGATATCCACAGCTTGAAAGCGTTACTCTTGACTAGAAAGGCATGCACGAATTTTGGTTGGACAGTCGTATTCGTTCATTTCTTATATCTTATCTCTGTAGCTGACGCATTAATAATGCACTAATACTTGTAGGAAGCATGATAATTCTAACTTGTGTGTAATGATTAAAATGCCCGTAAAGAACAAGTTAGCTATTCTGAGCTTCTTTTGTATCTGAGTACCTGAGCGTTCTTCTTATTTTACAACGATTTATGGCTCCATTATAGCTCGCAGGATTATAGAGCGAAAGTACTGTTTTCTGTAACAATGCGCAAGAAGAAAACATAAAGCGTATATCAAAAGGAGGACCTACCACCGTAAAGTCGAAAATGTTAACTTGATGTCTTTCCCAAGAATAGATATGTCTATTATAATTTGCTATGTGGGTGGATAGGAATGCATGTGCGTGTTCATTCTTTACAGTTGTTAAATCTGTTCATGAAATCAAATGTGGTTTTTTTTTTTTCTTTCGTGCCACAGATGAAGTACATGCTTACAGTTGGCTGTGTCCTGGTCTGCAGTTTTCTGCTCGCCGTTGAAGGTAGGGCAAACACACATAAGATTTTTTAATGAGCAAGCACAAGTCGAATAAACTGCAATGCTGAAAACACAAAAGATGAACAATCAGCAAGGTCCTGAACTGTCAGTTACAAAGATACAATATTGGTGACTGTGTAGGCCGAAATTCATTCTGTCATTCTTAGACTTTCGTAGACGGCCATTTGTGATGATATATATCGGGCGAATTCGCACTCTTTCTGTTGCCTCAACTATCTTACAGTAAACTTTGTCAAATTGGTGATTAATGGTTTTTGTTGGTTTAATTCTGTGCTGTAAATGAGTATTTTTTATGTTTCTGAAAACGTCAATGTGGACCCATAGTTGACATTCGACAGAAAGTAACAAACATTTTTTATTTTAATATTCAATTATTCAATTTACCTTATGACAATTTATTAACTGATGAAAGTGATAAAATGGAAAAGTGAAAATGGTTAACGAGATGAAGCAGTACGAAGTGAGTGAGATTAGTCCACGTTCACGACTTGAGCAAAAAGCTCTCTGATTTTCCCTTCAAATTCATCACGTTTGATTAACGAAACTCATATTTCATGTGGTTGGCCCATTGAAGGTTAAATAATGTTGTTTAAAGTTTAACGGGAGAGCGAAAACATTGTTGTGCCAACAGGAGCGAAGACGAAGACATTATTGTGCTAACAAAAAACAACAACAAGAATGCATGGTAATTGCAAGATCCAATACCTGCAGCGGAGACTTTATATACCCCCGCATGCACATCTTAAAATAAAGCTCATTTAAAGGGACATTCCAGACGATTTTCATAATTTCACATCATGTAGTACATAAATCAACAGCTCCATGTATAGATTTGTGGAATTTATTGTGGTTCTTGAGCAGAGAAACAATACTTTGAAAAACCTTAAACAAATTACACTGAACAAGGATGATGACATAGCAGGTTCACATATTTCAGAAATGTAGCTCAGTGTAATTCCCTTACAATACCGCTTGCTTGCGAGTTCACCTGTGTATAATCTATGCATACCTTCTTCTTTTGTTCTGCTTCCTTGAGCCCCAACTCATGCATTCTTATGGTGACTCTGCCATGTCATCATCCTTGTTCATTGCAATTTGTTCTAAATTTTGAAAATATTCTTATTCTTCACTCCCAATTATCACAAATTCTGAAACTCTGTCCTCAGTATAACTAATTTATAGTTGTTCAAATGTAAAAATATGAAAATCATCCGGAGGTCTCCTTTAATCAATCGTACTCCCTCACATTCTTCACGTTATTCTTAGCCCATCCTCGCGGGGGTCATGGAGGCCGGGGTCAAGGTCGAGACTGGAGACGTGAGTTCATCAACAAACTCGTATCAGGTTTGTCCGACAAAGTGTGTACAGCCTACACCTCAGCTTCGGAGGAGGCGCGGACTAACTGCACAGGAGAATTCCTCCAGGGGCTGAAAGGTGATGAAATAAGGCATATGGGCGGCTCCTTCCGTCGAGGTTTCTTGAACAAGTTGAACTGGTTGAGCAGTGTTGTGTGTGGAGAGAACCAGACCCAGTTTGACAACATTTGCGAAATCCTGGATATGATCTGCGTTGTGGGAAACACCAACAACCTGGAGAGATGCCTCCGCCGACAAGGTAGGGCGAACACGTTTTCATTACCTAATTGTGGTTCCGTCTCAGTATATAATTTCCTTCTAAATTCCTATCCCAAATATTAAGACTGAACTCATTCACCATATAATTTTCTCTTGATATTCTCTAGTGCATTTGACATTTTTTGTATTCTCGTCATTGTATGATTTCTATGTTTTTGTTATCATTTCACGGCCTTGCTGTAAAACAGCTTTTAGCTGATAGCAAGCTTTTTACCGTGGTTAAATAAATAAACTAAACTCAACATCGGTCATTCTTCTGTTCTTTTTTAAATACTGCCACTTAACGGAATGAGGGCGCTAGCTCACTTTATACGAGAGAAAGGTGTAAAGAAGAAAAGGCGTTACAAACATCTCTTCAGTTCTGTTCAATTCTATTTCTTTAGTTCCATCGGACAAAGGGCGATACATAATACAAAGTGTACAAGCAAAAACAAGCAAACAAAAAAGTACCCACCATGTACATAGTGTAAAGTGTTCAGCTTGGCAGGTTCTGGTGGTGGTACTGAAAATAGAAAAAAAAAAAGTAAGGAAAGCTAGAAAAGTATAAGACACTGACGTCATGAAAGTTTGTTATAATAGAGAATCAACATGCTGAGGGGAATCGAGGAGCGAGAAGAAGGTTATTTTCAACGAGGGTAATAGATAAAGAAAGCAGTAAAGCATGGTGCATAAGTTGATAATGAGGCATAAAAATGAGCGACGGTTTTAGGAAATTATGTCTTAAAGTGTTAGATTTGTGTTTTCTCCGATTCAGGCCTTCACCGTCAGAGGCGCGATGATGACAGCGACGAGGATAGCTCAGAGGAGGAAGCTGAAGAGGCTGAAGAGGCTGAAGAGGCTGAAGAGGCTGAAGATCCAGAGGAAACCACAGCCGCCCCTCCCGCCCCAACCAATCCAGCAGTCGCCACCAATCCAGCGGCCGCCGCCACCACTGCCGCAGCAGCCGCCATCACTAATGCCGCCGCAACAGCGGGAGCAACGGCAGCGTCGCCGGCTGCTTTGACCAATGGCGTGGCCACCACCGCTACCACTCCGGGTGGTCCGTAAAGATCTCGTTTGTTACAGGCCTCCTTACACGCTATTTTGATACTGACGGAGAAACTGGACTTGTCAGTCATGCTCTGATTGCCGTGGATTGTGGTATTGGGCGTTGGTAAAAGAATGCATCGCTTATCAATCTTTTTCTCATGACCACGGAGTATCAACGTAAAAAGTATGATATCAATATCGTTCATTTCAGGCGTCGAGATGTTTCACACCCAGCTTTATTGGCTATATGTGACTCTGGGGGAAAAGTAGGCAAGTTTAACTTGATAGCCAGTATCGTATTCTCTCAGGAACTCAGGCTTATACGCTGGGTACATCTTTCAGTAGCTGTATTGTGATCGAGCCTAAAAGTACTATGCCAGGCTTTCCCCTCACAAAATCATGTGGTAGCTAGCTAGCGTTGTAATTGCGACTAATATTTGAATTCTTTACAACTTCAAAAACACGCACGCCACAGTAATGATAATAAATTTACATATGTACTGCTCAAAATATTGGTATGCAACATAAATAAACACACTAAATCACGACTAATCCAGGGAAAGGGAGACAATAACGCCTTATCGACAGTCGAAGTCACCGTAGCCACCGTGTACGTTGACATGGGTTACAGTTGTTTTAACACACGCCTTGGGGAAATTGAGCAAAAAAAAAAGAAGAAAGAAAACGAAAAATGAATTTAACACATACTTTATGCATGACTTTTGCGATCACGCATGACCTTAAAACACGCTTAAGTCTTTGTGGTGCCCCCTACCCCCCCCCCCCTAGAATCTGGAAGAATCAAATTATGAAACAACTTAAGCTACGTATAAGTACTTTGTATCTATACCATTCATTAGAGTCCATCGGTGCAGTTTATGCTCTATCATCATGATATAAGTTATTAGCTTGACCTTGTTTTTTTATGTTTCCTGGCGCCTGTGTAAGCAGTGTTATTGTAATCAGATAGGTAGTATTTTTCTTAATTTATTTCCTTCGTTGATGAAAACACAAAATGGAAAAAATGAAAGATTATTGTACAAAGAAGTGCACGTTTTTCTCTATATTATGGTCTGTCTGTTGTATTCTACATTGAAATAAATTAACTTTGTAAGCTGAAACTCCTTGTCGCCTATCTGTTGTTTATTCTGCTAGTTGTATGGTATTTACTCATTCCGAATGATCATCATTGAATCATTGAGCATCAATGATATCAGTAGGAACGTCTATTCTATATCTCTGGTGTGTGCATGTGTGTGTGTGTGTGTGTGTGTGTGTGTGTGTGCGTGTGTGCGTGTGGAAGTTTCAATTAAGTGGGAGAATGGAATTATGTTAATAAATTAGTAAACTGTTGAAATGCTTGTGTACAATAGATCAGAAAGTGAAGTTCATTTATTGATTTAAAAAGTGCGACTGGGCTTGCAAAGAGATAGAATAGTTTTATTAAGGTTCAAACTTCTGTGGGTTTTTTTTTCTCTCTCTCTCTCTGTGCTTTACTGTTAACGGCTATTATTTCTTTTTGCCGCTATTTAGGGCCAATGGCTATGATTTGTGATTACACTAATTGGATTGTAAGATTGTGATGTGAGCGGGGACCCTAAAACTGCATGGGGGATGGATAAGGGAGTAGGTAGGGTTGAATTTTGGTTGAATTTGAATTTTATTGAATCTTTCGACCCCCTCTCGGGGTACGAGAGTACAAACAAAGACTATAAATAACAGTATGACAAACCATCGAATACAAATTGTAAATGCACATAATGACACAAAATATATGCAAGATTATAAAGTGTTTATGAGAATACAAACATGGGTAAAATGAAATTGAGAGAAGATACACGGACAATCTACATGTAAATAGCAGTATATCACAAATATTTAACAACGAAGATTGCTTCACTAACCTACCGTTACGTGTACGCGTAGGTCCAACTCTTGTTGTACCATCTGTAGTACTTGAGCGATTCTCTTTTTCAGAGTTTTTGGAAAATTGGGGCATGACAAGTAAATCTTGCTAATTTTTTCAACTGAGAGGTGTTTCTGGTATCAAAAAGCTCTGTCATGTGCAAAGCACTTGGAAACCTAATTTTGGTTAACTCTTTGGGCAGATACAAACGTCTCTCCCTTTGGATGGCAAACAAAAATATAATGAAACTTATCTCCTATGTGAGATGACAAGCAGAGTGTGCACTGCACATCATGCACAATGTGATGTGTTCGCATTAAATCGACCATTAAATCGACCACAGGTAATTTTATACGATCTACACCGAAACTTACATAAACTAAAGGCATCAGATTTATCCAGTTATGGGTGATGAAATAATCTTCAAATGCATGGTTGCTTTTAAATATCTTACAATTTGTGCAATATATATATATACAGTATATCACTGACAAGCTATAAACACGTAGCTAGTCGAGGGTACGTGAGATGGCAACCAGAAAACGTAAACAGGGCACAATTTATCAAAGTAGCCCATGTGGCACATGCTACATATCGCACTCTATAAAAGCCAGTTGGGATTTTGCTCGTGCGCACATGGGGACAAATGACCTTTTTTTTTTAAAAAGTCGGTCAGGCACTTCACTCGTTTTCAACGCGACAAAATGCATAAGCTTGCTCGATGTAAGAATTTATTGAACCTAACCCTAACCCTATATATCAGTGTAGCTGACACAGTGTTGATCACGACAAACCTTCCTAGGTTGTACAAAATGATAACACTGTCATTGATATAGCTGAATCGTGTACAATTTTGTTGGAGGTGATTTGAATATGAAGGCATAAATCAGTTTCATTAAACTCATAATTAATTTTAAAGTTAGGTTCCAAATTTTGGTCAAATTCATCAAAATTCATACACTACATTATTCAGGATGAATAAAGACTAGCTGTGATTTATAGTGGAATTCCTCGTGAATATATAATAAAGCATTCAAATCCTGGCCATTGTCTGGGTATTAAACTACACACTCCTATACACAGTTAAATTGACCCCTGTGCGTAAAAATAATTTTTGTACAGAGGGTTGAAAATAGAGCAAAATTTGAACTCTAACTTTAAAAAAAAATAATAATCTTGCATCTAATGAAACTGATTCATGCTTTCATTTTCAAATTATAGTACCTCCAACAAAATTGTACACTATTCAGATATTGCTCATATTAATGTCAGTGTTATCATAGTTTTTGAACTATTAAGGATCAAAAGTGGGAAATATTTTTTGTAACACCTATAGTACAATGGTGCCTCTAAATTTCTGGTCGGGAGATCCATAAGCTCCATGCTGGAACACAAACAGAAGCCTCTACAGGTTGGTGCACGGTCCCTGAAACACGGCTGTGCTTCGGCAGTAGTCGAGGGTGTTTCAAATGAATATTAGCAGCCCACATTCATATAGTATGGCTTCACAACTTGATTTGCATAATATAGAATTGGTATTCCAGGTCATTCGTCTCGGACCTCACATTCTTCACTCCTTTCATTCGTGGACTCTGTGCACCTGCTTAGGCATGCATATTTTGTCCGCACTTACTCTGGGGGATATATACGCATTTGAATAATCTTGTTGGGTTGGGGACACAGAAAAAAAGAATGTACGCAACATTAACGGCATCAAATGGTTATTACAATTGCTCCCTCACTAGGCGTTTTCACATCAGCCCGATGTTTCGAAATAGCGCGCTATTTTCTGACTTGGGAAATAGGAAACTATCTGGAGCTTGGATTTTTATCGGGCTGATGTGAAAACGCCTATTGTATCGCTCTGATCGAGAAAATTTCTCGAGTCCAACTCGGGAAATTTCTGAAATAGCGGGATAGTATATAGCGCGCTATTTGATAATAGACGTTTTCACATCAGCCCGATAAAAATCCAAGCTCGAGATATTTTTTAATTTCCCACGTCAGAAAATAGCGCGCTATTTCGAACCATCGGGCTGATGTGAAAACGCCCAAAGTGAAAACGACTCGAGCAATTAGCGCGATGCATGCCATCATGCCTAGCGTGTGTGACCCGATCGATCGAGTCAAACTTCACACAAATCATGAGGAATTTTTGAGAGGGCACACACATTACTGATGCTGTTTGCACATACTCAGCTGTCGAATTAGCTCGAAAAAAAATCGGGCTAATTCTCTTCGGGCTGTTGTGAATAAGAAATGAAATAACGCTCTAATTCGCAATCGCGAAAAATATCTCGAGCTTGGACTTTTATCGGGCTGATATGAAAACGACCGTTGTGACATTGGCAATAGTACATTAATTTGCTAAGCCTTCCTTGTGGTGCAATTAAGCCAAAGTCTGAAAATAATAATCATCATCGAAATGACTCAGCCTCAGGGATTTGTCTTTTGTTTTTATGTTTGTGTCATTTTTGATAAGGCTCAATTTGTGTTGTTTACCATCAATAAATATAATAATAAATGTAATCTACACTCAGGAACGTGTAGAGCGGTAACTACAACACAAAGTGGACACTTGATACGTTGATTAAAAGAAACCCAGTGGGTCTAGCAATAACGTGAGTATCGCAAATTCTTCATTGTCTCTTGCAGACTTTTATCTATAAGGATAACCGTATGATGTTCGTTTTTCCGAAAGTAAATGCGTTAATTCGAAAAGGAAGTAAGGTTCGTTATTCTGCAGGTCCGTTGTTCCGAAAGACATCAATTCCATATTTAGATGTTGCTTAATTTAATCCGAAAATGAAATAGGGTTCGGCAATCCGAACATTTTTGTGGGGTTATTATGGAGGTTCGTTAAGCCAGGGTTACACCAAAGCCGAATTCTCCCGAATAAATTTTGACCGATTCTGCCCGAATATGGTCTGAATCGGGTGGATTCGATGGATTCGGAATAGGTCCCGAATCAGAGCAAAATCGCCAATATGGCTATATTCGCGAAGCTATTCGGGTCATTCTGTCGGCCGTATTCTGGCCTATTCGGCTCACTCGCCTGTATTCTGCTCTGTATTCGGGTAACGATTTGGATGGATTCGGGGAGGTATTCGGGGCATTCTGGGCAGATTCGGCTCTATTCGTGATATTCAGGTCTATTTGGCAAGATGATTCGGGCCGGTACTCCCCTGATGATACGAACTGGTAATAGGCCCGAATCTGCCCAGAATACCTCCCCGAATCCAACCGAATTCCATCCGAATACATCCCGAATGTGGCCCGAATGAAATTGTCGGGGCCACATTCGGGAGTAGTTTTTAGGGTTTTCGGCTGGTTTTGAACATTTCAAAACGAGCTAAATCCCTCCTCGATGTTCCAGAATCCCTCCCGAATTTTTGCCCATTCGGGGAAGGAGAACGGAATGCTCCCAAATCCACCCGAATACGTGTATTCGGGTGGAGCTGTAATCCTGGCATCGCCGTGATATTTGATTGTGTATATTTTTTCTCTCTTCATACGTGCGGTAGGCCTAACACACGTATAACTAAAACGCCGCATCCCGAACCGATTGTTGTGCGCCATCTTGTCTTACCTATTGGTAGTGCTTCTCTATTCATATCTCTTAAAAGCACGGGATTGTTGTTCCCGCTGTCTGAGTTGTGTTTTGCGTCATCTGCAGACTGTGAAGCGAGGGTCAATTCCACTTAGAGCCGAAAAATAGGACAACTTGTGGCGGTGACCGTCTCGAAATTTATAATTTCTCGTCCATGATATCGATTTTCCCCCACCTGCATATACGCTGACAGGTAAGATTGTGTCAGAGGATGTACACATTTGTTTTAAAAAAATACACTCAAGTTGCAAAATCTATGTCTGACATTCTTCGCCTAACTGCGAAGGAGGGTATTTATTTCTACAAATTTCTCTCTTTAGTTGAATTGTGCTGAGAAGAATTCAGATGGAACCATTGTAGCCCCTATCAATACGTACATACCTCCACTGAAACGGCGCTCCTATCGATACAACGTGAACAGGCCATAATAATATATCAGGAGCGAAAATGAGCAGCAAGCTCTCTTGAAACAGTCGTGATTTTACCTTGACATATTGAATATGATACTCTTTCCCGGCTTTGATGTTTTTTTTTACTCCCTTGTCAGGGCATTAAGAATTATTGATATCTTATTCAACAACTATAGTCATCAACTATAGTTATGTCTGTAAAGATCTTTGCTGTAAATGATTACTCGTGAGTGTTGAGCTCGTGGGGTAAGTCCCAAAGCAGTTCTCATCAAGAAGTGGTACGATAACATTTTGGGAACAAACCATTAAAAATTGAGCAACAAGACAGTGAGTTACTCTGTCAAACTTTAGGCCTATAGCTACTCAGAATGCTAGAACAATAAGTTATGCCTTGAGACCATTATGTACTGTATTTATTTTTTTTCCACATAATTAGTATGGCACATGGCTCTTTACTTTCCCTTCAGATGTAAGCATTCAGTGGATGCGAAGAATATCAAATGTTAACTAGTGGTTTGTCTCAGAAAACTGATCTACGGTTTGAAGTTTACGCCATTCACAGGCTAGAATGTACAAACACACGCTTCCAATACTTAAACATGCCCGCGTTTACAGTTTTCCTTGGTAGAACGAACATAGTTTTATAATGATTATTTTAAAGTTATTGTATAGTTCTTAATTGTACAACTGTAACAACTAAAGTTTGTTGCATTAGTCTCCATATATCAAAGCGTTTGGTCAAGTTATTTGTATTAAAAAAAATGTGTTCCGGTATCTTTGTCCCCGAAAACAAATTCAATTATTAATATTTTTTTCACTCTAATACCCATCGAATCATCTGTTATGAGTGTAATAATCATCATCATTCTAATAATCATCATAATACTATCTTTACAGGTTATAATCAACGATAACCATGGCAACCAACACTTCACCACCATCAATCCTGACGTCGCTCTTTTTGCCCGTCTGCATGCGCCGTAGTGATCATCTACTGCTCCTTCCTGGAATATGCAGGCCGACAGCAAACGCCTTTCTCCTTCCAGTACTCAAAAGTTAATCCTCTCTTGCTGGAAAGGTAAGCATGATGCATTGTTCTATATACAACATAATAATTATAACACAGGTTGACGACGTCCCGTTGAGCACAGGTAATGCCCCGCAGTAACCATGGTAACGAGACTAAATTGGCAAGTATATTGTAACACACACACAAGCATATTAGAAGCCCCCCCCCCCCCACACACACACACACATTTTTTTCTCTTCTTTTTTCTTGACAAGGTTATAAGGACAAACGTGTGCCGCAGCGGTCTAAATCAAATATCGGAACATAGGTCAGGGGGCATCATCAAATGACCAAAATGTGGGCACCTAGTATTCATCCCTCCATACGTCCGCCCCATCCCATATCCTGTTAAAAGAAAAAATAATTGAATAACAATCAAGTAATTGCTGTCATGAGCATAATACCTATCGAATTCACATTACGCTAAAGATGATCTTCTACCCTGTAATAAACGAGCATACAAGGACAACCCCAACAGAAGCTATTCAACACAATGACACTGATTTTTCAATTTGAACGACCCATGTAATCTACGACGCAAATAAAGTAATATTGATCGATTCATATCCACACTCAATTCTCCATCCCCCACAAAATCAACTAACCACGCAAAAACTCTCATAATTATCGAGGCTTCCGTCTTAACATATAAACACTTGATAGCAACACACAAGTTATGAATGATGGCGGATCTTAACTGACTTCGTGAAACCTTCACTCTCACACTACGTCTTGACGAAAATATTTACATATTAGTAAAGAACGAAGGCACGCAAGCTAAATCAAACTTGAAGGCAAGTATATACGATAAATCAAACTTCACTCCGACTTGATCCCAGCTTACGGCGTGCGTTTTAATTGGTCTATAGGGCGCATACAGGCCTCATACCTGTAAATAGTAGGTGTTACAAATAACATTCCCACTTTTGATCCTTAATAGTTCAAAAAGTATAATTAATCAATTAATTAATTAGACAAATTTATATAGCGCAGGTACTATGTAAATATACTCTACTGCGCTGTGATGTAACAGAGCTCCTCAATATTGTCACTGATTAGACACACGAAAAATAGATAACAAATTAATCAAAGGCTTCTGAAAAAAGATAAGTCTTCAATAAAGATTTGAAGACAACAAGTGATGATGCCTTCCTCAGTTTCTCAGGTAATCTATTCCAAAGTTTTGGAGCAGCACAGCTGAAGGCACAATCCCCTAAAGTTACTTTCGTTTTTAAGTGAGATTGCTTTAGAAGCAACTTATCCTGTGTACTTCGTGAATTATGACAATATGAGTGTGATTTCATGGATATCAATTCTGATAAATAACCAGGTGCTTGACCATGTAATACTTTATAAACAAGTATCACAATACTTTATAAACAAGCATACATCAGATAACACTGACATTGACATGAGCAATAGCTGAATAGTTTACAATTAAGTTGGAGGTGATTTGAATATGAGAGAATGAATCAATTTCCTGAAATCCATGATTGATTTTAAAGTTAAGTTCCAGATTTTGGTCAAATTTGAACCCTGTGTACAAAATCGGACTTTACACAGGAACCAATGATGTGTATGTGAGTGTGTGCTTACAAAGACCCTGAACAATAGACATGAATACCACGAATACTACCTTTTCATAGCTCTGCTGACTAGGCTTCTGGACTCTTGATCCAAGGCACATTAATGCTTTATTAATGATAATGGATTGCCCCGGGCACTGGTAGTCTGAATTCATGATAAAGGTAAAATGCATGCTCATGAAAAAAAAATAATAATAAGCATGTGCTTGCATACACTGCATTTCAGGATGAATAAAGACTAGCTGTGATAGTGGAATTTCTCATGAATATGTCATAGAGCATTCCAATTCTGGCCATTGTTCAGGACCATTGTCAGGGTGTTTACCAAACACTCCCATACACACCAACTGACCCCTGTGCAAAATTAAAATTTTGTACAGAGGGTTAAAAACAAAGCAAAATCTGAAACCTAAAAACTTAAAAATATATGTTGAATTAAATGACACTGATTTTTACAATTTTACAAGAGGAGCCAAGATTCGTGAAATTAAAATGCATTGGAAAGTTCTTGTCTACACTATGTAGTGAACGCCAGCAGTATTTTGCAAAAATTCCATGCCCCCAAAAAGGCTATCAGCTCCAATTTGCAAAAATTTCATGCCTCTAATAATTCTGGTTTTACAGTATGCCAGATGATAAAGTTTGAGGAGTACTTGACTGCTTTAGTCTGTATCAAGAATTGTCAGTCCATGCCTTTGAATTTTGTCAGCGCATTGACAGGAGTTTTCAAATAGGAGTAGCTATGCAGACCTTGTTAGCCACGATGATGGCGAGGAGCAGTGCCATATGCTAGCTGGCAAGCAACAGATGTAGTTGAGTATTCCTTCAAATCCTGGTAGCATCTGCTTTTGAGAATATTCAAAAAATTCCAAAATAGTGGGATTCACACTGACGTGGATGAGCGGGATGCAAATCTCAAGATTTGTATCCAAGATTTGGATCCAAGATTTGGATTGTGATCCAAATCTGAAATAGCACAATAATTCACAATCTGACATGGCGTGTGTGTGAACACTGTAGAAAAAAAAACATGTTGAGACTTTCTGTCCCGTCAATGAAGCTGCGCAGTGACAATTAAAGGAGACCTCCGGATGATTTTCAGATCTTTACATTTGAACAACTATAGTATACTGAGGACAGAGTTTCAGAATTTGTGATAATTGGGATGAAGAATACGAATATTTTCAAAATTTAGAACAAATTGCAATGAACAAGGATGATGACATGGCAGAGTCACCATAAGAATGTATGAGTTGGGGCTCAAGGAAGCAGAACAAAAGAAAAAGGCATGCAAAGATTATACACAGGTGAACTCGCAAGCAAGCAGTATTGCAATGGAATTACACTGCTATATTTCTGAAATATGTGAACCTCCTATGTCATCATCCTTGTTCAGTGTAATTCGTTTAAGGTTTTTCAAAGTATTGTTTCTCTGCTCAAGAACCGCAATAAATTCCACAAATCTATACATGGAGTTGTCGATTTATGTAGTACATGATGTGAAATTATGAAAACGTCTGGAATATCCCTTTAAGGCCTCCCAATCAATTCACGACAGAGTTGATAAACACAACAGCTCGAGAAACGCAATCTGAAAACGTGTTTTGGTAGTGGGTGTGCATATTACAAGAACTAGACATGCTTCCTTTTGGAGCTCCATAGCAAAAACCCGGGCCTGTTGCCCGTATTAGAAAGCGCGCTCGGTGTAAACGGGCCTTCAGTCTCGTTTTTCAAGATTTTGTCATATGGTTGATCACAGATAGTATTCATCATCAGTGTATGTGACATGTGATAAGGTAAGGGAAGATACAGAAATTCATTCCCATTCAGTTTCCTGACTGAGGCTGTGCTTCAGGAGGGATGATCAGCAAAAGGACTATTAAATGCGCTTTTATTTTTCGTTTTGGTATCTTATCAAGCCCTTTTATGTATGTCTATAATGACGACCCCTACAACATGTGACATGGAACATATCATAGAAGAGAAAATGAAGAGTTTGTTCGCAAAAACCGATAAGTCCATTTTTTAAGATTTTGAAGTACGGTCTCTGTCATAAAATACAAAATAATACCTTTTAAATGATATATTGGTCACCACATATAAAGGTTCGTTTTTCAAGTTATGGTCGAAAGAAGCAAAATTTTTCTTATTATTCTCTTTATTTTTCTTGACCTTTAATCGCAAATATCTCCATTTGACAAATATGGACTTATCTGTTTTTGCGAACAAACTCTTCAAATGTAACAATTTATTTAAATGTTTTATTGAATTTGTTTGTCCAACTTGATTTTCTTTTGGGGGGTGGGGAGGCGACAATTTTACCAAAGTATCTATGTTACTGTTGTAATATTCGTTTGTATATTGTATTACTGAAAAAGAAAGTTGCAGAAATAGTTTAAATCTAATAAGAGAAAATACGCATCTGCTGCTTCTATCATGGCATCTAAAGACGACATACACGGTAAACTATAGACCTACAAGGTACAGCTGTAAACGTCTGTTTTAATATACTGTATTTTTGTATGGAAATCACGGCACACATACAGTACTTCTTATCCCTCAATTGGAAAAATGAAATGTATACGTACTAATGTGATATCATAGCTTGTTCAACTTTACCATTTCATAATATCTTTTTTTTTTAATCTACAGAACAATAAATGTGACAACGAGTGAATCAAATCGGTCACTATCTATAACTTCGATCATGTTTGCTGCCGACATTGGCCGCAATGGATCCGATTCGCATCAAGCTACCTGCCAACCTCTTCAAAGAGTAGAGTATATAAAAACACACAAAACAGGATCGACGACTTTAGCATCCATATTCGAACGGTACGCATATCTTCGCGATCTCGACGTTGCAGTACATCGACGCAGTCACATCATTTCAAAAGACAAATTGTTTCTTACTTCGATGGTCATAAAAGTCAGGGGTCGAAAGAGGAAAGATTTTGATATGTTGGTTAACCATGTTAGATACAATCGGAGGCAAATGGATATTGCTGTGCCTCATGCAAAATACATCTCAATAATTCGATACCCAGTGAAGCAGTTCGAATCATTCTTTGGATATTTTGAAATCGCAAGGCGTTTGAAAATTAATGCTTCTAATCCTCTGAAGTATTCATGTCTAATGTGAAAGTGTATAACGCCAATGACAGCTTTCTGTGGACAAGATTCAGAAATGGACAGCTGTATGATTTCGGTTTTGATCACAAATATGATGAAAATCTCACGAGAATCAATGAGAAAATCAGAGAATTAGCGAGGGAAATAGACTTAGTTATGATTAACGAGTACTTTGACGAGTCCTTGATTCTTCTGCGGAAATTGATGTGCTGGAACTACATGGATATTCTCTACATATCTAATACTGTCCGTAGCAAAAGCCACCGATATCCACTCACTGAGGGAACTGCTGAAAGAATCCGCTCTTGGAATGCCGGCGATATAATGCTTTATGATTATTTCAACAAAACATTCTGGAAGAAAGTCCGAGAATATGGCGAGCACTTTCACCAACATCTTGCTTATTTTCGGGCCTTGGAGCAAAGTGTGATGGATGATTGCATCATGAAAAATAAGACGGACAATGGTGATATACGGGAGGATAAATTCATCACTAAACGGAATGCAACCAAATTCTGTGAAGACTTACTCCGTGGTGATGTTCCGTATACACGCCTTATTAGAAAGACAATGATTACTCGATACGAAAGAGACGTTAAAACTCTTATAAATGGTTAAGAGATATAATTCATTTTGCAGTGATTCTCCACTTGCTTGTCTATTCTGTGCAAAAGCAAACCTTCTTTAACAAAATCGTAACGTTGCAAAATTCAGCATTTGTTTTTTCCTTCATGCTTCTGAATATGTGTGGTGAGATTTCTTTAGTCGCTATCACTTTTCTGCACTTATAATTGCATGGGATTTTTATCAGCTGGTTTATTACTTTTTGTTTGTAGCATCCTTGTACCATAGATATGTCGATGACTTGTAGATTACTGTAGGGCCTAAAGTGAGGGTTTATGTCAATTATTGTACAAGTTTTGTTAAAATTGACCAAAATTTTGTCCAGGACGTTTTATACATTGATGTGGGTGAATCAATCAACAGGAGTTTGCCGAAGACGTATACTTTTTGGTATTACAATTGATTAGTAGAACAGATTTAAAAACACCATCATATTATTTGAATAGATTGAAACAACTTACTCTGTAATTTGTTGATAACAAAATTTAAATTGAATGACTGTCCATTTTACAGATTTTCTATTTATACCATACTTCTCCCAAAAACAGAGACTCATTGCTCTAAAATATTACTGCTACTTTTTTTTATCATAATATTTTCAAACACGAATGTACAGCTGCGCTTAAACGTATCAAACATGCGAAATCGGAGACTACATAGTCGGTAGGATCATAGTGAAATAATATTATGTCTTCGTTAAAACAAATTCCAAAGGGGTAATGTTGCTGAGGAGTATTCTCAAGGGTGTTATTGTTCTACAGGACATGTAACATGTTGAAGAAGTCACAGCTTCCCAAACAATATAACTTTGTCACACGGTGCCTTTTCCCTAGTTCACTGTATACTGTACAATGCTGTATAGGCGGTGCAGAGATAATTCAATAATGCATGACACTATATGGACAGCTGTAGCACAGAAATACAGCATATCGTTTTTAGATACTTTACCTTAGACGTGTTGTTGATCTATTTGTTGGCACACGTGCAGTATAAAATTTTCGTCAGCTTTTGCATGTCGTGTAAGTTTGTAACCTACACGAGGCATCGCTGGCGTCATCAAATTTGTGGACATAACAACGTCAAGACATTCTGACATACCAGGGTTTTATACTACATATGTCAAGCGGGTGAGTTGACTGATTGACTTGAAGTTGTTATGGTGTTCAAAGGCAATCATAAAAATCCTAAACGCGATTTACTTTTGTCCCCGCCGGTAGCTATCACGTTGCAGTTGTGTAAACATCTTATGAGATCTAGCTTCTGACGCAGGGAGTACCTAGTTTGAGCAATGTGGTATTCCACATGGAAGAGGCAGGACAGGTTTTTCTTGTGTTAAAAAAAAAGAAAAATGGGATCTTAGAACCCAAAAGAAACCAAGCAAAAAAAAAGAAAAGAAAATATTCTCATCATAAAATAAAATTCTCAGGAGTCCAAAGAGAGAGAGAAACACATCCCCTTATATATATATATATATATATATATATATATATATATATATATATAAAGGGGATGTGTTACCCTGTTACCCTGAGGAAGATCCGTGCAAGGGTCGAAAATTTGGTTTACAAATAAATGAAGTTGGAATCTAATGCATTATGTCAACTTGTTTGTCTTCATCGTCTTCATGCTCTTATTCCTACACGCGGATAATAATACCATTTTATATATATATATATATATATACAAAAACCCGCTGGTAAAAAGTCAAATACTCCCCCTTTATTGGAATTCTCGGGCCAGATTTTGTCGTACCCCTTTATTTCGTTACCGAAGATTTTGGGAACACGCATGCAGTGCCTCCGACCACGGAATGGTGGGGGGGGGGGGGAGGAGGGGGAGGGGCCCTGCTCCTTGCCGCTGGTGTTAAAGGTACTGTTTGCATTTAGGGCAGGGATGTTCGAGATATCACATTTGATTCATTTATATAGGTCAATTGTATCACAAAACATCCTACCATATAAAAAGTTTGCAATAAAGCCTAACATAAAAGGAGATACACGTATCACAATTTTGCTCAATAAACCATAACTGTGGACGGTTTATTTTAGAAACGATTTTATTATATCTATTGTTAACATTTCGTATCTTTAACTATGCGTAACATGTTTTTTTTTTTTTCTATCCTAATCTCACATTTTAGAATTACTTTGAAACACTAAAGCTGGTTTTTTTTGTTTCATCTGCAGTTATGGTAAATAAGGCCTTCAATAGATTGCTTTGACAAAAGACAGCAGTTCTGTTTCGGTATGCCTAATTCCTGAATCACAGCAAACCTATCGACCAGCAACTCGGTGTCTCTTTCAATTTTTAGCAATTATTTTGTGTGCAGAGAGCAGGACGCAGGAACAAAAGCTTTTCAAAATGTTTTTTTTTTGGGGGGGGGGGCTGTAAAACAGTTACTCACTACTCAAGTAGTAGCCAATTACTCAATCCGAAAGCTTTAGATTCAAATGCTAAACCTGTTGAACAAAATTCTGCACAAATGTGCGCAAGATAGCTATAGATGTAACTTTTTATGAGATAGGCCCTACATAAAACAATTATGGAGTACAATAGTCTGTAAGACGGATTCAAATTCTCAACAAATCTGAATGCGCTATGTAAGAATCCTGTAGTTATCATTATCATTACCATTATTGAAAATAACAAGAGGACTTGCAGAAAAAATGCTAGGATTTTTTTTTTCGTGCCATATTACTAAAAGTTTCACAAAGGATTTTAACACTCAATTTTAAAATACAGCCTTAGATTATTAACGCAAGAACCTCTTCTTTGGTCTCCATATCCAAACTCTATGCATGGTAGAGCGGATTGGAGCATCAAAGTCCGTGAAATGCTGACATATGCAAGCAATTGCCTTACTGTAGAACTTACGCATAAATTTGCGCAAATTGCAAAGTTATTCCACTTCTTTCTCTATAAACACCTCCCTGGTTTAGGGATCTTCCTTGTGTCTGCCTCCTTGCCACTGGGAATTCATGAAAAAAGACTATAGTGTCGGTGTAGAATTTTGTATGACTCTTGAATGTATGTAATGATTTGTATTTAAAAAGAAGAGAGAGAGAAAAAAAGAATGCGATTCAGCAGCACATCAAGTGTTTGATGCACGACCAAGAATGACCTAGCCCTCGTTGAACACCACTTCCCCAAAGAGCATCAGCTTCACAATATTATATGCAACAAGAACACCCTGAAAGTCAGCTGCAGCTGCATGGACAATATGCATACCACAACAAAGGCACACAACAACAAAATAATCAATACTGGTCAGGAACAAGCCAAGGATTCCTGCAACTGCAGAAGGAAGGAAGGATTGCCCGATCCCTGGCAAATACATGGCCAAGAATGTCATATATGAAGCGACGGTAGCGACCTCTAGCGACGAGAAAGTATACATCGGCCTTTTTTTTGCACCATACTAAACAAAGGAATACATAAGGTGTCACTACTTTGCCCCCCCCCCCCCCCCCCCCCCCCCCCACACTATTCTTCTTCTTCTTCTTTTTTTACCCCGGAAGTGCGTAATGGCACTAGAAAGAAATAGAAACCTTGGAGTGTGAGGCGCGGTAAGGCTTTGTTTTTCAATGAAGACCTTTTTTCCCCCTTTTTTGTTGTTGTTGTTGTTAGCTTTGATGTAACCCGGAAGTGCCCCCTCTCCCCACTTTTGAAAACGTGGCGCTGGCTGTGAAACAATGAGAAACGACACCAGACAGAGCTGAACGAATGCATCTGGGGATTGAAGGATGTAAGCACCCCCTACTCACTCACATGGTGGATCGTGAAACATGCCCAACCCTATACTCACCCAAAACAAACCGGTGCAACAAATTGCCACATTATCACGGCCAAGAAACTAGCAATTCTGAACTTAAGTTTTCCCTTGCGGAATAGTACGGATAGTACCCACCCCCGCCTACATTATAACAAGCCATATGCCCCTTCTTTACCAGTACCAGTGTCAGATGAAGCAGCCACGTGCATGTATCTTTTGTTTGCTTGCCTGAGTGCACAAAAGCTGTATGTCTTACGCTGTACGAACTGTTACGAAGTTGATTAAGTTGGTGACGAGGCTTCGGCCGAAACAGACTGTCCAGCTATGTCACTAATAAAGCAACGCCTTCCATCCTAATAATTATATATATTATATATATTGCACGGTATGTTTAAAAAGAAAATGATTCAGCAACGCAAGCAAGAAGAATGCAGTTGCTTACTTTTGTTCATATGAATTTCACTGTGAAAAATGAGCCTGATATAGAATGGAATTGAAATAAAGAATATTTTTGTGTGTGTGTGTGTGTGTGTGCGTGAGTTGTCGATTTTTTTTTTTTATGAGATTATTCAGGAAGTTCCATGTCCATCTATCCGATCCATTTTGCTCGCGCCGGCATCGTGACTACAGGCGCGACAGCAGGAGCCAGTCGAGCTCTGAAGGAATAGAAGAAGTTGCCGTTGCCGTTACCACTGCTCAAGCCGTCGCCACAACTGTCGCTGCGGTTGCACCCACCACTGATGCGGCAGTTGCTCAGGGGAAAGGCGATGACTTCACCATGGTTCCCACTGATCATCCGTGTTGATCTGGGGCAGTCGTTCGCTGGTGAAAGGGGAATGGCATACACTACCGCTCCTGTTGGCAGTTCGCAGTAGGTCTCTTTTAAATGAAAATACAGCAGTAATACTGTCTTGTTATCGGAAATTGCCAATTTCACCTGTTAAAGTGCCCTATTGCGCTTGGTTGACGCGTGTGTCAACAAATGTGGATATTTTGATCCCCCCTCACAATGATATAAGATACGTTATCGTAACAAGACATAAATACATTGCATGCATGTATTACAGATAGGGATCGATTCTTTTTTTTTTTCAAATCAAACAGAGAGAACAAAAATACCCATATATTTTACAGCAAGCGTTAAAGCAATCTGTCAGGTGGCCGTCAGTTTGTCACTCGCGACCATATCATGATGACGATGTTGATTCCATTTTATCATTTCCCTGCTTTATGTCAGGGTCTTTGGTCGCAAATGATAGCATCGGATTATGGTGGATGCAACTTCCCATAGTACTTCATACACACACACACACACCAGAAAAAAAAAAGGAATGAGAACCGACATGATACATGCGCATGTGGCGTCACCTGTTTGTCTGCAGTGTAACTATGGAGATTCTACGTTGGCATACCGTGTAACACGTTATGTCCTATATCAACATCAGTGATAATTTCACTGTTGAATTGACAACTTTCGATGAGAACATTATTATGCGTGTACTAATCATAAGCGGGTGGTAAATACTTCCTTGTGTGAGGGCGTCTGTGGTGTACGTATGTGTCGTTTTGGAGTGCAAACGAACATTGTGTAGGTGATCCCAGAAGAAATTGTTGCTTTTTCTACCTTTGTGCATGATTTACAGATACACAATGTACTGATAGCATGACTCAAGAATAGGTCATTTTGTTAACCCTATAATAATCATTTATAGTGATATTTCATTGAATTGCAATGTAAATGCATACTACATGTACATTGTATTCGACGACATCAATAATACAGGGTAAAAACATTTACAAAAACATGCAGTTTATTCACATTGAGATCTCAGTAAGATCATGACGATTCAACAAACTTGTAGAAAATGCATAAACACTATTCACCTGTAGTTCAATGAAACTTAATCATGACTTAAGCGCGACAATAATAAGAGACGAACAACTTACGCGGTACACAATTTGCATAGCCAGTACACTTAACAAATAATCTGGAGAAAAATATATATCGTAAAACAATTCACCACTCGCTAATTACGGAAACGCCATACAAGTCTCTTTACAATGATTTTTTTAAATGAAATACAAGTACTGATGGAATGAAAACATATCATTAAGGCCCGCAGTCTAATACTACACAATATAATTTTAACCAAAACAACTCAAAACATGGAATTTCAGTACATGTACAGCACAATATAATGAATAATTGAGCTGGATTCCTGGGGATGAACAAATTGGTCCTGATCATCTTTAATCTACTTCGTGAACAAAAAAATAATTTGGTACTAACCTTCTGATACAAGCAGGTTTTGCACACACAAAAAAAGAAATCAGTAATCATCGTAAAAACTTAATAAATTTGTATCAGTTTCATTGTGTTAGTAAATTTGTATTGTGTTGGTCGCCCACTTGACCGTTGGGACTATAGAAAACTACAGTGTAACACAAAATATAGGTCACCAAATAAGTTTTTAAGAGTTAGCTCGCCGTCAGTATGGAGTGTTGTTCAAAGTGTTCAAGTATTGCGACTGTTTTGTGCCCAACCTCGAGGGACGTCAAAGCGGTCTTTCTAACGGTTTTTCCTAAAGTTCGCTGTTCGACTTTAAAGTATTGCTCTCCACCACAATTTTTATTAGGTGGCTACGCATGGTTTAAATGGCACGAATTCCGGATGTGGTATAGAACAGTTCATAGACCAGTCATAGAGAGTTTTAATAGTTTGAATGAAATCGGTATAATAACAACATCCTCTTCATCAGCAAATGTTTAACATGTCCAGTAACATGTACAGCAAAACTTTATCTGAACAATGTTCGAATTGAACTATAGTGTGGGACAGAATTCAAACTTTGAATATGACATGATGTAGCGAAAATGGCGCATATTTTGAGTTAACAGTAGCTATAAGACCACAAGAAAAGTTAATCCTATGGAGTGAATTAACATTTTTCTTATCCTTTTATCCGATTTCCATGGACTTTCGTGTCCAACTATATCTCTAACAGTATAATCCGGGAATCAGCCTTACGGAAGAATAATTCGTACTATTTTAGAGAAAAAGTAAAACTTGCGACACGCTGATTTGTTTTCCCTGCTGTTACATACCTGTGACTGGAAACAGACTGTAATTTTCATTAAAATATGAACATTTGTACTGCAATTCATTTTTTTTTTCTAATAAACTTTCACTACTCTAAACAATTATACATTAACGGTCATTAGTCTGCTATGTCACTTTTACCATGCAACCTCGGTATTATAAAGCAATCAATCAGTGCTTAAAAATGGAAGACATAATAATCTAGCAAATACATGGAAAGGTGTTTGTAAAGATGTAGCATACGGTTACGGTGTACTGATTACAATGCATTTTGTAATCAGACCGAGAGGTCTTTTGATAGATAGCTGTGTATGCTCTTCATTTCCCGACTCCATAAAATACAATCTTTTCTTTGAACTGAGAGCAATACTTTGCAATACTATTGCACTCGAAATTCATTTCAGTTATAAGTACCAAGCGTGTTACATATTATAGAACCCAAGCTGCCAAATATGTTCTGAATCTTTTACTATACTGCAATCTCCTTCACATACCCTGATGCGCACATAGCATGTAAAAAACAATGCTTGAATTTATTAATTTAAATTTCTTGGTGCGCGTGTATATTATATCACGGCTGCAGAAGTGGGTGTGTTAATACTTTGCCGGGAGGTACTTTGTCCCCACTCTTCCATAGGAGTCCGTTCAAGGGAGGATGGGGTCTCCATAGCGACACTCCGACTCAATGTTGAGGTTGTACCAGTTTCCTTCGCCTCCCTTGTAGCGGCTTGTCACGATGCGGAACCAACCTTGCTCCCCCTGAAATGGGCAGTGCAATGTCATAAAGGATTAGTAACACCCTTTCAGGGCCACTATCTCAAACAGCTGCTGCTGCTGCTACTTCTACATGATAGTGATAACATTGATTTTAAATACACGGGGGTTAATAAGACATGACTAAAATAGGAATAGACTTTGGACTACAGTATGAAGGTGCTCTCGCGTATGTACGTCAAGTACTTTTCTAGAAATAGGCAACAGATTGCAGTTTGTTCCTTTGATAAGTGTTATTATAAATACGTACGTGGGGGGAGTCGAAAATGTTGAAAACAGCATTTTTACGTACATGTACCACGTACACACATAAATACACTGAAGGACTTTACTTGTAGTACTATGTATTTTCTATAGTAAGCTCTAATAACTACAAAGTACTTCATGAATCCAATAATCTCATCTCTTTTTACGTTATGGCATTTTCCCCTTCCTCGGATCTACATAACTATATACAGTATCATTTTCGAGTTGTCAAGACATATACCCGTTCATTAGTAGCTGCATACGCTAACGAGAGTATAATTAGCCTATGCGCCAGTGCCCTTCCATGAACACAGGACACAAGGTATATCATTCTTGCTCACATGATATAATGTAAAATAATAAAATATAAATGAAGAGTTTGTTCGCAAAAGCCGATAAGTCCATATTTGCCAAATGGAGATATTTGCGATTAAAGGTCAAGAAAAATAAAGAGAATAATAAGAAAATTTTTGCTTCTTTCGACCATAACTTCAAAAATGTACCTTTATAATATGTAGTGATCAATATATCATTTAAAAGGTATTATTTTGTACTTTATGACAGAGACCGTACTTCAAAATCTTCAAAAATGGACTTATCGGTTTTTGCGAACAAACTCTTCAAATACAGAATCATATATGAATATGAATATATATATATATATATATATATATATATATATTTATATATATGTATATATGAATAAGTGATGATATCAATTGAAAGATAAGACACAAAAAGTAAAAAGGTGCATACCCAGGGTGTTCCCCACGAGTTTCTGACTATCCAGTATTCAATTCCTGTTGCGTTATCCACGCCCCATCCAGCCACAGACACGATGTGATTGGTCTGACCAGAAAGGGGGCGGGGCGGGGGAGATACAAAACAAGACAGTCCGAGTTGAAATACAGAGAACATACATAGAACAACAGAGTGGATGACGCGCAACAATACCAAACTGCCTTGATAACAATTTCTTAGGTAGTAATTAGTGTTACCAATAATTCACATGAAAATTTATTGAAAAAAAATGCAGGTATTCATACAGGAAAATTTACAACAAAATAACGCCATATCAATAACGGCAAGATTTTAGCAACCTGGATGTCGTACATGCATGCTTTGTGATATACTTCCTTAGTAATAGGTCCATAAGACGTAACAGAATATGACATAAGTAATATCAATGGCATCAGCCATGGTTACATTTTTTGTTTGAAAAGATTTTATTTTCTGCATTTCATATTTTCTTTCAGAATACAAAAATAACAAAGGCAGGTTCAATTACACAAATACAATTCTGAAAATTATTGACATATTACATAGTAAGTCATATTTTGTATATAAAGACAAATGAAATGTTAAATAACATACAAAATGTTTATATGGCCAATAATGACTTGATTCACAGTACAATATATAATATATACATATAATGCAGAGGGCCGCCGTTATAAGCCGTGCTTGAACAGACGGACAGCCAGAGTTAAATTACCATTTTTTATTGTAGTACTTGAACACTAATACGGATGGGCCATGTTAAAATGCGTGTAAATCCAGTTTTATACAATTACTTGGTAAACAGGAGTGGTGCCTGTGAGTGCGTGTGCAGGTGATGAAGCGCGAAAGTGTTGATGGTCAGCACTTCTAAGAAAATGATTGAATATGTTATAATATGGGCAAAGGGTCAAGCAGCAAAGTAAAAGAAAGGGAAAAGGGGGTGGACCAAAATATTGCCTTGTTGTTGAGTATAAGAGGTACATGTTTAATGATTACTGTACCGTATGATATTGTGCCAAGAAATATTTCTTTGTATTTGCCTTAAAGGAATAGAGAGATGTGCACTGTTTTATGTGGAGAGGGAGTGAATTCCAAATATCAGGCCCGTTATGCCGAATTGATTTTTGAGCTAATAGGAGTTTAGGGTTATTCAAATGGAAATCATTACGATGGCGCGTGGGGTAAGCATGGACATCCCTGTTAAGGGAAAATGCGTTGTGGAAGAGTGGGAGTAGATTTTGCGTGTATTTGAACATAAATATTGCTGTTTGAAATTTGTGTATATCGTCAACTTTAAGAACTTTTAGTCTAAGGAATAATGGATCAGTATGTTCTAAATAATGTGAGTTAGTACATATTCTTATTGCCTTTTTCTGTAAAAGAAATTATAATGAGGCAGAATATTCATTATAATGAGGCAGAATATGCTGATTCTACAATGATATATTCTTGCATCAAGATGTTAATCAAAACTATATGGGCAGAAAAATTGGTTTGCATTTGAAGAACGGGACATGAACACTATACTTCAGGCAATTCAGTGAAATACAAATCAAAATGGCTGCGGTTTAAAATTCGCAGTTTCTGTAGGCTTCGTTTCAACCACAGCGCATACATCAGCCAATTATCAATACTATAATGATCATTATCAAATGATCATTATCATTTCATTTTGCTATTTATCTTCTGTATGATACTTCATCACCTGTGTGTTGTTGTTTTTTCGGCTCTGATGGATTAAAAGAATGAAAGCGAAAATTGTTTATGGTAGAGAGATAATTAGAAACAAAAAAAAGAAAAAACGTTATATTAGGAAGAGGAATCGCTTACCAATGCTAACACTTTAAATTCGCTGAAGACACCGCCAGAATACTTCTCAAGTTTATTCGTTGCATCAATGCCACAGCTGAAGAAGAGAGCAAAGGAAAATTTATGGTTCATCTTGTATTCAGAAATTGAAAACGAGTTAATTGATTGAAACGAAACGAATAGAGGTAGCGTATATTATCCCTGTGAGATGGCGAATGATTCAATGAATCTGAACCATAAATTCTGATGACCCCTGCGCGGGCTAACTTTACTATCGCGGTTGTTTGTTTGTTTGTTTGTTTGTTTATTTATTTATTTATTTATTTATTTATTTGTTTTTAATGACATGTCAACTTAACTTTTTAAAGATTGATTCCAGCCCTTTCCTCCTCCTTTCTCAAGTATCATAACTTAATGTTGTCTACCGAAATATTCTACATGATATTACTGTTTTCCGAAAAAAAACCCACTATCAAAGTATATTCTTCAAATTTCCTTTCATGAACTATTTTTCATTAGGTGTACTGTCTCTATATGCTCTGTATACTTTCATAGGTTAAATGAGCTCCAACAAACAAAAGGGCAGAAGTTTCATTAAGATCTGGCATAAAATACACACACACACACAAAAAAAAAAATCAGGAAACAGAGATATTGATGACAAGCACATCAGACAAGGGGATGATGTCAATTCAAAACATTTGTCTTTGTTTTAACACATTTTGGCAAATAATTCAACAAGACAACCCCTACTTCCTTAAAAATTCCCGTTGCTATGTTACTATAATTCTAACAATAACTATTACAGCATATCAAATCATATAATGTGAAAGAATCAAAAGTGTTTGTTACACGCTTTTTTTTTTAATGGAATATCAATCGAAGATACTACTGAAGCTTTCTGTTCTATACAAACCATCATTTCTTAATTGCTTGATAATATTTTCCTGGGAGACTTTCCAACCAAAAGAAAAAATCATCCGACAAGAACGGGATATAAATTAAGTAAGAATACGTGGCGTAGAAGCCAAAGATGGTCGATCCTTCCCTGTCCATACTAGTACTTTGTGTTATACGTCAATCGTGTGTATGTGTTATACATCAACTGCATTTGCCATGTGAACGTATGTTATGTTAATGTTATCATCATTTTCATTAGGCTGAATCGATAATAGCAATAATAGTAATAGTAGTAGTAGTAGTAGTAGTAGTAATAATAATAATAATGAAATAATGATAATAATGATGATAACAATAACGAAATAATGATAATAATGATAATAAACAACAATGATAATAATGAAAATAACAATAATAATGAAAATGATGATAATAATAATAATAATAATAATGATAATAATAATAATAATAATGATAATAATAATAATAGTCCTAAACCGGCTTGATCTTACCTGATTGGTCCCTTGGCGTATATCTCCTTCATCATGGCGTCCCTGCCCTTCACGGAGCCGTAGTCAGCCACCTTGTACAAGGTGTAATTGGTCACCTGAGCGCACTGTCCAAAAGTCGTGCATGTTCCACACTGATTGAACTGGTCACATTCTGCGCAGTTGTGGATGGAAAAAAAAAGGAAAGGGAAAAGTACAGGAGAAAAGCAGAGCTTATGACATGTTATTTCACATCATGCATTGTTATAATATGCCGGTCTATATGAAAAATTTGAAGACTATCCATAGTGGATTCGAAAGTTGCAATTTCACACTTGTTTTGTGTAACGCTTTATCTGCATTTTTTATATCGTTAACATGACAAAAAAAAAAATCAGAAGAAAAATTAACGACAGCTTCATTCGCCATTGTCTGGGACCGTTTGTTTGTTTGTTTGTTTGTTTGTTTGTTTGTTGTTCTTGTTTCTAGAAGCTGGCGCTAATATCAATTTTACATGAACAGCATGTTAAAGCTACTTATAACTTTAACTTGCCGTGATTTGATTTACTTAGGCCGCAACCACGCAGCAACCAATAGGATGTAAGTATTCGTGTTATTACCATGGTAACTGCAGAAAAGCAACTTTTAACCAATGCAAACCCCCTTTTAAATAAATGGGCAACCTGGAATTTGCCAATCCTCCTCAACTTATACTTAATTATTACAAATACAATTCGAGTTACACTGCATGTTTTTTTTTTTTTTTTTTTGCATTATTTGTGAAGATTTATGAAAGTCAGAGAGGATAGCTGCTATTTACAGCCAATACGTACTCTGGTTCTTGGCCTGGTAATTGTTGCACGTCTCGTCAGGGATGCCGTGTCGGTGGGCGTACTCGTAGACGCCTACGTCGTCGCCTCCATCGCACGAACCCGCACCGGCGCAGTCGATCACGTGTTGGATAGAGAGGTAGGCTGAGGGCCAGGTTGCATTTCTCAGGATGTTGATGCGATCTTAAGAATGGATATGGTTTTGTTTGAACGTGTTTATTTCATAACAAAAATGAGAGAAGTAGGCAAAAGAAATATTAATCACGACAAAATTCTAACATAGACATCATATCAAGAGGAGTCGAATAAATTTATAAAGGTGTTGTTTGTAACAAATTCAACATAAATGGCTACCACGCCAGCAGAACGCTACAAACATACCAGCTCGCAGCTGGCAAAATTCTTCTGATATTCCTTTCCCAATTTCTAGCAAGTCATTCACTTGAAGGTTTAATGTTCAAAAACATGTACAATTTTCACATGAAGGGTGTCATTTTACCATCGGCTCTTTAAGCGACTCTCGAAATACTTCTCTTGTGTGTTATTATTTTGGGCAAGGATCCTTCAACTGTCTTTCGGTACAGAGATTTTTTGTTTCGTTCTGTTTTTAATTAACCTAGACAGAACAGTCGATTCACAGTGATAATACAAGATACCTTGTGTAAAACCACTATCATGAAAAGCGATAAAAAAGTCATTCGGGTTCGTTTCACTCCACAGTCAGACAGTCAACGTTGTGCTCTATACGGTGTTGTAAGTCGCGTTATCTTTACTCGCTTGTATAAGATGATTGTAAGAGGTTCGAAGTTTAAACTTTGCTACTTAGAGGTAGAAATGTCTATCTCACTTTATCTCTTGTAATTGGACCTAACAAAACATTTTAATCTATTACTTTAAACAAACATGGAGGCAAGCCTCCTAATTGCCAATGCATCTGAATTGATACATGTATTGGCATGTAACGTGAGTCATAGTCCTGTTGTGCAAACTTCAAGATGGATCCCTCTTGGTACAGAAAAAGGTTTCGTTTGTTTCTTGCTGCTCTAGTTTCTAAGTCATCACAATTTTCCATGAATACTCTCGCAAACATAACAATCACAGTAATACTTAATGTTTTCCCTCTTGTTTTTAGGGAATATACTTTCAGATAACCTTCTTAATGTGGAAAAGCATGCCACTTTCACGCAAAAACACAAAACGTTGGAAAAGTTCCCGAAAAGGCTTTAAGTCTGATATCGACGAAATGTCTATCATTCTCGTCGTCTGATTTTACTCAATATTTGTAAGAATCAACTTGGCTGAGATGTGGAATTGCACTCTAATTTTTTCGTTGTCTGTTTCTTCTGGTACCATGACATTTGCTCCTGCGACAATATTGTTCCCATGAAATATCTGCACGCTAAGCCAAACATAGATTTTACCCACAAAGGTAACCCTAACCCTGATCATCACATCCTAACCCTAATCATCACATCAAATTAAACCTAAAACTTTAGCACAACCCTATAACCCTAAGTCCCTGGAGAAAATAAGATCGGAGCAATTGTGGCAGGAGCAAATGTTGTGTCACCTTTATTTGTATCACGACCTTACCTGCAATGGCGCTGGTGCTACCCATGCCCCAGCAAGAGCCGCAGTACTGGGGGATGTGTTGGTTGCGGGTGGGGCTCACGTAGCTACGACCATTAATGTTTCGCCAGTCCCATGAGGCCGGAACACTGGCCACGTTCAAGTGATCCCGAGGGTAGGTGCTAGAAACGACAATACATCGATTGATCATGATCACACTGACTATCATTGTTATGTGATGATAATGAAATATGCATTAATAACAATAATAATCACCATTAACCATCTTGTAACTTTAACTTTTAATAACTTATCAACTTGTATTAACTTTTTCAAACTAAAAACTATCACAATAATTGCGATAACCATAATTATGTAAATGTACATCAAGATTCCAGTATACACAAACAAGCACTGATATACTCAAAGAATGTTTCGATGCGCATTAATGCAATTGTACATGTATCACAGACACAAGAGAGTGCAGAATATCCATTTATGATATGAGTTTTGAGTGCCGATTACCAACAAGAAACCCATAGCTTCGTACAATGTAAATACGGTTTCTGGAACAGAAATTGTGAAAGCGAAACTGATCTATTTTCAGGAGCTATGTATGCATTACACCTTGCCTATAACTTAGTGTCTTAGCGATGTCAATTCAGTACGGAGCCGGGTTTGGCAGGAGCCATTGAGATAAAAATTTTTCAGATTAAGTCATTCTATGGGACATAATATTGTACCCGTTCATTATTTAGCAATTAAATAGCAATTTAATTAAGCAAAACGTTACTTCAGTATTGTACGCGTACCTAATATGCAGTATACGCACTTTTATTTCGGTAATATCGTAAATATGTATAAAGAGGTTAAGTTGTCACATTCGATATGCCGTAATTATCGAATGTGACAAATTTACCTCTTTAGCTCTGCCCCAACCATCCACACCTGCCCCATCCCTTTGAAGAAAATATTAAGTAAGGAGGTTAGAACAGCAGCCAGTGTTTTCGTGTCATAAAAACAAGACAAATCCTAGACTTCCATAAATTCATCACATTTCATCCCTTTTTAGGAAGATCTGTGCGCTGGCTCGACTAACTCTATATCAAATTCACCTTGAAAATGAGTGGATTTTATAATGCTCGAACAATATTAGCGTTTATACAGGTCAGTGATGGACAGTATGCGTACATAGTTTGTCACTTTGTTTTTAACAATTATTGCAGTTGACGTGACTTGACGAGATTATTATTACGTCGAGTCACAGAAGAACTTGTTTGTGCGAGGGAGATCACGTACGTTGCATTTCCTTATTAACTGGTCTAAGACAATTCGTACTTCACAGTTAAGATATTTTAACTTGACTTTCAGTTTTAAATCTCTTTCATAACTTCCATACGTATTCATATTACTGCACATTCTCCAATGTTGCGTGCAATCGATTAATGAAAGACGGGTGTCCTTCATCTGGGCAATTCCATGAGATTGGTGTCATGGGGTGAAAAAAATAAATTGTTATGTTGAAACTTGCCACCTATTTTATTTTGTTCAGTATACTTCTGGGCATGTGGAACAGCCATTTTTAACTCTGATATACCTCCAGAATGGCAGATATTACAATTTAAAGTTAACTTACATTTTTATTGAGAATTACACTAAAAATACACTTGAATGCTTGGGTTGAATGCATAGAATATAAAAGAATGGTAAGTAATTGATTTGTTGATTTTTATTACGTATTGGGTATCAGTTACTAGTTGTCAGCAAGGAAAAAATGATCCTTATTCCCATGAATTGGTAGAAAGCATACTGCCAAACTGCTCAAACTAATGTAACGTGAGTAACGAAAATACTGAAATAGTTTCATATCTTAATATCCCTTGGATTTAAAATGTGCCAATGGAAATTCTCTTCATACTGCCTCTACCTAATATGAAAAATGGTGAAAGAGTTGTGTACATGCAGTTGTATTATAATGAGAGAGGTTCAAAAATTGTAACGTGAGTAACAATGTAACGTGAGTAACAAGGATGTAACGTGAGTAACGATGAAAAAATCATGAAATACAGATATTTCTGTATACACCAATGACAGCAAATAATTTTTTGTGTGACTCGAATAAACTGGGGGAGCATAAAGAGAGTGTGGTCTTCTAAATAACCTTACATGACCTTGCTTAAATTGGTTATTATGTAATAGGCTAAACACACTTGCTATCCATTTGAAGAAAAGCTTGATTGGCAAACTAGACAAACCAGGTGGCAAATAATCGTGGACATTAGTTTTTGTTAAGTTCTAAGCCTTGCATTACATATCTTTTCAGATATCAGCTATGAATAACTTTAAATCCTTTTTTACAGCCAGCTTGATCTTTTTTTTATGCATTTAAGGTTGTAACTTGTACAATTTTGGTAATTGGTTAGTACCAGAACAATCATAAGACAGATGGAAATGTAATGTTGCATATCGATACAATTTCCAAATGAATTGTAAGCATAATAGATATAATACTAAACTGATGTAACTTTGAACAAGAATTGGCATTGTCTCTTTTTACAATGTATTTTTTTTTCGGGGGGGGGGGTTACAATAATCAATTCCTTTCAGCTGGCAAACATGTGTGTTTAAGATATTTACAAGAATTGTCATTGTTACAGTTCTTAATACATTATTCTTTGGGATTATCAACCCAAAATGATGACAACTACTTAACTAGAATAACTTACTCAAAGTTAGAATTCACCATTACTAGAAGATACAAGAATAAGTTATTAAAATTAGATTAAGAGGTGGATCACTGTATACATCTGTACGTAACAGGGTTGCCAAGCTAGAGTGAGAGTTTGGAGTGGAGTGTGAGGGAGCAAGTGACTAAACAAAGTGACGATGGTCAGGAGGGGGGTTGGGGATGATGTGGAAGGGGGTGTCTCCCCCTTCCCCCTTTCCACTGGAGGGAAGTTCATCAATTTTGCATTTTAATTGGTGCATACTTCAGAAAAGATTTCAACACATGCCATAGGGAAAGTGCGTCTGTGGAAAAATCTCGAAAGTTCAGGCTTGGGCATATTGCATATTCGATAATGAGGAATTTAGGGACATTATTATTTTGGGGGTTTTTTTGCATACTGTTTGGGGGTTAAGTGTGAGAATTCTTTTATCAGAGCTAGTTAAAATTTGGTGAATTGCGTGAGTCTTCTGCTAACTGCGCGAGAGTTGGCAGCCCTGCAATAGAGTGGAAAGTCCACACTGGTAACAGTAGCTGCTGTATGTACTGTATGTTATTTCTATTAAGTTTACAATTTATGAAATCAAGTGTTTCACCCATGATTAAAACAACTTACATTGAAGTTCGTGTGAAAGGGAATAGATGGAGAATATTTCATTACACTCAGTGACTGCATGAACTAGTGTCTACTACTGAACTAGTGCCTACTATTTTCTTGCATTCAGTTTATAGTGGTTACATGGATTCTGAAAAGTAAAATATGGGCCATATATGACCATATGACAGTTGGAAAAGGATGAAAGAGTGCCAATATTGTTTTATTTTAGGGACAAAATATCTGTAGAGGTTAAATACATCAAAAGCATTTAGTTTCCAGCTAATTCTCATGGTCAGTTATGTGGTAGTGATTATGAGCTAATATCTAACGTGAGTAACGTGTAACGTGAGTAACGACAATTTTGCTATTGCTGTCAAATATTTGAAATGCTCTCAAAATTTTAACCCCCTATATTTGAGTACCACAACATGACTTATATAATTCATACAACAGTTGTTTGAAATACCACCCAGTATGAGGACACTTTTTGAATAAATGCATGTTGGCTTTTTATGTCGTCCCCAAAAATGTAACGTGAGTAACGAAAGTATTTTGTTCTTATTTCCTGTATGGATGTGGTTAGTAAAATTCTATTAATATGGCATGGTAGACTAAGGACTTGTGAATCTGTTGTAGAACAGAGAGTATGTCAAACTTTCCAGTACAAAAAAATATGACAATCTCAATCACAATATGCAAAGACACCTAAAAAGTGTAACGTGAGTAACGTGGAATTGCCCATCTGCATATAAATCACGTATTTATATAATATTATTTATATATATATATATATATATATATATATACACTGTATATACAAATGCATACATACTAGTATTGCATGTGCAGGCCTTCATACTATTATGCATGATATACACTTCTATTATGTTGCTAACGTATCGCACGTATTGTAGGTCAACGACATCGGGTAATACTCGGACATCTGCTTGCTACGGTATTAACATTGTTCATCAGCCTGTCAAGTAAAACAACACACATACCTACCCACAGTACAACAGTGACAATTGTAGAGGAGTTCTCTGTAGCTGTAAGATTATGCAGTATAATGCAACGCGGGTAGATGGATGGATAGATAGACAGATAATTATACGTACCTGACGGATCTCACACCTATGAATGAGTTGGGAATATAGCATCCCGTCCTATCCCTGCTCTGCTGTGACGTGCAATAGGAAACGCAGAAAATTGAAAACATCACAAATCCAAGTAAGCGACGCGAATCCATTTTGCTGTCATGTAAGTTGCAAATTTCCACCCGAATGGAAAGGCCGCCGTTGGTCAGTCAGACGTAGCAGAACGGTCTCTCGCAGTTGGTTATATGTGCTTCTTTCATGCACCTTTCGTGCGATCAATGAATTGCTCACAGTAAAGTGTAGAGTTCTGTGGCTGTGATGATCGGCGATCTTTTCGCCGCGTACTACTAGTCGCTGTCATGTGATGCAAATAAAGATCTCTTAGTCTCAATTCTGACGTAACTAGGTATTCTTTTGTTCGTCGGGTTTCACTCGATGCGGTGGTTATTAAGCACAAAGGAAAGGCAATAATAAAGCAGATACGAGGGTGTGTACAAGGTCAGAATACTCGCTGAACTAATCGGAACCCGTTCACTGTCAAAGCCCATTAATTTCCTTTCGAGAGTTTTTAAAGGGCGCATCTGGGTGTGGACAGTGTAATTAAGCAATGGTAATAGTCAGCGTGTAGCGTGTTATGGTACCAGCGCTTAAAAAAATTAACTAGAAAGTTTGGGATGATTGCATATTGACTACACGCATTTGCTGTATTACGTTTTGAAATATCAAACAATAAATTGGTGTAAAAAGTCATGTTGGAGTTCACCTTTTTTTTGGGGGGGGGAGGAGAGGAGGGTCATTATGAAAAATAGATTAGAGAGTTTCCCTATAAAGCACGACCCGGTTCACAGACTAAACCTTCAACCATATAAACGCACTCTATACAGTGAGCTTTCAGCATGGGTCAATAAGTTTGGGTAAAAATCACTGATGACTTGGCGTTCTTGTCTTGTTTGTTTGTTAATCTATTTATGTGTATGTTTGTTTGTTTATTTGACGGCTTCTGCTCGGTCAGTCTCTTTTCCCCCTCCCCCTTACTTTGCTCTCTCCCATGCTCTGGCTTCCTCACTCCAAAATTAAATCGCCCCACGGAACTTGCAGCAGTAAAGCTTATCTTTGTCTCAATTTGTAAGGAGTGTGATTTGATATCATACTAGTATAGCAATGATATTTTAACACTATAACAAGGCATTGCTTCGGGATGAGGACATCTTAGTAAACTTTAAAGACTGTATCCGTTGAGCCCCAACAGCTTGTTATTCATAAAGGGATCAAAATTTATCACAGCAGTGTATAGGGTCTATATCGAGTGTATCCGCACAAAATCGTTTTGTTTCTTCTTCTTCTTCTTCTTCTTCTTCATTATTGACAAAAAACAACAGACGTCGTAGTGCAACTTAACAATCATTGAACTCATCAGTACGCATGTGTACTACATAAATATAGATAGCCCAGTGGTAGATATACCCAACACGTTAAAATTATAGGTCTATCATGTAAACGCACCCATCTCTCATAATCTACTGCGTCATTATTATGGGTTTATTATTATCATTAAATGGGTATTGATAGATTTATCAAAGACATGGATATTGCATACACATCTGCACTTGTTCTAACTATTCATTGCATCATTGTTGATATGTACAAAATGGTTGCAAATACAAAAACATACGCACGAAGACACACACACACACACACACACACACACAACCCACGTACATAAGATATCCGACTACTTTTGTCCCACGTTTATCGCAATGAAAAAATGGTCGATCACACTATTTCAGGGATAATTCTTCTTTAGATTTCACATTTCTAATCACTTTCTGTAAAAATCCTTATTTCTCTCGGCAATGAGCACACGAATCTTTTAGAACAAACCGACTCCTAAATACAGAGAAACAACTGAGCTGATGTTATCAATTGACACTGTTGTTATATTTCCAGAAATTACAGAACAGAGACTGAAAATTGCACAGAGACTGAAAATTGCACATTTATTTCTCATTTTATCTTTACAAAATGATGTCAGAACCTACCAAGTTGCCTACCTTACGAATCAGGAGATTATGAATTTGTAAGAGATAGCGTTGATCAGTATACTTAGTGTGGCTTTCTAGTTCCCCGGAAGGAAGAAAAGATTGGTTAAATTCATTCATGTGGTTGCCTTCAGTTCACTTACCCACTATCCCGCATGACATGGGGAAAATCAAAAGGCAATGATTGGTTGTCTTTAAAGGGATGGTACAGTATTGGTGGAGATGAGAATTGGGCTTTTAACTTTTTTGCGAGATACCAAGAAAACATTTATGATATAGTATATACAGAGCATACCATTTCAAGAGGAATTCAAAGTTTATTTGCTGAAAAATCGGGTTTGGAATGACTGAAACATCCAAAAACAAACTAAAACAAACAGATCGCAATAAAGCGTGGGTCCCATACTTTATCAGAATCGCTCTTTTTTGGATATCTCAGCCATTTCAAAGCAATTTTCTTCAAATAAACGTTAAATTCCTCATAGAATTACATGTTCTTTCATATTTCATAAGAGGTTTCTCATTATCTCACCAAAAATGTTAGAAACCTGAAATTAGGTCTCAACCAATACTCACCGGCGTACGATCCCTTTAATTGCGCAGATAACTAGAACCACAAAAGGGAAAATATAGAATAATTGCAAACTAATGTATAACCTCTTCTTGTCTCTATAAAGTTTTTGTTAGCTCTTTTTGTCTCTGTTTATTTTTTCAAGTTTTGCCAATGACAAAATAGTAGACATTGTTAGTTTTAGTAATGCATAATCATCGTATAAACGTGGTAATAATATGTGTTCATGCTTGATAAGTAATGATATAAATTGATGAACTTGTAATGAAATAGCTCCATTTTCCTTATACCAAACACTGCCACTTTCAGATGCGTCCATTTCAGCATATTGAATATCTACGACAACAACAATTAAGCGTCATTTAAATATCGTAACTTGAACTATCAAAACTGAGGTATCGCAAGCTTCCGCTTATAAGATAGCGATCTAGATCCTGTATTTGTTCCTAATGATTATAAATTATTGAATAATCAATGATTTTCCAATTCTTCGTGTATTACTATAATTTACGCATATTATTGTATTATTTGTATAATTTTGTCAAATAAATAATTACTTTTGAAAAAAAGTAACGTTACATTTGCTTTGTGGTATACCTCTAAATGCAGAAATCAAATCATATCATATCAAATCAAATCAAAATCAAAATCTCTTGGCGTTTCAACTGGCTGACGCCGTGATCAACATCTGGCGGAGCTAGGAGAAGTCAAGGAGAGGATGCGCATATTCACATACCGTGCATACACGAGACAATCATCAGCACTGACTGTGTGTAGTGCAGATTGTATGCAGCTTATTAGAGTATTCCTACGGAGTTTGGTTAGGGGTCATCGTCATTCCGCCGCCTTCTCCGCTGTCAGACTGCGAGCTGTCGGAATCCTCGCTGCCGGAAGACGAAGCGCTGCGTCCATGTCGGCGAGGAAGTCGTCTACGTAATGCATCAGGACGTCGCCCTGTTCCCCGTCGGGAAGACCGTGAGGGATAGTTGGGGTAGCTGCAAGCTTGTTTTGTAGACAAAACAAGAAGCTCTGTCAAAGTCTACTCACACAATAGTATTAATCTCAAGCGTTATACGCCTATTACTAGTATACAATTCAACATCGCATCCAAATCAACGTTATCAAGCGGGAAGCGCGGGACGTTTTGAAAGGTTCGGAGAGAGGGGAGGGGGATGGCGCTTGCGGGCCAATGGGAGGGGAGGGGGCAGGTTGTTGTTATTATTGTTGTTGTTGTTGTTGTTGTCGTTATTGTTGTTGTTGATATTATTGTTGTCGTCGTCATCGTCGTCGTTATTGTGTTTCAGGTCATTTGCCGCCATATTTTTTTTTTAATATTTTCGTCTAGCCTACTTTAGAATTGAATGTTCGACGTTCAACTGGAATTTTTTTTCCTTCATCTATTCTATATCATTTCCAAGGGAATATACAAATATTTTACAGAAATTGAATTCGTAGATTACATCAAAATACATCATAGACGATAAGTTTACAAAATATTTTAAGTGTTGAGTATAACATATATAAGGAAATGCAAGAAATGGGGAGGATTCCTAAAAGGCAGTGCCTGTAGTGTGCATTTCCCCACACGCAATATAACACAAGCTATAATATGATTGATAAATTGTTATTCAGTAAACAAAAAAGCGGAATTACAAAATAAATGAAACTAAGATATGGAAACCTAACTAAACCCGAAACGAACACCCTGGACAAATCCCTATACTAAGTCGCTGTCATACAGGAAGAGCAAGTTTTTTTTTTCTCCGTCTCTGCTTTTATTCATGTAAAAACAGAGACGGAGAGAAATATTCATCATCTTCATTAGGGCAGTTATTCTCTTTCACATAATTATCATGAATACAACTTACAATGCTCGCTGTCGATTCCACAAATCATCAATCCAGGCGTGTTGTAATTCTTCGACATGCACACGTAGTCGATTAGCTCGCAGTAATCGCGAAGGGTCCGACCGCCCTCATCATCGACGTAGCAGGTCATTCGAGAGAGGGCGCTATAGGCATCTTGTTTCATCTTCACGCTCGCGTTCACAGAGTACATCTCCGCAAGGTAAATCAGGTAGTCGTCGGTGCACTCGACAGCTGTGTACTCGAAGCATAAATCGCTTTCTTCCACAGTCTTCAAGAAGTATCTTATCATTTGGGCGAGACCATCCTTTGACGTCTGGGCATTGGCTGAGGAAAATAAAAGAAAATAACATCATCAACAAAGAATGAAACATTTTTTTTTTTTTGGAATAAAGATGTCCACCATTTTACTAATATTTAGTATTGGTTGAGGTATGAGAATTCAGCTATAAACTTTGTGAGAGATACTTGGAAACCTCTTTATGAAATGTTAAAGAGCATACAACTCTGATGAAAATTCGTTTTGAAATGGCTAAGATATCCAAAAACAATGAAAACAAAGCGCTACAAGCCTTAATTTCAATTTCACTCTCACTTTCAATTTATTTTCATATTTCTCGATGAAAAAATACATCAAATATAAGAAAAATTAAATGAAGTACATGATATCAAGCTGGAGACATACATAAAATATTGCAAATATATAAAACATATAGTGGTCGATCTATGAAGTTTGGAATCTGTGAATGAATGCTACAGAAATATGAAGGAACCTACTTAAAAGCGAGCTTGTTAAGCGTAGGTCCCAGTTAAAATCGAGTTAAAGATTAAGATGGGGAGCACGGGTACAATAATGACCGAAACATAGAGGGAAAAAAGTACAATTATACAGTTGTATAACAAATTCTTCTCTAATGCAGATTTGGGGTCGGATAAGCCACATGCTGTAGGCGGATGAACCATTGTCGTTCTGGCAATAATAAGAATATCACTCAATAGTAACAATGATACGGTTTAGAAAGTATTCGAAATTTATACATTGCGTGTATTAAGGAGGGAACACAATAAAAGATGGGTCCCACTTTTCATTAGTTTTGGTTAATTTTCCCCAAATAAAGTTTGAATTCCTCTTAGAATTATATGCTCTTTTACATTTCACAAGATGTTTCTCATTGCCTAAAAAAGTAATTATCAAAAACAATGGAAACCTGAAGTCCCATCTCAACTGACACTGTACCATTCCTTTAAGGTGGTCGTTAGACGTACATTCCTGTAGGAAGCATTGAGATATTGTCATCTTTCATTGAACACTAATGAATGAATTATGGAAAATTTGTACATCATATCATTTAGAGCACAATGAAAAAAAAAATAGTTAGCGATGCGATTTTCCGATGTTATTTTCATTGTTCATAACGGAAAGACTTTTAAAAAATAGTGTCAAAAGGCAAATCAGGGGCAAATAATTTATATACATTACACATGCACAATTAACATGATCGTGATTATCGTGATACCCACTAAACACGCATATAAGTTTGGAAAATGATGAAGAATATCATGAGCAGTGAATGGCGAAACTATGAGAACTGGTTTTGCTTGTAAAGAATGTGTAAGTAAGCATTCTTAAACAATGTATATACACTTTGGCTTATATCCTTGACTCTGCCTTTAATTATGACTTTGGATTTATAAATTGGGGGAGGGGGGATACAGTATGATGCAGTATGATTCAGATGTCTACGCAGTTTGATAACATTCTAAACTTTTTGCCGGAAAGAACCTTTCAAAATCTAATAGCTTTCAAGTGTAAAGGTCTCTTCGAGAAGACACACAAAGTAAATACACTGTAGATATTTTTTACAAAAGAGTTGGAATATTTGGACCTCAATCAGTAAATAGATCCAACCTTGATATGAAATATGAAAAAATATGAAAAAATAATCTCTGAATCCACAATGTATCCATTAGTTCGTCGCTACTATAAAAATTGTTATAACTATCATAATGTAGGATTATTCAGTCTAATTTAGTTTCTATTCAAATTTGAATCAAACTTAACCACTTTTAAAAGATACGAAACTAAGAAAAGATACCTTTAAAAGTAATGGGTAAAAAGTGATATAAAACAAAGTATCGGAACGACATGGTAGGTACCAAACGAAAGTTTGACTCGTAGCAGGGTAAAAAACATAATCAACGAAACGGAAATACTGATTACACGTAAATGGAGGAGGATATAGGAACACATACTTACCTAACTATGAATACGTCGTGTAATGACAAAGAAAAGAACCAGAAAAGTTACAAAGTAGGGAAGTCAGAGATAGGAATAAAAACAGTTGAGTGGAGAGGGCAATTAATGAAACCATCAGCACGAGTTATGAAATGTGCCTTTTCATACATAGTTAAGCATTAGTGACAATTTATTTTTTAAAATCAATGTTAATACTGATTTGGTTTCATGCTTTCTAGACTCTCTCCTTTCTTTGTTGCTATATTTGAACTATTCAACGAGAATTTACTATTTCCACCTACCTCCGTTCACAAACAGAATACTGCATAGCAGCAAGTTCCCAAATATGGTGGTAAACTTCATCTAAGAGGATGGAAGACAGAGACAAAAAAAAATATGAGAGACGTTCATACTCATGATTTCTTACACGCATATATATATATATATAATAAAATCATGCATCACCTATAATAATCCTGTGTTGTTACATATTCCTTCTTAGAGCAGTATGACTGCATTATGCTATATTACTACCATGACTACATTCGACATTATGATTACATATACGCAATAGTTTTAACTTGTGTATTAAAGCAGATTAAACTAATGATAGTATAGATACTTATCAACGGTAACTTACCATGCCTCGGTTTAAGCCAGCAGGAACAAGGGGGCGAGAATGAATATCAATCTCTTGTACTTGTCAAGAAAGAACGTTTATGCAATGGTTTTGCTGCTGGTGCATTTGTTTCTTATATAGGGATGATCATTGGCATCAAAAGAGGCTCTTTCGTAATCTAAAACTAAATCCCTTTTGGCGATAGGTAACGATGGCAAGCGCGTGTGGCTGAGCGCTAGGGATTATGAGGATAAGCCGTCGACATGTTTCCTTGTGTCATGAATTGGTTAGTTGGACAAGGAGGAATGATGGAAAAGTGCAGGTGGTACGTGGCACAAGAGTGCCAATCTTTCATCTAAAATAGGGCGTTCCCCTTCCAAATATCATCTTGACATTATTTTGATTGTCTTTCGTGGCGTTCGTTGACTCTGCGAACAAGCTAGCTTATATGTGCTTTGGCACGCTGGCATACTAGTATAAAACATACGGTTAGGCCGCTTTTTAGGACAAATAAATCTTGCGGGTAGAATCAGCCTTTCACTAGTCGTGCATCGACTTTTTCATGAACACAAAAAATGAGATTACAAGTAATAAGTATTTCATAAAAACGTCAAATGTAATGTAAGGGGTACCTGTCAGAGGTGTAGCAACCAAAAAGCACACCACGATTGCAACATTTGATATTCTACAACTAAGAGTGTACGTTAATGTAGAAAATTAGTATCAGTACTGTACATTACAAACGTTAAAAATTATTATTTTACGAACATTTGAAAGTAAGCGCCTATTTCCACAAAACGATAACAACCGTCGTGATGTGTTCGTTTGAATTTGTATGTCTAGAATTGAGGAAAATAATATGCTCAGTGTAGCTATAAGTTATGTCGCAGAAGAAGATAGGTTTCCGACTTTTCCGTGTGTGTAATAGTGGTCTTGCATCAAGAACACAACGAAAAAAAGAAAGTCGTTATAAATCTTTCGAGAAAGCTTCGACACGTTCAACTTGTTGCATGCATAGCACTTAATTCTTGTGACTCAACTTCTTGGCCTTCTCTTGTTGCTGTTGTTTTGGGGCTTGTATGTAAAATTAAAAAAAAATTAACGCAAGAACATTATTTTCTCTTCTTGTTTTGATTGATGAAGATTTTGATAGAAACAAAAATCAATGTTCATTTAAAACTTTGCTCATATTTGGAAGGAAATTTGACTTTTAATATTTTGTCAGAAATGATCTTCAATAAGGTAGCGTGAGCAAAGACATCTTTCACTTTCGTTCTTACTTCATTATGATGAAAGGAAAGCAAAAAAAAAAAGCAACAACAAACAGACAACAACCAAAGAAATCATGGTGGACAAGACAAGGGAATGGACAATATACGATTAGTCAAAATCCATAATGCTTGCGTGACATACCAATGATTTATGCCAGCAAATACAAGTACGGCTGTAATCCGATTTATCCCGTTAGTATATTTCAATTTCAAATCTAAAGGGATTTACAGTGAAACCATGCGTCTGTACTGTCACGCCTATAATCCAGCTCACACCACGGCTGTTCTGCCATCATCAACCTGGATTATTTTGACAACGAGATCGCGTTGGGGGGGGGGGGGGGATGACCTAACCCTTCCCCTTCTTCTTCCCCTCCCATAAAACAGTCTCCAACCGAAAAGCAGATCCCCATAGTCTTCTGTTTAGAGAAAAACAGACCAACAAACCTAAACGACAGTAAAATCATGTCAGACGTAAGCCTATGTGACAAGTTTAAGCAGGGAAGTACTGGGCGTTTATAGTACCTCCTTGGTTTAAGTGGGCCCACAGAATACTTCGCATTTGAGCTGAAGTCTTCCCAGTTTTGATCCGATTTGTGAATCTTTCTCTCTTTTCTTTTTGCATTTGAAATCATGATACAGGATGATATTTCGAGATAAGCTGTTCTGATCACAACTGATAGGAAGAGCCTAATGATGTCTTGCTTTGTAGAGCTTAACTCTCTTATGTAAAGGGCATATAGGACACCTTCAGAATCACATTTTAAGTTTAATTTAAAAAAAAAATCACGAAAGGGGGGTGAAGGGGCTTGAATATCGCATGACTATTACAGCTTTACGATGACCACTCAACTTGTTTAAAGAAAGAAAAACAAACAAACAAACAAACAGCATGAATGCAGTCGTGAATGGGTTTTATTTCATTTCGTTTTCCTGTTCCATACCAACTGTGGAGTTTCAGATGATACTCTGAGACATGCTGTTCTTCTCAGTGCTAATGATAACCAGGGAGGTGGAAACTCCCACCTCTCTGTGATAAAATATCTCAAGAAAAATAAAATAAGCAAAATGTTAAAGGGGATGACTAGTAACTGATCAGTGGGAATCAGTGGGAATGCTGGGGGATGATTGTTCCAATATTTGTGGGATTCCTTCAAGAGTACATTATAATAATATCTATTGTTGTGTGAAAATCATTTGCTTCAGAATGGCCTCACATTCAAGTAATGTGCAGTTTAATGCCCCGTCACTGTACAGGCATGCTAACCTGGAAACATTAAACTGCACATTACTTGAATATGAGACCATTCTGAAGCAAATAATTTTTCACACAACAATAGATACATAATGTACTCTTAAATGAATCCCACAAGGATTGGAACAATCATCCCCCAGTATTCCAACTGATTCCCACTGATCAGTTACTAGCTATCCCCTTTAAAGCCTGCGAGCCATTGAGAGTTCAAATGATACCCAAATTTCCATATGACTGTCTTCATTACTGACCTGCATCACATGTACATGATGATATTATTGGGTATCAACACAGTGAAAATCCGAACGTTCCTCGGGGCTCATTTCAGTTGAAGCGGTACAGTTGGGGGAAAAAAGAAACATTTTAATCTTTCAGTTTACAGTACGCCACTTTTTTTCAAAAGCAAACATTTAAAGAAACACAAATATCACAGTATCACGACATATCCATACAACCACTTACCATTTACTGTACAGTTATAGCTCCGGCATGTCTCCCTAGAGAAATTTCTGGTATATTATTCCCTATGTATCGCCTGGGAATCAAGTAAACGCTCCCCCATGTGACGCAAGGGCTTTATAATGGTGTGTGATTCCATTGTTTCGACAGAAATGAGATGTCATACAAACAAACAAACAAACAAATAAACAGAGAGAACATAAACAATATAATTCAAATAGCCCTCACCTGGCATCGAGAGGATTTATGTACCAGATGGCCGGTGCTGAAAAAAATCTGGTGTAATCAATGGAAATCGCATGAGTAAGAAGTCTTTGATTTATGTGGGGAAGAAGGAGACTTCTAAATAGAACTCTCAATTATTTGCGAAAAGAAATCTAGGACAGATATACACTTTTACTAACAGTTTGACGAATGGGAATATACGCCCTACCAGCAATACTTCTCTGCAGATTCCTCATATTTCACATGCATATTATTTCTTTTATTTGTTGCATTCGACAATAATCCACAATTTCTCGTTTAGTTTATAGTTTACTTGCAAAACGACGTAGGCCTATATGGAAAGCAAAAACAAAACAAAACGAATACAGTGCATGTCTGCAGTAACATGGCTGTTGGTAAAAACATTATTTAATCGACTTTTCCGTTTATTTTTTCCGTTTGTTGTATGTACATTACTGAAAAACAGTGTCGATGCAAGTGTTATTGCTCGAGACCACAGCAAAACATATTGCAGGGTAAAAATGATATTGCTCGCACCGGAGAGAGACGGACAAATAATAAGAGGAAGATTTTGTTTTCAGAATTTATAGTAGCCACATAAATACACTGATGTAGCCTCATATGAGGAGTATGAAAAGAACTGAATTGGATTGAGTTAAAAACCAAGCTGATAGAATCATATTAATGAATTCCAAACTTAATTCAAGCTTTTCACATAATGATCAGAATACTGAAAAATGTATTTAAATCAACTATGAAATAATCTTGATTGTAAAAAACAACTGAGATCCAACAAAAGTTAACAAAAAATTCTTCATTGAGTGATCATGCAAACTAGTGAAGCGGGCAAGGGATTTTTTGGCCCAAATTCTTCGAAAATACCAAATTTGAGACACATGTAGCCCAAATCATACTATTTGGATTTTTAATGGTCGCCAGGTAGGCCGCCCTCTATGGGGCTGCCATTAGGTTTAAATGTCACTTGCAGTTAAAATCCTAAAATGGTTACAATCAGTTACAAAGTCGGTTTGGAGGTTTTTTGGGGTCAAAGAATTCAATGCTGAAGTCATTTCACTGCTCTGAAGTCAACTTTTCGAGGTCACCGTGTAGGTCATTTAAGGGTCAAACCATCATACATATTACAAAGGGTAATTTAATAATGGTTTTCCTGTGGTCACTACAGCAGAAATGGCAGCCTTTAGTAATATCATTGCATTTGTTGAGAGCTGAACAAGGGCATAATTCTGGTCGAAAAATATAAACTTTTCTGCGATACAGTTTCACACACACACATACACACAAAATGCTGTAACATTGGACTTCTCTGTTACGGATGTTTTTAAAAAGTATCCTGACTTGATTAGGGCACCAAGATCTCACCTCTGCCACCCCCTTTTTTTTTCAAGGGGTCGGGTGTGTGGAGAGGGGGGGGGGGGGGGACATGCAAGCATTAAAATGAGTTTGAAGGTAATGTCCAAAGCCATGAAAAATATTTTGGCCATGTGACAATCATGCCATCTTATATGGATGCATTAATAATAATATTTCTACAGTCGCTGAGGGAAAGTTCTTCCACCTACTGGTCATATTTGTGAAATTCAATTTGTTGCCATCTGCTTTAATGACAGCCAAAAGTGCTAGCTATAGAATTATGGATGTATCCAATTGACGTGAATGTCATCGTTGTACGTAGAACCTGAGAAGGATACAATTGTTCATTAGAGCTATGTACTCTTCAATGACTATGATGACGCTCATGGAAATGTTGGTGTATTAACGGAGCTACAGGTGTAGTGTACCCATGGCGGTACCTTTGATTAGGAGGTAGTTGCTTCCTATTAAACTGATATTTAATATTGAGGGGGAGTATTCATTCTCATATCTGAGATCTTCTGTGTGGATGATGGGCTGGAAAGGGAATCGAGCGCAATATTACATGCTTGTAGGCCTTCATTATGTGGTATATTGGTGCAAAGAGCAGGAACGTCAGCCGTCACGAGAATGGCGCGGGGGCTGAGAGAGGCATAACGGTTATTGAGTGATTCAATGTGTCTGAGGTAACTGGTTGTGTCTTGGAGGAAAGATGGAAGTGCTTGTACTAGAAGACGAAGGTGACAATTTACGTACAAATTCAGAAATGAGTACAGTGGGACATGAACAGCCGGAGACGATTGTCTTCCAAGACTATCTTAGGGAGAAACTAGGCCTACAAGTTGCTGCATTTGACCTCCTGTGGAGTGAGGTAAAAATAGTAACTTGGTTTCTCTATCGTTACTCAATTGTTCTACGGTGTATTCAACCGTTCTTAGGAATAGGTGACCGTCAGTTGGGTCATGTGTTACCTCTTTGTAGGTGTTCTCGTCATAGAGTTGACTCATTCCTTCTACCATGGATTCTTTCGATTGGTCAACTGCTGTCTGCATGTTTGATGATCATTTCACGGTTTCGTTGAAGACTGTGTAGGGCTTTTCGTTCTTCTGTAATGAGGTTGTAGGGCCTACCTGTATTTAATAACTGACTCTGCGATCTTAGAACAAGTTTCTTCTATGAAGACATAGGATCATGGTTCCTTGACACTGGGTGTTCAAGCACTCATGGGTTTCGGGGTCTTCGTTATGTATCTTGTTGCGGTAGGTTGGGCTGTGAGTATATTATGATCTTGCTCAACTGGGGTACCCTGTGGGTTTTGGGAGGGTCGTCTGGTGAGTGCTGACTGTTTTTTTGCAAAGTGGGTTTTTATGAACATTCTTCTCTCGAATCGTTGGAGGTCCCTTATGAAGTTCCAAAACTTGGACAAAAGACTGATTTCACCTGTGGTGATGAGAACGTGGACAGATAAATTTACTACACTAGATTTGACATCTCCAGAGTCTGGTTCCACCTTATTGGTGGTCGTGGTTGTAGCTGCGCTCGTTGTGTCTGTTGATGGCGCTTTTTTTTTTTTTTTTTTTGGTGCTTTTCTCTTTTTTGTGTTTAATAGTTTCCCTTTCCTGAAGAATCTGCTGCGCCCTTTCCCATGCAAGTGCGGAGTTTCATGCTGAACAGATGGGACTGGCGGTGTTGTTTTGTCCAGCGCTTTCAGGTCTTCATCCACTCTCTGACATTTCTTTTGTATTTGCGTTCTTTTGATCTGCCAAGAGTTGTGCTTTGTTTATTGGCTTCACCCTGAAGTTAGTTTATGGTTTGGTGGTAATTTGCAAGACCAGTGGATTGCCAAAGTTCATTCTTCAGGTGTTCGAGGTTAGTGTTGGTCACAGCGATCCTTACTCTTTCTTCCCTATGTTGGATAGGCCCAGAGATGTGGAGCAATAATATTAATTATTACCTATACGAGGTAGTTTTGCGAGGCAATTACAGTTGGTATTTTGCAGGGTCGGGAGTTCAGCAGGCGACATTAGAGCATATCACGAGCATCCGGGAGTTTTACATATACAGTGGACTCCTGTTATAACGAAATCCTCGGGACCGGCAGTTTTCTTCGTTAGATCGGAATGTTGTTTTAACTAAACAAATAAACAATAGAAATACATATGGTGGATGAGATTGCAGCCCAAATTTTTACTTCGTTATAACCAGAATTTGTTGTAACCGTGGTCATTATTATAGGAGTGCACTGTAAAACAGGGAGGTGGGAAGAGAAAGAGTGGAATCTCTCTCCCCACCTCCCTGCTTTAAACGTAAACATTCCGATCGACCACAAAAAGAAAACATTCCAGGTCGTCCAGGGTGTCAGTTGCACGCACCGCAGAAGAACGCTGATAAATCAACTCATACAAGGTCGACCAATTACAGCAGCACTAGGCGTCAAACAATGACTAGTCCATTTGTGCTCAGTAATTGCACAGTGACCATTAGTTTTACAACTCTCCAACTTTAAACAGAGGTAAAAATAAAGTGTAAAAGCGTTCAGATGTTTGAAGTTTGCCTGTTACAACTACATATGTATCTTTGAAGTTGGAGTTGAATGATATACATTGATGAACAATTTTGCAATTATTCAACATGTTGATGGTCCACAGGTAGTCAAATGTGGCTTGATCTGTGTGTAAAGTCGTATTCACATATTTTCTTAATTTACCTAGGGGATAGGTAATAATTATGATATTGACTGGCCTTTCTTTCGGGAGGTACCAGATAAATATTGCCCGCACTGAAAACATATTGCCCTCGTCTTCGACTCGGGCAATATGCTTTCAATTTGGGCAATATTTTCTGGTACCTCCCTCAGGGCCAGTCAATATTATATAATTGTTTTGCCTCAATCCATATAACGTCTTCAGCCAGCGAGGGTCGTTGTCTGCAAAGCATGATCGTTTTGTTATCAGTAGACTTTGACTAACAAAACAGTTTACTTCGTGTCCTCTTAAAGGGCATTCCAGACGATTTTCATCATGTAGTACAAAATCGACAGCTCCATGCGTAGATTTGTGGAATTAGCAGAGAACCAATACTCTAAAAAAAATCTTAAACAAAGTATATATTGAATAATGTTGATGACATAGGAGGCTCACATATTTCAGTAATGTAGCAATTTAATTCCATTAAAATACCGCTTGCTTCAAGTTCACTTGTGTAGAATCTACGCATGCCTTCTCCTTTTGTTCTGCTTCCTTGAGCCCCATCTCATGCATTGGTGAGGCTGTATGTCATCATCCTTGTTCATTGCAATTGGTTATACCCTTTGAAAGCATTCTAATTCCTCATTCCAATCACTAGTATGAATTTTGAAACTATATCTATATTTGTTCAAATGTATAAAAAATCTGAAAATGATCCGGAGGTCTCCCTTAAGTGCTGCGAAAGAAGTTCATGTCTTTGTCTACGTTCCATCAGTTGCGTGTGTTTTAATAGGTGTACCTGCGGTTTCTAGGGTGTCATGTTGTCACTGTCTGTTTGTGCTATTGTACTAATTTGTAGAAAGGAAGTCGCCTGTCCCTGATCCCAGTCATACATCTGGCAGAATGCACGTATAGTACGACTAGTAAACAAATTAACACAAGCAAGAACTGTTGTGCCAATTTTTAAACTTCCTGATGGCGGAGTCATTGTACAGTGGACTCCAGTTATAATAAAGTCCTCGTGACCAGCATGTTTCTTTCGTTTTATCGAAATATCGTTATAAACGAACAAATAAACAACTGAAATACATAGAGCCGATAATGTTGAATTTCTATTTCGTTGTAACCGGAATTTTGTTATAATCGTGTTCGTTGTAACGGGAGTGAACGGTATATAGGCGTAGAACACGTAGTGTTGCGATGGTCCAGACGTATAGCTTCTGCTTAATTGTCTTTTCTTTCATTTAGTTGTCAAGCTTTCGGCCCTATTAATATTATAGGTGTGTAACATTGTGGTTTTTGTTAAAACCAAAATAGAATCAAATTGAAACAAAAAGTAACAAAGCAATACATTTTTTTTGTGTGAATCATCCTGCGCCATTTTAGGAAGTCCAGTCCTTCCGGTCACACTTCACTTTTACCTTCCAAATTTGGGCATAATGATATTATCCACTGTCAGTTCTCTTTGGGTCAAGGTACAATGTATGACCTCACAGCACTCAAGCCAAACAAAGTGGCAGTAAATTTGACGTAGAGCTGTGCGTCGGTGGATTGGATTTTTAAGTCAAAATGTAGTTTTGGGAAGGGTCCTAAACCCAATACATAGAGTAGTTGACCTGACAAATGACATGAACTTGGAAAAGGCTGGTTAAAAGATAGACTTAACAATTTGGAGATATATTTTTATTGCTCCTTTCTTAACTTAACACCTTGGTGACCGGTAACATTGTGCGTGACTATATTGCGGAGTACAAAACACTCGAGAATGTAATATTCTTGTTGCATGGGCGTATGCACTAGGATACCCCCCCCCCCTTCTCTTTGTTTCTTTATTCTTCCTCTTCCTTCCCTTATTTCGATCGTATATGTTGCTATTGATTACTAGTAATATTGAAGATGATGTGAGCGTTTAGCAGTATAAGTCTATAATATTACAATGATATAGGGAAATATAGACCCAGTGATGTATACTGTTGGGTCTTTGAGCAGATTGAATCTTGCTTTATTACGTAAAGTTGCACAAAGGAATATTGAAATATCAATGTCTGTTATTGCTCATTGAAGAAATCATGCGACATTGAAGATCTTGCTAATCATTCTCTTTTAGATGCATCATTTTGATCTAGTATGTAACTACTTGCTCAGTTTGTTAGAGCGAGACGTTTATGAACTTCAAGAGCATATTATAGAAGATTAACTCTAGCAAGAAATACAGTGACGTCAAGGTTTTACAAAAACAGAGCAAATTCTAAAATACCAATGTCAATAATCAATCATTATGTGCTTATTACGAATATCTCTCTTTTTTCTTTTGATTTTTTCACCATTCATACAGAAATATGCATTGTATCAGAATTTCAGTTTTTGACTGTTATTTTGAATATCTCAAAACCCTCAGTAATGCATTTGAATAAGGCTATTTTTTTTAATTGTCCGCCATTTATAAGAACATGATAAACTCATGGAATTCAGATGTTTCCTGCTATGTCGGAGAACAATTTGGTGGCCATCTTGAATATCTATTCAAATCAGCACCTTCGAAATACAGTAAAAATTGGAGCTTTTCACCTTTCCTCTGGAAAACTGCAGTTTTGTCGGTCATTTTGGCGGCATTACTTAATATCTCAAACACCCTTCAGGATGTAAAAGTTGATTCATCCAGATTCGGATACAGCACCCTCGAAACAAGATAAAACTATATCTATATTATTTTTAAGGAAGGTTATATAGGAACTTCAGTTTAAGCGGCTATTTTGGCGACCATTTCGAATGTCCCAAACCCCTGAAGAATGCATAGGCTACTTTGATATGATTTGGATTATGCATTATCGATCGAAATCAAATCTTACTTAATAAACTACAGCACTACGGCTCCGAGGAAAGTCCTTGGAATGGTTCACGAGTTACCTTATATATACCAACAGACAACAGTTTGTTCTGAATGTCGTCAATAATTCATCTACCATATGTGATATTCAAATATTTGGCCCCCTTTTATTCATTATCTATATCAATGATTTTCATAGATGCAAGTTGTCGATGAAAAGCTGAAACATGTTACACAATAAATACTGCAAACAAATTATCACTTAATTTGCAAAAACTACGTTTATGCTTTTTAGTAATTTCCTTAAAAAGCTGCCTAGCAACTTTGTACTTGATGACTCTCCGAGTGAGGTTGTTTCATTTATTAAATTTCTTGGTGTTCATAAAGATAATAAGATATCATGGAAATTTCATGTCAACGATTATACTGTAAGATTATATCTCGGAATATTGGAATTATCAATAAGTGGAAGTGTTTTCCCCACTCATATTTTAATTAATTTATATTATAGTCTCATATTTCCATATCTGAGCTACGGTATGGGACTCGCTTGGGGTAATACCCACTAACATTTGATTGATAAATTGTATTTATTTAAAACAAGGGCTTTGAGAATCATTTATCACTTTTAACCATATGATCAAATTGAAGAATTGTTTTTGAATAATAAGATTTTAAAGGTCAAAGATTTATATCTATATCAATTATGACAATCTGTGTATAATTTCAGGAAAAATAAGTTACCCAAAGTATTTGATAATGTGATTTGTAGAAATGTCGGTTTTCACAAGTACCCAACAAGAAGATCCAATGAACTTTATTTATACCCTACTACATTTTTTTGCCCAGAATACTTTTGTTTATGCAGGACCAAATTTTTGGAACCAATTAAGTGATGATCTAAAGATGCACCGAGTCTTGCTGTATACAAGAAAAGACATTTTTTTTACTGCTATACGTGTGACGTCAAAGTTGAGTGTCAAGTCTTGTCCTTGTTCAAACATAAATTACACCTTTTTGAGGACATTTCAACTGGAGATTTTTGACGTGAGTACTAAGGATGAGGACACATTTCTTCGAAATATAGGTTTTTCATTAAACCGATATGCCTACAGGTGGAAAAGCTCAAGAAAAATCTCGGAAATCCCAAAGGGGCAAGTTGTCAGAGAATGACCGGCGAAGGGACAAGACCCCCGCCGGTGAGCCCGGGGCCGAAGAATCGAACTTGAGCTCAGACGAGGAGTCAACTCCAGCTGGTCAGTCAAGCAAACATAGCTTCGACAGCACGCTGAAAGACGCCATTGAACGTCAAATTGGGCATTCTCTGCGCTCACCGGACCTTGTCAAACAGATTGCCAACGAAGTTTTTGAGGTGATTGCTGCGAAGCTCGAAGAGCGTGTAACGTCCAAAGTGTATAATGCTGTGTCCTTGGACCTTCAAAAGCACGCTGATGAGCTTAACGCCATGAAAAAGAAAATCTCGGATATGCAGAGAGACATCAAAAAACTCAACGACGACAGAGACGATGCTGAGCAGTACAGCAGGCGAAATTGCTTGCGAGTATACGGCGTCAGAGAGGACCCAAATGAACGCACTGACAAACTGCTGCTTGATCTCTTCAAGTGGGAGAAGCATGTCGCAAAGACCACGCAAAAGGCAAATTGGGTTCTATCCCTCCTTCGGAGAAACCTCTACTTCTGCCCTGCCAACGTTAAGCGAACTGCCTATACTTCACTCGTTAGATCACTCCTTGAGTACGGTGCCACTGCCTGGGACCCATATCTACAAAAGGACATAAACAGACTTGAAAGTGTCCAACGAAGAGCTGTCCGATTCATAACAGGGGATTACGTGTCCAGAGATGACGGCTTTATCACAAACAAGCTGGCTGAACTTTGTCTCCCAAGCCTGAAGGAAAGAAGAAGGAATCTCAAGCTCACCCTCTTCTTCAAAGTGGTCGGGGGGCTGGTGCCAGCTCTCCCAATTCAAACCTTTGCTCAACCTAAAAAACTTAGACGACGTATCCGTGTTAAGCAATTCACAAACTGCGATACTGTAAATATCTTGGACAGACAAGTGACAAATAACAGTAAGTGCTTTAATCAAATAAGAGCACAAACAGAACAATTCAGAAACTCATTCTTCCCGTCTACTGTCATCGAGTGGAACCACCTGAGTGACGCCACTATTAACTCGCCATCAATCGCCTCATTCAAAAAGGCCATTGATAGAACTTTCTAATCACCTCTGCGCCCTCTCTCATCCGATGCGTTATGCCCAGTAGGGCCCTGCATCGTAAACATCCAGATCCAGATCCAGATCCAGAACTCCAAAATGGGCCTACAAATACCTCCTGATGCGATCGACCGCAGCCATCGTATAACTCCACGTCCATGGCAGGATGGCGCCGCCGAAGATCGCAACGCGCCTGACGATCGAACCTCATCGTACGCAGATACAACCAGAAGGAAGGGACCTCGGGCGATTATCATCAAGTTCAGCCGCTACAACGCGAGAAGCGATGTCTACAAAGCCCGCACTCGACTGAGGGACATACAAGGACCCAAGATCTTCATCAGAGAGGACCTAACTGCTAGCCGAGCCGCACTTTACAGGAAGCTTGTCAATAGCAGAAAGGCGAAGACCTGCTGGACACAAGACGGCATCATTTTCGCCCTCAACAAAGACGCCAAGCGAGTCAGAATCTCATCTGCACTGGACATCGAAAATATGTGAGACTGATCGTTAGTATCTCTTGTGTATCAAATGTATAATATGCCTTATAATGTCAAATACCCATGTATAAGTTGCCGCAGAGATGTGAAATGGGATCAAAACGCTATTTTATGTGTATCATGTGATAAATGGAGTCACTTAAAATGTTCGAGAGCATCTCGAGATATATTTAATTCCGAGGTAGATTGGGTTTGCGACAAGTGTATTTTTCAAGAACTTCCTCGATATACTCCATCAACAGAAGTTGAAGATAACTCAGATGGTGTATCATTACACAGTAAATATGATTATGGTAATGCCAAGAATATATTTGATAAAATTCGCTCATTACCTGGATTTAATATTGCTCATCTTAATATTTGTTCTTTAACAAAGAATATTGACGAGATTCGTCACATTGTAAGCAATGAGAAAATTCACGTAATGTCATTATGCGAAACCAGACTGGACGACACGATCTCTGATATTGAAGTAGATATTCGAGGCTATCAATGTATAAGGTTAGACAGGAATCGAAGTGGTGGTGGCATTGTGACCTACATCAACGAAAATGTTGAATTCAGTGTCAGAAAAGATTTATTCATTGACGGTCTAGAGCTTATGTGTATTGAAATTTTTTTGCCAAAGCAAAAACCTATTATTATAGTATATTGGTACCGTCCTCCAAACTCCCACGATGCGATTTTTGATCAGTTTGAAACTTTACTACAGTCGTTAGAATTTTCCTCAAAAGATGTTATAATTTACGGAGATTTGAACTGTGATTTAATGAAGAAACGTTGGTCATGTCAATCGAGACGGCGTCAACTTTTAGCTGAAGATTTCGATCTGAAGCAATATGTCGACAAGCCGACAAGAATCACACCGTCGACAGCTACATTGATAGACGTGTTGTTTTCATCTTGTAAGGATAAAGTGAAATTCTGTGATGTACTGCCGTTATCAATTAGTGATCATTATATGATCGTTTGCTCTTTAGGTAAAGCCAAGGCTGGGAAAGGTTACCATAAGTTTACATATTGCCGAAATATGAAAATGCTTAATCTGGAGGACTTTAAGGCTCATTTAGAAAAGATTAGCTGGGATGATGTACTGGGTGAGTCAGATCCGAACAGTGCGTATGACATATTTTCTCATAAGTTTATTCCTCTATTGGATAAACATGCCCCCCTTCGAAAGAAAAGAATACGGCATCGAGAGTCACCGTGGATGAATATTGATATATTACGTAAGATGCGTGAAAGAGATCACATGAAACAACAAGCCCTTCGCTCTAAAATCGACGAGGATTGGAAATTATATAAGAGATTGAGAAACTCTGTAACTGATATGATACGGCGAGCAAAACGAGCTTATGTGTCTGAAAGCATTGTAAGGAATAATGGTGATACAAATGCAATGTGGAAATCAATACGACGTATAATGCCAAAGAAAAACAGTGATACTCCCATTCAAAAGTTGATCATTGAGGGAAATGAAGTTAAAGGTTCAAAAGAAATAGCGGCCTCTTTGAATGATCATTTTGTAAGCTTGGCTGCTAGAAGAAAACAGGAGTCTAATACGAAATTTGGTAAAAATATGCAACAATATTTATCTAGGATTAGATCTCAGTTCACTTTTACTCAAATTTCTCCAAATAATGTAATGAATGTTACAAAAAATATTTCGAGGAACAAAGCTACTGGTTTGGATCAAATTCCTGCCTGTATCATAAAAGATACTATTGATTTTATTGTCGAACCTTTGACCCACATTCTAAATCTGTCATTGAAAACTGGTAAAATTCCAAGTATATGGAAAAGGGCACGTGTAACACCTATCCACAAAGGTGGTGATAAAGACAACCCATCAAATTATAGACCGATATCAATTTTACCAGTAATGTCCAAAATATTAGAGAAAATTGTATTTGATCAAATATATCGTTACCTGTGTCAAAATGACATACTCAGCTCGCATCAACATGGTTTCCGCCCTGGTCATTCCACTTTAACCGCATTGTGGTATTTAACAGATGAAATGTGTAAACAAATTGATAATGGAAATGTAATTGGTGTCGTTACTCTGGATTTAGAAAAGGCGTTCGATTTGATTTCCTTTGATGTTGTCATTGAGAAATTAAGATATCTTGGATTCGACTCACAAGCATTGCATTGGTTCAGTGATTATTTCACTAACAGAGAGCAGTCAACCTTGGTAAACGGAAACTTGTCAGCAAGTAGGACGGTTACAAGCGGAGTGCCACAGGGAAGCATTCTTGGGCCCCTTTTGTTTATCTTAGCTTTAAACGATCTGCATAAATCTGTCAAGAAGTGTGCGCTTTCCCTATATGCAGATGACACTTGTTTATATTTTCCTTCAAAGGATCCGTCTTGTTTACAGAAAACAATCAATGATGACCTAGTGTCACTTCTTGAATGGTTTAAAAGTAACGAATTATTGTTAAATGTAAACAAATGTCAGTTTATGTTGATTGGATCTAAACGGAATTTGCGAAATTTTCAGAATGTTCATCTTAACATTCAAAATACACCTCTGCAAAGAGTTTCAGAATGCAGATATCTTGGGGTCATTCTCGATGACAACCTAACATGGACCCCACAAATTGAAAACGTTAGAAGCAAAACGCTTAAAGTCTTTCATGCAGTCAAGCGTATAAGAAAGTACATTGATAAGGATACCTCCCTGTTGTTATACAAAACTCTAATCCAACCCCATTTGGACTACTGTAGTGTAATCTGGAGGACTGGTCACTCGGGTCAACTACATCGATTGCAAGTTATTCAGAACAGATGCCTAAGAATGGTGCAAGGTGTTGGCACCCGTTACAATAGGGAAACTCTTTATTCTTCTCTTCAGGTCGACCGACTCAAAGAAAGAAGAGGAAAGCAAGCCTTAATCTTTATATTCAAACTGTTGCATAACCTTGCTCCAACAACTTTGTCCGCTAGTGTTCAACTCAGATCATTTGAAAATTACACTCTACGAAACTCAAATACTCAAATTGTGATGCCAAAACCTCGATCTAATTTTGTCCGAAATAGCCCATTATATGTTGCATGTAAAACTTTCAATAACCTTCCTGTTCATTTAAGAAGAATTAGTGACATCAAAAGTTTCTCGAGAGAGATCATGAAGTTAGCGGAAATCCCTTAATGTGTCCATAGAAGTATATCGATTTTCTCTTTTGTTTTTAATATCTGAATCTTTTCTTCTTTTTTTCTCATTGATCTTCTTTGTAACTTGTTCAGTGTTTGTTATTTATTGTATATCATTGCATATGTTTGCATTTTTGCCGTGTGTATGTATACTTTGTTATTCGATGTGAAACACGGCCTTGCTGAAAAACAGCTGTCCAGCTGAAAGCAGGCTTTTATTTCCGTGTATAAATAAAATAAACTCAAACTCAACTCAAACAGTTTCGGTTGGTTCTTAGATGATGTCCGGATTGTATGTTTTTGTCTCATTCTGTTTTCAAAACGTCCTTTATGTCAATTATTTTGCCCATGCCAATGAATAGTGTCCGCTCAGCCTGTGCTGCGGATCCCTACTTCCCCTCAATTTATACATAGTCCTCATTTTCTTGCCCTCTCTCCCTTCCTTCTTTTCCTTCCTTCCTTCCTTCTCGACCCTTCTAACCTGTCCTTGTCCTTTGTCTCATTGTTTGTCCTGTTCACGTTTTGAACAATTGGTTCCATGATATGTTGATTTTTGTTTTCTTTGAATTTGTACGACAACACACTTGAATTGAATTTGAAAATTGAATTGAAACAGGATTTTTTTTCTCATTATAATTGCTCATCGTGTATATGGAATTGTGGAATGCATAGGGACAGTTTTGACTGCCATCTTGAATATCTCAAAATCCCCAAGGATACAAGAGGTGAATCATCCAGATTCTAATACAGCACCCTCCAAATAGGGTTGATTCATCAGAAAATTGGGCAAAATATAGATGTTCACACTTGCTTTGTTTATTTTGTACTTTTACAACAAGTAAAGGTCTAGCTGCTGTTAGGCCTATCTATCTGATAACAAACGCTAATTTGCATTTATTTCATAATATTAATTATGTAAAGCATCTTTTTGGTTAAGGAAAACTGAAATCATGACTTTGAGAACTTGCTACGCTTCCTTCGGGTACTTTGATGCATTTTAAGACAAAATTAACTTACCTTTTAATAACGTAAGTAATTTACATATTGCTAATGACAATCAGGTATGGACGTGTTTGCATTGCACTTACCATGCTTACTGATCTTGTAAACATAGGTTTCAACACTTTGGGTGCTCGAATCTGAAACGAAGAACATTTTTGGTGATAACACTGTCCTTTTATCATGATTGAAAATAATTTGCATGTTTTGCAAATTGAACCATTTTGCCCCATTGCATTTCTTGGGACTTTTAGTATAGTGTAGGAAACCATGATGAGTTGAACTGCAGTGGAAATTCCTACCGTGGCAATCAGTGGTGGGTGAGACCTTATTTCGACTGAACTAGAAGCCAAATTGCCCATTATTCCATTATTCTGGCGTCGCCTTGCTGTGATAAAAGATTGTTCAGGCACAATGTGAGGTGAGTGTGTTGAATGCTGGTGCAAGCAGGTTTGTGTGTGCTCAGCAAGCGTGAGGTACCATTTGGCTGTCCACAAGATTTCAAACTATAGGGTGGTATTTTTTCTCTTTCATTTCTCTTCAGAGTACTATGAGTGAATAAACCAAAAAGTTACTCATGACCTGATAGTCACACAGAATTCTTTTTTGTTTACACGCACAAGAGCGGAAATTTTATTTTATTTATATGGGTGCCTAAGTTTTGATACTGTGGTTACTATAGTAAATATATATCTAGCCAGCCGCAATGAACGCTTAAAACAGGGTATATGATCATTCAGAGACTAACGAGGGGACGTCGGACATCTTATCAAATCTGCAGGTTAGTGCTCATCAAATATAATAAACGTAAAGTAAAAGAAATGGGTGAAAATGGTTACTAACCATGTGATTTGACCAGCCTTTGAACTCCCATCTTAACAGATTCATTACCATGTATTCTAGTTGGTGTGTGGGGGATAGGATTCAAAGTTCACAAAGACAATTCCATTACCAATTTAACTGACAATGTATGTATACATATACGAATCATTGTCTTTCTGGTATTACAGAATTGCTGGTGCTTTACTCTGCAACGACAGTCTACGATGGGAGACGCGGTAGAAGACATCAGCAAGGCGCGCTTCGTAGCAACAGAACCAATTAACTTTTTAACACTAGCTGTCCAAGGAGCCCTCGCCACCCTCAGGACGTTTTACGTTCAAGAAAGAATAGCACAAAATTACAATTACTCGATCAATCACCACCTGAACGGCACATGTTCTGATGAGAACAACACTGACCCCCTTTATAAGCTGATACAATCCGAGACATCGTTTTGGAACATGTGGCTTGCAACACTTTCCACTTTTCTGCCAGTTATAACGGCAACATTCCTCATAGCTGCTTCGAGCTTCATCGGTCGAAAGCCGATCCTAGTCGTAAGTGCGCTAGGCCACCTCATTGCTTCTGGCATCTTTTTCTTGGTAGCGTTGTTTGAACTACCCATATTCATATCTCTTTTTGCGGCCTTTGTGCTTGGGTTGTGTGGGGATACAGATGCTGTCGAAGTAGTATCTGCGGCTTATATTGCTGACTCTTCCGTGGGTAAGTCAAGAACACAGAGGATGGTTGTTCTTACACTTATGGATAGTGCGGGATGGGGTTGCGGTCAAGTGCTGGGAGGTTTGATTCTCGGTTATTCCAATAACTTTCCCGTCAGTTTTGCGGTCCCAACAATATTAGCTGCCATCAACGTTGCATACACAACCTTCCCAGGACTAGTTTTGGAAACAGTACCCAATTGCAAGACCATCCAAGCAGGTAGCATTCTAAAGGAAACTCTTGACAGTCTGGCTGGGTTTTACACTCGTTTCGAAAAAAGCAGGAGGACAAAAGCTCTCATTCTGATCACCATCATATGCCTAATGCGTTTTGTGAATGAAGGCATATTCGAAGTCATCGTGATCTATGGCCTAGGAAAACCTTTCTGCTGGACAGCCACGTTTGTGGGGTTCTTTAATGCCAGTGTTGCTCTGATTCCTGCTGCAGGTAAGAACTAGAATAATCACATTTCCCTGTACGTGCGATAAGGGTCCACATTATTATTATTATAATTTTTATCATTATTATTATTATTGTTGTTGTTACTATTACTATTATTATTTGTAGTACGTTCTCCTGCATCACTCTATCAATGGCGAGAGAGGTTTGTTTGGGTGCACGTCACGAGACCGACACCCACGAGTCATACAGCCCACAAGTTATACAGCTCACAAGACTCATACAGCCCACGAGTCATACAGCTCACAAGTCATACAGCCCACCAGTTATACAGCCCACGACTTCGACACTGAGTAAAAGCCCACGAGTTCGACCTCAAGTAAAATAAGCCCAGGGGTTATACGGCTCACAAGACCGACACTACGCACAAAAGGCTCATGAGACCGACAGTAAGCAAACAAAGCCCACGAGACCGACGCTACACTTAAAAGGTCCACGAGACCGACGCTACGCATACAAGGCTCACGAGACCGACATTACGCAAAAGAGGTTCACGAGACCGACACTAAGCAAAGAAGGCCCACGAAACCGACAGGATGAACAGCGCCACCTATAGACCAATAAATTGAATAGGGTGTCCTGATAATAGCATAGGAAGATATGAGAGATGGAAAAGAAGAGTTGCCATCTCCGGCAGGGTGTTACCCCATCAGTTGCCCCCCCCCCCCCCCCCCCCGAAATGATCAGGATCTTTAATTGTGTTTGCATGGGTGTGTGTTTGTGAAAAAAAATGAACAAAGTACAGTAAAAGTGTGCAACACAGATCTTTCCACAATAAACCTGCGAGGGTGTTGATTTAGTATTAATTAAAAATACAAAATAACGTAATCGTCTATTAAGGTAGCGTTAGGGATTCGGAAAAACCAAGATGCATCCATGAAAACAGCTATTGTATTTCATGATAAAATGTACTGTTCGGAGGGGAATAACACAAGCCACAAAATTGAGGTGAATCCATGCAATATAAAACGTTTTAATCAGTAGAATTACATTATAGTTACAGAGAAAATTACAAATAGATCTTACTGCAAAATGTCAAAGCAGGAGGGTAGAATATCTAAAATAGAATAAGTAACTAGTGAATCGGGAAAGAGAAGAGGTAAAATTTATATCTTGTCCATCTTCTAGCTAAAAACTGGGAAAGCCTATTAAAAATAGCACGATGGCATTATCAAAGCTCTAAAATTAATCCATACATCGTTATTGTCCTCTTTTAAATTCATTTGTGTTTTTTTTCTCTTTTTGGGGGATGAAGAATACTAATTCTTCTACTTTTTTTTTGGGGGGGGGGCGGAGGCATGAAGAATACAATTCAATTTTTCTACTTGATAACAATGTCGCTCCCTGACACCAGCACTTGCCCCCCCCCCCCCAGAAGTATGTAGAAATACATATTTGATGTCGTTCACAATTATGTAGATGGTCACCATCTTTCAATTGATAGCGTTACGAAATTACACCCGCCAGTATATGTTATTTTTCCGTTCATGGAACACCCTGTACAGGTGATTGACATGTAGATGGCGCTGTTTATCCCGTCGCTCTCGTGGGCCTTCTTTGCCTACTGTCGGTCTCGTGGGCTTTCTTTGCTTAGTATCGATCTCGTGAGCCTTTTTAGCTTAGTGTCGGTCTCGTGGGCCTTTTTTGCCTACTGTCGGTCTCGAGGGCTGTCTTTGCTTAGTGTCGTTCTCATGAGCCTTTATTGCTTAGTGTCGGTCTCGTGGGCTATGTTTGCTTAGTGTCGGTCTCATGAGCCTTTTGTGCGTATGTGTCGAACTCATGGGCTGTATGACTCCTGAGCCGTATAACTCGTGGGCTGTATGACTCATGGACCTATTGTTGATGTCGGTCTCGTGGGATGCCCCCGTTTGTTTTAACCCACGCGATTCATGCGAAATTTGGTGGCATGTGAAATCAACAAACAGTAAATCAAAAAGAGCAGCAAGTAACCCTAACAAGTGGCTGGTGCTGCCAATTCTGTACCATGTTGTATTTTTTATATTTGGTACATCAATGTTTCTGTCTCCGTAATCACTTAACCTATGTCTTGCATGTATGTGTACATTGCTTTTAGGCAGCCATCCCGAGTCCATGCCGAATTACTGTAGAGTTTGGGGTTGTGTGTGTACTGTCATGGATCGTGGCTAAATATGATATTGTTCAGCGGACCATGTCAAATGAATATCATAGCATTGTAAAAAGAAAATCTTGTTTATACGCAGTCTTGGCTTTGCTAGTAAAGGGTCCAAAGTCCAATATCTTTATTGCCTTTTTTTTTGAAAACACATGCACAATTGCCCCCATATTTTGCAATAGTCAAGAGCATGCCAAATGCTCATTTCCTATTCACAATACGGTATTGATACGAATATTTATACGAATTTGAACATCTCTTTTATTGTGGTCCATGTTTGCCACAATTATGGAAAAAGTGACGCCATTTTTACAGTCTGACGCCACTCCCTAGGCCACTGACCAGTCACCGACTGCTGTTTAATATAAGCTGTTATTTTCGCGTACAGAATTTTTTGCGAATGGGGAGGTCATAGACATTTTCGCGAGATATTGTTTTCCCGAATTGACACCGAGGCTTTGCACATGCGCTGTTACCTAAAGCCCCAGTCACATAGGCCTATAAACATGCACGGATCCTCAAGGATCTACACGATGATCCGGGTTGTTGGTACCGTGTGTACAATATCGTAACGCTTCGTTGACGCTCCATCCGAGGCAAAACTAGCACGGAACTCCCCGGATCATGCAGCGGCAATGATCCGGGGAGTGTAAACGCCGTGTTCATACCTGCATGGACCGTGTAGTTGCTGAGTGGGTCAGGCATGGACCGTGGAGTTTCGTGTAAGAGCCGTGTGGATGCCGTATAGATCCCGTGCTGGTCCGGCCTCAGTCGTGTAGCGGCCGTGTTGATACCGTGTGAACAATATATAATGACGCTCCATCCGAGGCAAATCTAGCCCGGAACTCCCCGGATCATTGCCTGCATGATCCGGGGATTGCCGTGTAGATCCTTGAGGATCCGTGTTAGATGTGACTGGGGCTTAAGCGTATATGACAATATTTTCACTTGTCAAATTCGCGGTCCTAGTACTGTGATTCGCGAAGTTTGCGGTCTTATTGTGATTCGCGAAATTCGCGAAAATAACAGTTTATACAGTAGTCATGGTAGTTGCAACCCTCAAGCAGCCGCCTGTTCATCATCAGTTTGTTTGTTTGTTTGCTTGTTTGTTGTTGCGAATGTGTTTGACCACGGTATTTTAACAACCGTGTGCGACAATACCCACTGACATACCTGACCAGTGGCGGATTAAGGAGGGGGCACACAGAGCCCCCCTATTTTTGTTAAAGCAAAAGAAATAGAAAAAACGGAGGGGGGTGCGTGCGCTCTTTTGATTTTGTAAAGGAGCTCCCCCTTGCCCCTTGCACAGAATTCCTAGATACGCCCCTACTGACTACACTAATCATATTATTCTGCACAATTGTAAGAGATTCAGAGCATAGTGATAAACATGTATTTTTTTATATTATTTGAAATAACATGGAAAATTTCATTTCCTTTAAAGAACGTATTTTCATATATCAGTTGCAGCTGTTGTTGCCAAACCGCTACTGAAATGTTTCTCCGAGAACTGGTTGGTACATTTCGGATTCATCTCATTAATCGCCCAGCTGATCACCTGTGCCTTGGCAGAAAACACTATCCAGCTTGCCTTTATTGGTAAGTATAATTTGCAATCTTGCATTTAATGCGAAAGTCAATATGCCGGATTATATTTGCAGACATTTCACGTGTTGCCTAAAGAAATCATATCAACATTATGGTCCAAACGTAAATTATCGAATCAGCAAATCTGCGGGATCTCTAATACAACTGAACAAAGCATACCAAAGACAATAATTGCCGAAATGATATCAAGTAAGAAAAACATCCTTGAATATGGTAACTTCAATGTAATTATGGTACATTTCTATAGAACAAAATGTAACACAAACTGATATAAACAACGCATACTTTGCAATGTAGACAAAGGAAAGATGAAGTGATCAACTGGGAAGCGGACCTAATTATTAAACGTTGACGACTAAAAACGATACAAACAAACAAACAAACAATACTCTGTTGTCATATATAGCCAAGTAGTCGTTACTAACCAATCTTTGGTATTTGAAACAAAATAACATCTTTGAATGTAATCTAATTTTAAGTGTACTCTCTACTGGTTATTAAGCATTGTCTTGTGATGTATAATTCTCTCAGTAATTGATATTTCTCATGCAGTGCATGGCAGTGGAACTTGTATGACAGCTAATTCTGAAAAATGAATTTCAAACTTGCGTTTGATAAATGCCTGACAGGTCCTGTAAAAGTGTCCAACAAATATTATCACAGGTTGTGCGATTGAATTGTAAACACCCAAAAGTTTAAGACTTAAGACTATAATTTTTCATGCACTCTACAGCTTCTACTCTTGGCATCCTGCGTACTATGCCATCGCCTCTTTGCAGAAACCTTCTCTCACGGTTATGCTCGGCTGAAGAACGGGGTAAGTACCACTGGTTTCATTCGACTCGATAGTCTGCCAAAATAGAATAGATAAAGCTCGTTCTTACGATAGTAACAGGCGTCAAGGAAATACATGATCTTGATACATGATTCTTTGTGAGTTATAGTGGACTGGTCTGGATTTATTTTTTTTCTTGACTGTTAATTATGTGTTTGAAAGCTTTTCAAAACTTCAGAAAGGGTTCCATGCAGTGTCATCTATAAACCAACATGCACTGAAATCCTTGATAACCTTGCTAGTTTGGTTTGCATCAGTTTGGGACAGATAATGAAATATAAGCGATATATTTTTTCCAAACTTTTTACCCCTCCATCGACTATTTTATTATCTCCATGTCAACACAATACAAACTCAAAACATTCAGTCATAATCTCCCTTTTTTTTCATAACATTTCTCTCCTAAACTTTTACACAAACAGAAATGTTGGAGTGACTGCCACTTTAAATTGAACTTGTTGAGAGTCCCCGATATAGAATAGATATATCGCTCATCTGCATAATATTAAATATTTTTTTCTTCACAGATTTAAACCGATAGGGACTTTGTTTTTTAACTTTTGTACAAACAGTTGTTGCTTAATCAAAATCACAACACAATTTACAGCATCGTTTCTCTTTTTTGTAAACCAAAAATAATATTTTCCGGACCAAATTTTTTCTGTGCTCTAGAACCTTCATTTATCCATTTTTCAGTTTCATTCCAGATTGACTTACTAGTTTCATATTCATAAAAGAAATGCACGATATCTTCCAACTCTCCTTTACAAAAAACGAACATTTATCACTACTGACTTTTTTCATGTTATACAGTTGCTTATTTGAAAATAAAATCCAATTTATTATTCTCTGCTGAAAATATCTCATCCCACTGTCCACAGTAAAACGAAATATCACAATGAGATACTTTTCCTATATTTTGACAGTTTTAGGGGGGCTACCCAAATGTCGTTCCCATTTAGAAAATATCAAAGGTAAACATTTTGTTTTTCCAAAAAGAGGTTTATGAATACACCATACACCTACATCAGAGACATATTGATTATTATGAGGTTTAGGTCGAAATTGACTGTCGGTCAATTGTTGAGGAGGGTTTTATACCAGATGCAACTTGATCGCAGGACCACTCACACAACCACTCACACTGGTCTCTTTCGATTGCACGGGGGACGATCACATGATCTCATGCCCACTCGCATCCGACTCGGTCGTGCAACTATTATGACTGGCGTAAAGCCACTCTCAGTCACGCGTATATCAACCTGCACGACCACCCTCACGAGCATAAATGCGAGCAAATTTATAGGGCCTACAAACTTATATTAACATGTGCAAACCTATAGGTCTACTCGTGCTACGGTTTCTTCTCGTCGCTTTTCTTGTAGGCATCTGTCGCCTTTGTATGAATGCCTTTATGCGACCAGATGAGATTGATGGCTATTGAAGCATTTTCCAGCATATGTCTCAGGCCAATATTGTGAAAGGGCCTTTTTGAGCATTCACGGCAACCTCAGCAGGTTTGTGCAACTGTCTGCAACGACTGCGAGTGCTTGCCAAGACACCAAGCGCTCGGTCGCGCAACAACCCGAAAAAAAGAAAGAAAGAAACACTATTGTATACCGTGGTCACAAACTAATATTGTGGAATTGGCTTTACCAAGCTTGATAGATAATGCCGGACCTTTTGGGAACTGTAAAGACGTTTATCCGTCAAAGCTGTGCACATTCAGTGGAGTCTTCGTATGACTGAAAACAATCTTACTTAACATAGAGCTGACTGTAACTGTCTTTTGACGAGTCTTACTGATGAATAACATCCATTTGATTTCATTTCATTTACGACAGGTGCGGCCTTCGCCATGCTGGCCGTGGCGCATTCATTGTGGGCCTGCTGCTCATTTTTGTTCGTTGAAGGACAGTTTGCCTACACCGTGAGGATTGGCATGGCTCCCGTCACTTTTTACGTCTCTGCAGCCATCCTCGTCATTCCAATCATATTAAACGGGTAATTTGAAACAATGTTACTTGCCGGAATGTATTCATTATGTAAAGTTGTTTCCTGCCTTCATCCCATGTTAATGAGTAATTCAACTGCCAGCAAGTTTACAATTTATCACCACTAGGAAACTAAGGGGTCTGCTAGTTTTCTTCTCGTCAGTTGCTCGTGATGACACTTGAAAAAATGAGCTGGAACCTTCCGTGAGATGTTGTTTATCACCCCTCGATATGATGGTGCCTTCACATTGCTGTCTGATAGGACCAAATGGATAAGCAATATATACGCAGTAAACACCTGTTAATATCCTTTTTTTTTCTGCCTTAATCACATTCTGAAGATATGATAGATGTCTAGGTTGGTGGCCAAAGTAAATGTGTGTTAGACAATTGTCAAATGTCTAACGTAAATGGTCAGATCTGATTCTTGTACTGAATATCCCTCGGTTGAATCATCTATTGGTCCTAGAATAAATCAATTGTCTAACAGAATTTGAATGAAGATGCTCATTGAAATCACCTCACAATACTAATGTTTAAGGAGGAGAATTTTCTTGAGCAATATATGATTTACCTGGATTATCGGCTTAAGCTTAACGCTTACCCTTACATGCCGATAAAGATGAGGCCGTCATCAAATTCAAGCTTCAGCCTAAGATGACGGTCTACAGCATTTTGAATGTATCAATTCGATTGAATAGTCAATGATTTTTCAATTGTTTTGTACGACTTTAATTCACCTATACAATGTCATTATAAGTTCATTATATATGATTATATTTCTATTCATTTTGTGTTGTATAATGTGATTGGTTTTGCGAAACTGTTTTTTACGTTGTGTATACTTCGTGAAAAATGCAGAAATTATATCAAATCAAATCAAATTGAAATCACAGATGACCTGTAACCGACGGTTGTTATATCTCCCTGACCAATCACTCAATGCAGTACTTATAGTACATGCAATTGAAATCAAAGTGATGAGTTATTTTTCTCTTCAAATGTTCGGCTTTTACTCAGGAAGGGACGATTTTCATTTACATTGCTCATATTACTCATTTGGACGGAATATTCTGAAAATGTTCTGAAAACGTTGAAGTTTTTTCTATCTCTAGAAATGTATAAAAGGTTTATTAACATCACGTTTCTGTCAGGTAACATGGATGTCTAGATTATGACGTCTCTGTTGATGTAATAAACAAAAACTTCATAGGCCCTATAACTCGCTAAACCATAGTTAGCTAAATGACGAACTGCAGGTTTATGATAGGCATAACAGACAAAGGTATTGCTATAATTTGTTGGAAACCAGACATTTTAACCAATATTGTTTTCATTTCCGTTACTTCTTGTGCATGGTGCATTGTTATTGTATATGTGACCCTGCACCTCAAAACAAACAAAAAGTCGCCAGACATGAATTTTTAGTTAAGACCATATTCTGAAAGAGCAGACTTTCAGCTTTAAAATGATGTATAACTCAAATCAAATGGACTCTCCTAACCTATCTAAATATTGGAAAGAAAGCACAAATTCAAGAAAAGTGTGAACTGAGAAAAGAGGCTCTGAAGTACAGTGTCTATTCAAGCGCTTAATCTTTACCAAACCGTGCTGGCTGTGCGATGAATGGGACAAAAACAGGAAGTAAACCACCAGAGTGACAACAATGAAGGGATTATCAGATTTAACCGAAAGTAAGCATGCCTCATTAACACATTCTGTCCATTATTAGTGCCAACTTTCAAAGCAGTAGCACTATCCTTTCAAAAGTTATTAGAGTTGAAAGTGAAGAGTGTGGACAAGGTTTTTCAGAAATGAAAAAGGGATTCTAAAGACATACCTAATCACACTATTCTACCAAAAATGTTCGAGATAAACTGCTAAAAAAACACACTTATCTGCCCGTTTCATGATACCAAATTTTAGCATAATGTAAAAGAAGACCCGCTCTTTCAGAAAATATGAAAAAGTGAAGTTCGGCTAAGTTGACCAATTTCATTTATTTTCAGTCCTCACGCAAAATCAGTGTGTGCGACTTTATGTTCGTTTTGAGGTGCACGGTCACATATTGTCTTGTGTATTGTATGCATTTCATGCTGATTTATTTATGCCTGTTGATTGAGCTAGTGACAACTAAAAGCTGAACATCAAGGTGCATATGAACATTAATTGATATCTTTCTCTCTCTCTCTCGTTTCTCTTTTCAAGGATACTTCAAGCACTCTCGCGGACCTCGGAAAGTGATGAACAAATTCCGTTAAACAGTATCAGCGAAACAAAAGAGGAATGACTTTACATGATTATTTGGAAATCATGATCTATACGAATTACACTTTACTGCTTCTGAAAGAAAGGGCAGGTGCGAATCTAGTCACTACCAAAATCACACTGAAATTAAGTGATCGCACAAAACTAACGTTCAGGCGGTTTTTTAACAATGCTATTCTGTGTACAAACTTGGCTCTTAATGGCAGTACAATAGACGTATAAACTGGAACGGTAAATCGAGAGAGCCAGCCGTGCTATAGATCATAGGACGCACTGAACTTGTGTGTCGTACCTATAAGAGCCAGATCTAGATCAAGGCCTAACTGTTAGTTCTCCCCCTAGATAGGCTTAACTTTAGATTTATTTTGGTCTAGACCAGGCCTTTATTGTGTTATATATATATATATATATATATATATATATATATAAAGTCAATGTTTTATCATTCGTGCGGCGCAGCGGTTCGAATATGAAGTGCAAGTTTAACCGTTCAACCGTTTTTGCGTTGTTGAATAGAACGATTAACTTGCACGCTTTTGTAATATTCGGAACCATCTCACTCGTAAACATCGAATATTTGTATAAAAGATGTATAATTATTTCTTCGATATTTGCATGATGTGAAATTTGTAATTCCTACGTCCTCCCTGAATCTGCTGAAGACTATATAGCTTAGAATTTTAAACCTCCCTTATTAAGAATTCTTAAATTTCTGCCAATTGATATGCATGCGTAATTGGATCATTGTTGATTTTGATGAATTGATGTTGGCATAGGTAATTTTTATTACAAACGGAAAACAAAGTCAGCATGAAAGTTGTGTGTCGACTGATAAACACGAGTATAATCGTCAAAATGAGTTCAAAAGTCAAATAGTTTCCTCAGATGTGCAACGAAATATTTTACTTTAGTCATGTATAGAGATAGAGAACTTACACTTACACGGATCACGTCTATTGAATCTTTATCGTGTTGCAAGAATGATATTGAAAAAAATGTATTGAATTTTTATGAGTAAGAAAAAGCGTAATCTGTAGTATCTTAAATGCAAGAAAACGAAAGCGATGTTTTGTTGAAAATGTGAACTACCTAGAAATGTGCTCAGTTCTGAAATACTGTAAAAAGCAGTCTTGCCGAAATACTCATCGAAAGTGCATGCAAGCATAAAAAGCCCTCTATCAAAGATGAAATATAGCTTATCTCGTGTGCCGTTATAGATTTCATACCAACACACTGTATAAGCAACAAAGCTTGTTATGCCTATACGTTATGAGTGGATATTCATAAGTTTACAGTTGTACGTGTATTTATATCTATAAAATGTTACAATAGTACTTGTGGCTAGTTGAACTCATATAAAGCTTGATGGGGCACTATACCTTGTAAAAAAACTCCATATATAAAACTTCTGCAATAGTTTACACTCTCCTTTTCCATCCTATTTTTGTTATCATTTTGCTATTATAACGTCTGTATAACATATTGATTATCTCACAATATATCGCCTATAGGCCTGTTGTCCCTTTGTTAACAAAAAGAGTGAGGTGTTTGTTATGATTTGTAAACGGGTGAAAATAAAATTTGAATTGATTTGATTTGCATTGAACTGCACTGTCAGTTAAGACAAGATTTCGTTTCCGGCCTTTTGCATACATTTGTTCGAATCAACATCCTCAAACATTCTGTACTGCACGTACTGGTGAACATAAGAAAACTATGAAGTGTAGAATGTTTGCGTCCAATTCAGCGGGAGATCGCTCTATACACTGTCGCGTTACAACACTTTTATTTTCCATTGTCTTCCTTGCTTTGTAGCCATTGGAATGAGTATAACAATAGCACTATTTGCATACTATCCACGCATACTAAATACATGCTGATAGATGGGAGTGACTATGCTATTCGGAAGAAAACTTGATTAATGTTAGTGTAGCGAAGAAATGATATACACTCTAGATGATTTTGTAGATTTTGATATTGCTACAAGTAGTAACATTGCATACGAGGGAGCTTTTGCATATTAAGAATTAAAGTTCGATGATCTGATGTACACCTTTGAAGGACTGTTGCGAAATTAATTTTCATCAATTTTGCACATGCATGGAGACTATCTTATGGTATTATGCGTTCTAAGTACTGAGTATCATTATTATTACTAAATTTTTCAATCAAAAAAGTAAGACGATAAGTTGGTTAATCATTTAAAGGGATGGCACAGTTTCGGTTGAGACAAGGCTTTGGGTTTCCAACGTTTTTCGATGATGATTTTTGATAGAATGAGAAACCCCCTATGAAATATAAAAGAATGTATCATTCTAAGAGGAATTCAAAGATTATTGATGACAAATGGTTTCGCATGGCTGAGATATCAAAAACAAAGTGACTCAAATAAAAGTTGTGACCCACCTTTTACTTGGATCGCTTTGTTTTACTTTGTTTTTGAATATCAGCCATTTCAAAACCAATTTTCATAATAAACATTGAATTCCTCTTAGAATTACATGCCCTCTAACAATTTATACACTAGTTTCCAAGTAGCTCGCAAAATTTTATAAGCTGAACCCCCACCTCAACCAATAATATACCATCCCTTTAAGGTACAAGACAAAAAAGCAACTAAATTGGAATTAATGATTTATCTTTTTCAGATCAACTTATTTGAAAATCTAATATCTAAGCACATCACCCACCAAGCGATTTAGGGTGTGGGCAATATCATTCTCCTCCTTTACGAGGGAGCTACAATGCATTTTAGTATAATTTCATTTCGATTATCTGGTACATACGTTTGTAAGAATATTAGGAAAATGTATTAAAAACAGATATTTAAGGAAAACACTCGAAAAAGTCAGGTATGGCAGCACCCTCAGCACCGCGCAGGTGCATAGAGTCATACAAGGAGAGCAAAGGAGTAGTTGCATCTAAGAAATGCTTTAAATACCACCGGAAAGGTGTTAATAAGGAAAAAATAATCACCTTCGATCTCCTTGCATTCCCACAAATATATATATATATATATATATATATATATATATATATACATATATCGATTGAACATATGAACATCGAGAACTAAGAATGTATCAAATTTACTCTAATAACACTCTGTCATTGGAGGGAACGTAAAACATAATAAAAACTCTCATTGGTAGATTGTATACATACTTGAACCTTCATCGTCCTTGTTGATATCGTGAATCCATAAAATGTTAGAAATGGAGCACAGTTGAATTGAATTGAATAACTGAAACTGCACTGGTCTTGCACTCGAGACACAGTGAACAGTTTCAGCACGTTTATTTTCATATTTCACTTGACATCAAAATGCATTAAAAAAAAAAATAATACAAACCAAGCAAGATACAAAATATTTTATAAGTCGGGTCATGAACAGAAAGTGTGTCAGCATACATAATGTACTTAAGACAATTTTCTATAACTTGTGAAATATGATGGAACCGCAAAAGCAAAGCTTGTAAACGCAGGTTCCATGAAAAAATACCGGTGTAAATTTGCTATGCAATCAACGGAGATAGGACACAAAGTAATAATGACGAAACGATATGAAAGCTAAAATATCAAGGTACAAAGGGAAAAAGAAATAAAAGAGAAGAAAAAGAAAAAGTGAAAAAAAAAGAATCCAAAGAATAAGAACTGAGTGGAAATATGGCATATAGATACACAAGTATATACGTGCACATTATCTATAATCAACTTCATAATGAGTTCGAAATGTTAATACAGGTACGGATGCAGTGATTACATAACGGAAGCATAAACCAGAAATATACATTAAACGAGGATACTGCGCATAATTATTATAACACATTAAAAGATTGTAATCAGGCTGGTTATATTCATTTATTAACATTAATTCCAATTTCAGTTGAAACAATACTGACGAATGTACATCTTGAAAAAAATATTGGGATTAATCAAATAAGTTTCTTCTGTTAAAAAGATAAGGGTCTGAAGTGACACTAAATTTCTTTTCTATTTTTCAATCGCTTTCAGAAATATTTAACAGGCGTCAGTATATCATTTATTGTGTTCAAAAGGCCCGTGCAATCTGAACGAGCCAAAGTTCACCGAATTTCTTGCCGGTCAGCAGGAGACCGACCGGGGAGCCGCCGAGGTTGCCCGCCTTGATGCTGATGAACGGATGGCCAGTAAGGTGGCCTGGCTTCAGATTTACTTTGACATCTGCGTAATATTCCATCAGCTCTGCAGAAACAAGCAAGAATGCAGATACTGTTTTACGCTTCCAAAAACACCAACAACATGCAGAATTACTCATTAACATCGCCTATTCTCTTAGACAGTCACTGCGTTATTTTCTTTTCGGTGCTATTGAACTCAGTCCGTGCTCTTCTGAAAGCACAGTGTCAGTCGATGTGACCTTCGACTGCTCTTTGGCAGAAACACACATAATTATAAACACATAAAACACACAAACACACATGTAGAGCTTATACATATGAAACTTCCCACAGAATTTCTATTGGGTAATACATGTATACAAGTTTCAAGAAAAAATCCTACAGGCATGCATAAATATGAGGGAAGTAGTGAAATTTTGAGGAGTCGACCATGACCTTTGACCCCTGATTTTTGACCCATGACCCCTAAATTCCCTAGATAATCACTGCCAGGCAGTACATGCATATGTACTTAGTTCCATGAAGAGATTTTGAACCATTTACGAGATGTGGAGAAAAAAGTGCAATCTTAATAATATTTTCACTTGACCTTTGACCTTTGACCTCATGACCTGAAACTTTCTCTGCAGAATCTTTATTTGGCAGAATACGTATGCACTAAGTTGCAAGAAATACCTTCAGGCATTACATAGATATGGGGGAAGTAGTGAAATTTTGAACATTTGACCTTTGACCTTGAGCATGTGCACCCAAAAGATGTTAGGCACGACTTCGCCCACTCATACATATACATGCCAAGTTTCATTAGGATATACCTCAAAACGGTTTTTGGAATATGCTGTCCACAAAATTGATTACGGACGGGATGATGGACAGACGGACGGACAACCCGAAAACATAATGCCTCCGGCGACACTCCGTGGCGGAGGCGTAACAAAAAGTAGCTGTGTAGCTTTCTATACCAAGGTAGAAAAAGGAATGTTTCCTACTTTTCATTGAATGGAAATCAGAAATATATTTATTTGGGGTGATACAATTGATTTATTCTAAATTTACGTCCAGCTTTCCCGCTCTAAATCAAACTTCCTTTTTATTGATTTGAATATTTACATAGTATAGATAATCCCAAGAGTCTAGACAAGGTAGATGTTCTTAAAATCAAATACTAGAAGAACTTTTCATTTTTCTTTTTTTTTCTTCATACTTCTCATTTATGAATATTACATCAGAAATAATAGTACAAGTTCTTTTACCTTGTCAACATTGTGCAAAAACGAACAATTGTAATGATAACTGGTCGAAATCGAAATGGGGTTGAACAAAGAGAAGTATGACAGGACCTACATGAAAGCAAGCTTGTTTGGCTGTAAGCCCCGAGTAATCAGTGTTTGTGAAAAAGAAACGGAGAAAGGATAGAAGATTAGACCAGGCGATTAATGGTACCAGATAAGAGAAGCGGGGTATGCATTTGTGATTTTAAAAAAAGGATTTAAAAAAGAATAGTATACTAAAAATGTGAACCTTTATTGTGACCGAGCTATCATTCGAAGTAGAACATGATTTACATAATATAGGGCCTACTTTGGTATACACTAAACTGTTCTTGCATTAAAACTATCACAAAAGGTAAAACACAAAAAGTGACATGTACAGCTATTATTAAGCCATTTGGTGCCTGCCGCCAAGCTCTGGGTAGAAAGTGAGAGAGAGAGAGGTAGAGGGAAGGAGACAGTCTACATGTATTAAAAAGTCCTTCCAAATGTATCAGTTATAATTAAAGTTTGTAGCCAAATTATTGCATAGTATCCTTATAGTATCTAAAGTGTTCCTTTATGACAAATAATATGGTGTGTGCACTACGCTTATCATCATTTCCAGTGAAAGGTTGGCACCAATTCGGGTTGCTGATGTCGGCATATTTTACCATGGCACCAGGGGCGCAATCCAGGTCCATTCCAGAAGCATAGCATAATGTAGCCACATATCAGGATACAGAATTTTAAATTCCTGTTCAACTAATCGAATGAAAAAATATACAATGGGAATGTATAAACGCAAGCTGTACAAAACAAGTTGCACAAGACCCGACCTCTACCTTGAGTCGACCTCTACCGCACTTCCGCCGCTCTGCTATACAGTACACTGACCACCACTCACCAGCATCACTCAACCCTCCCCACCCCCCCCCCCCCCCATAACGATCTGCACAGGTGAGGTCTGGTCAGCTACCGGGCTTAACCCATGAAACCTTCAGACTCCCTGAAAACGGACACTGAAATTGAATTCAATCGAATGATAACTTAATTACAGGGAAAAGTGTGGCATTCAGGCCTATATGTCAGTCTCACAAAGTTTTGACAAGCAGGACTATGTGTGTGGCAATTATAAATTGATTATCTTTTAAAACTACCTCCCCGTCAAGTGGGGCGACTTTGCCTGGTCGGGTTATGATTCAATAGATCTTAAGTCACAAACTGGAAGATTACATATTTAAAGAGATTTACCGGTACCTTTGAAGGCAAGTTTGGGGCTCCGAGTCATTCTCCACTTCTTCCGCAAACACCGCCGCAACCATACTCATGACAACATGTCCACCGTTGCAGGTATCCTTATCACGTATTTAGTCGCACGTATTACGTTTTAGGTATCCATCCATACGATTACATGCAACTTTGAGTGATCAGGCCTGAAAGTATTCCAAAAACCCGTACTAAATGACTATGCAATCAAGCTATTCCCGTCTGACGAGAAAAACAGTCAAAGCCACCGATTTCACTAAAAATAAACGACTGATTTTCCAGTTGTTTTTTTCACTGGAAAATCTAGTCAAATTTTCGGCTAGATTGTTTTAAGAGTGAGTGACTATATGCCCTCTAGTTATTTTCGTCTGACAAGAAAGATAATCAAAGCCACCGATATCACTGAAAAGAGACTGATTTTTCTAGTCATTTCTTTTTACTAGAAAATCTCGTCCAATTTTTTACTACATCGTTTTAAGAGTGAATGACTATGCCATCTAGTTATTTCCGTCTGACAAGAAAAACAGTTAGAGCCAGCGACTTCACTAAAAAAAAAGCGACTGATTTTCTACTTATTTTTCTGCTGTACTAAAAAAAAAAAAAAAATCTCGTCAAATTTTCGACTAGATCATTTTAAGAGTGAATAACTATGCCATCTAGGTATTTCCGTCTGAAAAGAAAAACAGTCAAAGCCACCGACTTCACTGAAATTTACGAGAAAATCTAGTCAACATTTTGAATAGATCGTTTTTAGAGTGTATAGACTGTAGAAACCTCAGATTTTTGTGGCAACATTGAATATTTGGGGGTTTTTTTTCTTCTGTTTTTTTACCATTCATAAGGAAATATACATTGTATTAGAATTTATTAAAGTTTTTGTCTGTTATTTAAATGTCTCAAAACCCTTAGGTATGTATTTGAGTAAAGCTTTTTCTTTTAATTGTCCACCATTCATAAGAATACATACACATAGAATTCAGATATTTCCTGCTATGTCGGAGAACAATATATTTGGTCGCCATCTTTGATATCTATTCAAATTCAGCACCTTCGAAATACAGTAAAAATGGAAGCTTTTCACTTTTCATAAAGAACTGCAGTTTTGGCGGCCATTTTGGCGGCCATCCTGAATATCTTACACACCCCTCAGGATGTAAGAGTTAATTCATCCAGATTCGGATACAGCACCCTCGAAAGAAGGTAAAACTATAGTAAATATATGTATATATACTAATTGTATTAAAGGAAGGTTTATAGGAATTTCAGTTTAGGCGGCCATTTTGGCAACCACTTTGAGTGTCCCAAACCCATCAAGAATGCTTTAGAGTTGCTTTACTAGGATTCTGATTATGCATTCTCGATCGAAACAGGATAAAACCATCATTTTTTATTTTAATTGCTCACTATGTATATGGAATTGTGGAATGTAAGCTAAAAAGCAATTCTGGCTTCCATCTTGAATATCTCAAAACCCTCAAGGATACGAGAGCTGAATCATCCAGATTCCAATCGGCTTCCTCCAAATAGAGTTAATGGCAAAATATAGATATTTACACTTGCTTTGTTTAATTTCGCACTTTTACAGTATAAGTAAAGGTCAAGCTGTTATTAGGAATTAATCTGATAACAAACGCTATTTTGCATACATTTCATAATACTAATTTTGTAGAGCTTCTTTCTGGTAAAGCGAAACTGAAATCATGACTTTGAAACTTGCTACGCTTAATCTGCATGAAAATGTTTGCATTGCACTTGCTGATCTTGCAAACATAAGCTTCAACACTTTCGGTGTTCGAATCTGAATCCTAGAACAGTTTTGATGGAAACACTGTGTTTTTATCATATATGGTCGGAACTAATTTGCATATTATGCAAATTTAACCATTTTGCCTATTGTATTTCTTGGGACTTTGAGAATGGTGTTTAGGAGACCATAATTTATGAGTTGCATTGGAGTGGAATTCCTACCATGGCAATTATAGTGGTGGGTGAAACCAGGGAGGTGAGATCTCGAAGTCACTTCGTCCGTGTATTACATTTTTTCCTACGTCTTTTCTTGCGGACGATACTCGCGCCGTGGACTGTCATACTTGCGGATTATTATACGTCTTTCGGAATATACATGTACATCATACGGAATACTGCATTTTCATACTACTCCAATCTTGGATTTCCACGTTGCGATCTTCGCTACTTCCTTCGTCGCGATTCGCGCTTTCTACACTCCATCTGGGGATCTTTTCATCGCTACCGTCTATCGCGATTTACATTCTACATGACATCGCTGTTGTGGTCCTTTTAGCGTGCTGTTTTGTAGTGTTGCAGACTCTACCAGGTACCTCGTAGTGCTCTGCCCAGCGCTCCAGCGGTGGATTTCTCTCGCTTGTGCCAGCCGCGACACTCGGATGCTATTCCACGCTGTCGCTAGATCTTTTGTATACATTTCTACGGGACACTGTCGTCTTCGGACCCCCAGTTCATTCCGGAGTTCGACCATATCATTTCGTATGATTTACGCAAGTGCAATATAGGACACTGTCCACCTCCTCAGGTGCCCTCTTCAGGTGCCCTGGTGAATTCGGAGTTAGTCCATTTTATCACGTCGGGGTCACCAATGTAGGGTTTTTTTTAATGCATAGGGCTATCATGAAATACCTACTCACCGACTAAAGCATCCTTGACGGCCAAGGGGAGGTGGGGCTATAAGAACAGCCGGTAGATGTGGCAGGCAGTAGCAAATAAAGTGGACTAACTCTGAATTCACCAGGGCACCTGAAGAGGTGGACAGTGACGTCCTATATTGCACTTGCGTAAATCATACGAAATGATATGGTCGAACTCCAAAAAACTCCAAGCGAGAGAAATCCACCGCTGGAGCGCTGGGCAGAGCACTGTTGTGGTCCTGTTAGCGTGCTGTTTCGTGTTGTTGCAGACTCTACCACGACAAAAAAGAAAAAAAGAAAAAAATGACACTCAGCCATGGGTGATGAATCACACTTTATATTTTCTTCATGTATGGCTATGGATCGTAGCGCCTGTGCAGCTATGACATCTCGTTTCCAGCGAGCGGCAGTGATGATCCCCATTTGAGAACGTGGAAGTCGAACTTTGGAGGGCCGCCACTCGGCATCCTGTTCGGTCGTATAGTGTTGGTTGCAGGGTGTTTTTTATGTCTTAACTCTATTGCAGTTGATTAGGAGATATTGATATAATATTGTGGGTGTCATTCTTCTTAAAAGATGAAATCAAGATTTTTAAAATTCTCCGTCTTTGAAAGATGCATGCTCAGACTGAAGAGACAGAGAAAAAGAGAGGAGGCAAATTCGGCTGAAAGTTGATTTGGCTGAAGGTAATGAGTATAGCGTCATTTCTGGACTGGCATGATGAATGACTTATGCTTGACACCATCATACAAGACACAGAGTTATGTGTTATCCGAATTATTGTACACTGCTTAATTTCTACACAATTATAAAACCATGAGTCACAAAATAGAATATTCATGTACTTGATCCCTATTGTATTTATAATAATGGTCCCTAAATGACCTATCTCACGCCAGTTTCTTATCTAAATATTGACTCTTGTGACTATGATGATAGTATTATCAGCTCTGTACCATATTATTCATATGACATGAACACAAAGTTTCTTCCTTTTGCACCATATATCCACTTCTTCCTGGATCCGTCCAGTAGGCTATCATACTATCAAGCCCTTTGAAAGATAAAATGCTGGGATTCTCCATAAACAGTACCAATTTAATCCCACAACGAATTAAGTTCAAGATTCTTCTCATCACCTACAACATCATCCATAACCGTTCACCCTTTACTTAACCGACATGATCTCATCGAAACCCAGACCGGCTACACGCATGGGCCTCAGATCTTCGTCTACAGCACAGCTCAAACTTGGCCCTCGCACCCACAACCGTTAAGGGCCGTTCACACTGGAGCGGTTTTGCGGCAGCGGCAGCGGCAGCGGCGTGCCGCAAAAATCCCTCGCGTGTTGTTCATGTACAACCGTTCACACTGGAGCGGTAGCGGGGACTTTTCAGAGCGGCAACCGCAAGCGGTTTTCTCGAATCGCTCCGCTGAGCGATTTTTCTAGTCTGCCGCTGCGGCGAGGTTGCTATTGACCAATCATAATAGAGTACAGTTCGTGACGTTATTATGTGGGTGGGGTCATAAACTTTAGCTTGAAAAAGAGTCTCGCGAAGGTGCAACACGTCGGTCGAAGAGCGGAACGAAGACGTCCAGAAAAGACAACTTTTGTACAATAAACTCAATTATGTTCACAAAAACACTCCTGACACTCGGAGTCCTGAGGAAAATATCGAATTGGAGACCATTGGTGATGAAATCGGGCTAAATGGTAAGTTGCTCATTTGGTTTTCTCAAGGTTTTGCCATTTGTTTTTCTCAAGGTTTTGCCATTTGTTTCGACCCTTGACAGCGGTCACTCTCTTGCAGAGGCTACATTGCAGATTGTAACTTACCAAGTATTTTGCCATAGACGCAGACTCGCCAGCGAAAGAAAGCAGTCTATCAATATCACAGTCCCGTATACGACTATCTATGTCTGATATAGTATTCTGCCAACGTGGTACTGAAGCCTTGAAGTCTAGAGTAGATCTAGAACTACTAGACCTAGGTCCAGTACGAGTAGGAGCACTCCTACTATCCGACTAGTCCCACACCTACTAATGACCAGTAATGTATGGGGTCCATAGATGGGAAGGGCTTCTCATATGATAAATGGACCACAATATGGTGGATTGTATACCGGTACTAGTAGTAGGCAGGAGGTAGGGCCTGGCCCTAACATTCATATCCTCATTCTTTTTTTAAAAGTTACGTAGGCAGGCGTATACAACATATTCAACGTTACAACGTTAACTGTTAGTAGACTAGACACTCTAACATGAGATATATTTGATATCATAGAGTATTTTTGAATTATTTCTAATAAAATCAGAATAATCGATAATATAGGCCCTGCCTAGAGGGATTTTTTTTTTTTAAATTAGAAAGTAATTCATAAGTAAAAATTTGGCATTAATTAGAGCTAATACAGGGAAAAATGGTCAATAAACTGCAAATAAATTCAAATAAAAACAACAACTGAAACACCTAGCCTCTAGACCTGATACAGTTATTGTTAACGTTAGACATAGTTCTGGACTCTAGTCTAAAGTTTCTAGACCTAACGTGCATTAGTGTCTAGGCCCTTTAGGTATGTTCTGGGTATTGACTCTGCCTCTATACAGGCCTAGATCTAGGTCACGTACTACGTAGGTGTTTTTGTGCTGCCATACTGCCACCGCACTGGTATAAATGCATATACATGACCACAACTTTGTCCATTGGCATTGGCATGATAAAGACAATCTACTTGAATTTACTTGCATTCAGTCTCGCATCATCAGACAGGCAGTGAAGTAGGACTGATTTGTCTTGTTAGAAAGTGAATCAAATCCTCTCATGAGTCTCAGGCTGAGTCTGACCAAGTTAAGGGTAATGTTTTAACATCACTTTAACTGTAACTGTACTGTAGCTGGTAAGCATACGTGTGCATTATCTTGTCTTGCCTTTCCAAAGATGCCCACATTTCCCACAATCAATAGACTTGGACGGTTTCTTCAATGTATTGTAAGGGTACCAGCTATCGGCAGGGTACATCGACACCCTGCGTATCATGGCTGTTTGCGTATAGAACAAAAAGGTACGCATGGGATTAAGTGCCATTTTATAGCTATGAAAACAGTAACAAAGAAATGAAAATCAAGCCAACAAAACAAACTAAACACGTTTCAATTACACATCCACACAGTAACAACGCATGACTATGAAATTCACATGTATTACCTATGGAGGGAAGGGGTGCAGATCGTGAGGTACCCTTTTTCAGCCACGCAAAGAAAATGCATCGCATACACTAAAATTGCATAATTTTACAACAGAGATTTGGAATCAACAGAACGGTCACAAGATTTGAAACTGCAGTATTTACAGCTTATTTGAGGAAAAACTTTGGTGAATTTGTTTTATACTTTTGGAATAAACGAGCTGCAAATTCATAGGGTGCCGATAGGTGGTACCCTCATTCATACAATTTAAATGCCAGTGATGCAGTGGTTGGTTAATTGCTGACCCTTGACATATTGTATCTAGGGTTGAAGTTGACCGAAAGATCGGTCTGTATCTGTCCGTCGGGGAATGTTCCGCGGAGACTGCGTCTGGCTTCACGGATCCCCTCCGTATAGAACCTACAGACCGAAGTCAATGATGCCAGCTACTGTGTGGCAGTAGAGCACAGATAAAACGTTACGATAAACCAAATTACAGGCAGCTTTTTTACATTCAAACAAGTTTGACATGATATGACACATTATGCAGCAATATTTGGGGTTAATTTCTCACATTTTGCAATCGAAATACTCACAGTAACGCGGTTATAATGCAGAAATTTTATCCATATCGCAACATCGCCGTTCGCTAGCCGTAAGTCGCCATTTTGAATCTGTAAACCAATCACATGCGAGGTACTTTATTAAGTAAAAAAAACACGTAGAAACTACCTCGCATGTGATTGGCTAATAGATTCATACTGTATGTTTCTGCAGTTTGAACGTGACGATGCGACGGGCTGGTTGATGCGTGTTTTGCGTTGAAAATTCGACCGAAATATTGGATTATTCATTAATCTGGTGAGTGTAGTCTGTTCTTGAATAGTTGATTTAACTATTCAAGCTTAAATTTGCCGACCTAGGGCCGTGAATTAGACGCAATCGAGAAGGGTGAGGTACCTCACCCAATTTTCCATAGAGACAGTGGTTAAGAACATCCACACAGCAATGGGTACTACAACCTTCCGTCTGTCTACGGAGGACGGCGTTAATGGCAAAATACAAAAGAGTCCTCCGGACAGACGGATCTTTCTGTCTAGGGTTGAAGCAGCCATTACTTCTTCTGGGAGGCTGCGCCAGTCCTTTGTGTTCCTCAGTAGGAAAGATGACCTTCTGTATTGTGTTCTGCAGGTAATTCAGTACGTTAATTCATGTTGGTAGCAATACCAAATGTATATTTTCATGAATAGTTTCATTGATAGAAGCACTTGGCATTTTAGTAGCACTTACACTGTGCTGCAAAATGAGCAATTTAAGAGCAAAAATCAGATATCAAAAGTTCAGGCAATCAATTCCTGCATGTGGTGTTGGTTATGGGAGTGAAGGGCTAAGGTGCTTTTTAAAAGAGACCTGTTTATATTACATTTTCTTTGTGCTGAGTAAAAAGTTCCCCCTATTCATGTAAGGAAATAACGTTATAATGCATTGTACATGTATAACACATCATTTGTATAACACCTCACTTGTATAAACATTATTTACCCTCAGGTAAACAGTGATTGAATCTGCTTCCCTCCTATTCAGCGAATGCGGAAAGACCATGCAAAAGAGGCTGCATCCCTGACCAGGCTTTGATGCAAGCTCACTCATTGACTGGAAAGCTGTGAGTTTCAGCTTTCAGGATTTACTGAAAGTGCATTATTCAAAAGATTGACATTCTAGGTACATTTATACCATAACCATTGTTCAGAACTTGACCTTACTCCTGTGGGAGGAAAAAACAACAACTTTATTTGGGAAGTGATGCTACATGTATTGTACTGTACCTGATAATTCTAATGACAACACAGGTACATTATTTTGTATGTCACCTAGAACTAAAGAGTGAACTTATTAAGAGTAAAATTTCTGTGAAGGCACATCTTTTAATCTTTACCCTGCCCCTTCATTCAAGGAAATGTACATGTATGTAGATTCTTCTCTTTCTTTATAATGTATATGGCAACATCCCATACATTTGACAGGTCTGACAATATGCAGCATGGACCAATCAATCATTTTAATAGTATATATTATAGTGTACCATAGGTGCCTAGGTCTAGTAATTGGCCCATACCAATTTAATCAGTTTCGGAGGACATGAAAATGCAAGTTAAATATAACTTTGAATGTAAAATTGTCTGTCACTTTTATTTTATTTATTTATTTATTTATTTTTATTTATTTAATTTTTTTTTTTTGGGGGGGGGTTGGTCAAAAAAAAATTGACTGAAGACAAAGTTAGAGGTACACTTCTTTGCAAAGATAGTTCTGGTTTGTAATTAAGCTAGACATGGGAAAAAACAAACAAACAAACAAACAAACAAACAAATAGCACCATGAAGGCCAGAATTGTGTGAATTGTTCTGTTGTGATCTGTAGCTTTCTTACAGGCCTGTACTACCTCCCCATTCCCTTCTGAAACAATTTTGCCCCCTGTTTCCAGATATCATGTTTGATTCACTCCTGCATGTGCATAGTAGATCTGCAGCTTTAAAGAATTAGGGGGCGTTTCATCAACGAGTTCGTCGGGGGTTTTCACCGACGAATTTGCTATCAGCCAGTCAGACCAAGGATTTCATTAGCTTTTGACAGTTGTCAGCGTAAATCCTTGCGTCTGATTGGCTGATAGCAAATTCGTCGGTGAAAACTCCGACGAACTCATTGATGAAACGCCCCCCAATGATCTTGGTCACTCTTGCTCCCAGTTTGCTGGAGTTGCTAGTAAATATATGATACAAAATTACTGGAAATATCATGTGTATAAAGGCATAAGAAAATAGTGCACATATATGTCTTAAAAATTTTTACACTGTTTCCATATATGCCTGCCTTTTTTGTTCTTCCAGGAAGGACTGTTTTAACTACTCATATGTGGTCGACACAGAACATCCGCAGTCACAGCCCTTCATCCTTCTTATTGGAGAAAGCAAATTATACCCTCTTCAGGTACATGTATCTGCAGTTGTGGAGCACAGGGCACAGTCCTCAAGGCATTGTGGGTACAGCTGATCTTGTCTTCAAGTTGATCTTCGTTCTAAATCGCAACTACTGGCCACATTGCATGGCGGTGAGACCATTTTAAAAGGGACTCCTGTACAAACAAGGAGGATTTGAAACTTTGGCATCCATCCCTTATTTTCTAAATTTGCCGAGTCAACCATAATGCAACCATTTATGTATCATCTCCACCCTTCCCATATCAAGTCTGCATAATAAAACAGCATTTGCTTGAGAAGTACATACAGTCAAACTCGGATACCTCGAAGTCGTCGGGACTGAAGAAATTGGTTCGAGGTACGCGAATTTCGAGGTACGCGTACGTCGAATTTTCTTCGACTTATCCGATTTTTGTCGATGTTCAACATGGTATCTGTTACAGTGCCTACCGATTGTTTGTATGCTTGTCAATTGGATTTGAATCAACTTTAATATGAATGAATTGAATGAAAATCGATGTTCTTCTTTCATCAGTGTTTTCTGGTGAACAATTAAATGACTTAAATCACCATAAAAACAAAAAGAAAATACCGGTACGTAATCGAGCGCAAGACAGGGTTGCAGAACATGCGTGCTGAATGTACATTGTCGCGTCGGCGTAGGTACCCCCTCGATCACTATTCGTTTTTCCTCCTTTTCTCTCTCTAAGTCATCATCTCGTACACAATATCCAACACAAGAATCAGTCTTAGCTTTACAAACTATTAAAATTTCGCACAACTATGGGTGTACATGTAGCTCACCAAGACTGTGTAGAGCTACAGGGAGCGACGGCAATGTCGCACCGCTACGCACCGGTCTTCCATGTGTCTACCAGCAGCACTCACAGTCAGCAGGCGATACCGTTAATCATTTCCAAATGTAAAAGCAACGATCAGTTATTTATTTTAGTATCATACGGAGCAGAATATTACTGTTATTCATTTCTAAATTTCCAAGCAAACATCCGACATTCGTTTTACTACCATACGGAGCCCAATATTACTGCTGTCCACTTCCAAAAGTGAAATGAATTATCTGACAATCATTTTATCGTCGAATGGAGCTGAATGTTACTGTTATTAATTTCGAAATGTATAATAGCAAATATCCGACATTTATTTTAGCATCGTATGGAGCAGAATGTTACTGCTATTCACTTCCAAATGTAAAAGCAATCATGACTGTGATATTTATTTTGGAATCTTCCGCAGCCGAATGTTCTTGCTATTTACTTTCGAAAGTAAAAGCAAACATCCGACATTTATTTAATCATCGTACGGAGTTGAATGTTATTGTTATTCATTTCCGAACGTAAAAGGGATCATTCGACATTCATTTTAGCCTATCCCGGAGCCCAATGTTATCGCTATGTACTTTCGAACGTAAAAGCAAACATCCGGCATTCATATATTATCATCGTACGGAGTTGAATATTATTATTTATTTCCGAACGTCAAAGCAAACATTCGAAATTTATTTCAGCATCTTCCGGAGCCGAATGTCATTGCTATTTATTTTCGAATATAAAAGCAAACATCATACGGAGTTGAATACTATTGTTATTCATTTCCGAACGTCTAAGGGATCGTTCGACATTTATTTTTGTATCTTTCGGAGCCGAATGTTATCCTTGTTTATTTCCAAACGCAAAATCAAATATCTGACATTAATTTAAGCACCGTACAGAGCTGAATCTTACCGTTATTCATTTCCAAAAGTATAAGCAAACATCCGACATTTATTTTAGTATCGTATGGAGTCGAATATTACTGTTATTCATTTCCAAAATCAAAAGCAATCATCCGACATTCATTGTAGCAACTTTCGGGGCCGATTGTTACCGCTGTTCATCTCAAAAAGTAAAGGCAAACATCCGACTTTTTTTTGGTGGCCCGACGTGCGTTTTGGTGGCCTCGGGCCACTGTAAGTGTCGAGCCCTGAATAAGTGCAGCACAGTACATTAAGGATGGGCTACTAGTGAGTGATATCGCTAGATCAGATTCCGGCTATGGCTTCTGAGGACAGTGCTATTGCTGTAATCATAAACATTTACTGAAGAGGATTGTTCGCATTAAAAAAAAAAAGAAGCGAAACAATCTTAGGGGGCCTTGACGATTGTGCTAGAAAAGAAAAGAAAAAAAATACCGAAAACTCGAAAAAGATTCAATTCAAAACAGGGGTAAAATACATGATGATTTCTTTCTTCTTTTTTTTTGTCTGAAAATCGTAAAGCGTATTATTCCGTTACTTCGAAATTTATCAAAATAAACTGTTGTTAAATCATATCTATACTATTCTTTATTATGCTAGGCCTATACTTCCAGATCATATACCACACTTATGCTTCATAATCGCATTGCTGGAAAAAAAAAATATTCAGAGCTTGCGTTCTCGGGGAGAATTAATGAAACAAACTTCGTGAAAGGAAAAAAAAAACTAGCGGGAGATTGATGTTTGGACAGTGGACCTTGATTAATGCCAAAGATATAACTGTTAACACCTAAGCAGGTGCACCACGACGGTTAAGAAATGTACGCGCACGGCATGACTATCACGATCGCAAATCAAAACAGAGCGTAGTGCTATTGTAAGCTCTCCATTTGCACGGCTGCTACAAGTATATGCATTCCGGGTACGTGTGTAGGTACAGTAGGTGTTGGGGATTTTCCTTGTCAGCTGTGTATCGGGTATTTGAGCGCACGATCGTTCTGGGGCTCAGAATATTTACAATCGAGTGTGAAAAGATTTGTGACATGTCTTCGCTGTCCACGCGCGCTTCATCGGAAATGCTGAGTGATGTTTGCAATTTCAATTCGAGCAACATGCTGGGAAAAACAATAAGTTAATTAAGATCGGGACATGAGATTTCCCTTCGAGGTAACCGAACTTCGAGTTAGTTTTTTTTCGAGCTACGCGAATTTTAACACACGAAAACTCCATAGGAACAATCGGGACTTTCATTTTGCCTTCGAGGTAAGCGATATTCGGCTTATCCGAGTTCGAGGTATCCGAGTTTGACTGTACAATGTTATGGGGAAATAAGCACTGACCCATTAATTGTGATCTCCTCATAACAGTGACCATGTTATTTCACAAGCCATTTGCCATTTGGATATTGTTGTATTTTGACTGTACACCTGTACCATGTATGCATGATAAGGTACCTTTATATTGATACTATTAGTGGTTAATGCTTCTCTGAAACATGTACATATATTCACTTTTCAAGGAGTTAGTTTTACTTATGATAATGTAGACAAGTATCGAATATGTGAAAAGCTGCTAATTCCAGTACACACCACACCCACACAATGTGTACAAGTTGACAAGGGATGTATAGATCGCACCAAACTGTGACATTGCCATGGAGACTAGTTCTAAATGACCTCACCTGGCCTGAATATCTGTCAACAGTATTGTTGCTAACCATGATGATGCTTGCCAACCCAAGTTACAACGACTCTCTTGCTTTTTCAGGAGTTGACCTAGAACTTGGCATATGTGGCCACTATTACAGGTAAATGTGGCATGTAATTAATGTGTTGCCATGGTAATGAAAAGAAAATCTATAGTAAATTTAACCAAGATATTGTGGATCAAACTACTTTCAGTCTTTATAATGTGAATGGTAATTTGAAAACACAAGATATAATTGTTTTCAACTGGCATCCTTCATGTATCACTTGAGTAGTGAAGATGTACCCCACGCAATTTCATCTATGTTCGTAAGAAGTGATCAAGTTCTTCATGATTATCATACAAGGCAGGCTATTGTGTATCACTTCGCAGTTAGAACTCAACTCAGGAGAAATGTGATAGCATAATACATGTACAGGTCCACAACACAAGAATTCTTTGCATTGCTCCCAGGTAGGCCAGTAGCCAACATACTACACGTCACTGTATTCAAAAATGTGATGAAATTCCACCTTTTCACTATGTACCTACATAGTACCTGTCACATGTGTGTATTTGACTTTGGAGTATGGATGCAATATTGTATTATGCTGCATGACAATGAGTAAAATGATTAGCAGTAGACCAAGCACTTTATAGTGTACCTGATGCATGTTACTACAGATTTTTGAAAGCTTCAAGTTTATCTTGAAACCCAAATCTATGAATGTTGACATGGCATCGAATATTATTTTCATTACTTGTATAATCTTGAATACTCGGTTTGTACCTTCCTTGCATTAAATTAGTATTTGATGTCAGATAACTCATAACAGGTCATTGCATTATATGCGTAATATGTTGCTGTTCTGTTTGCTACTTGATTTTGTTATCTGACTAGCTAAATTGAACCATGTAAGCACCTAGGTGCCCATTTTTGTTGTATTCCTTTGTTTATCCTGATTTTCTTGTGTTTGTGTTTGTAACTTCAATACATGTCCATATCATTGAAAGTCTCAAGCCTCATCCACCCTTATGTATCCGCTCTTTCTTGCTCACTTCATTGGATGAACTCTGTACTGCTCTTTTCTCTCAATCCTATTCTCTCTTATGTTTTTCCTGTCCTACGTGTACATGCGTATCCGAGTAATTACCCCAGAGGGCAATTACCCCCTGACTAAATACTGGTTAGTGGTGAGGTAAGAGTAAAGATTAGGGTTAGGATTAGGTCAAGGGTTAGGAGTTTGGGTTAGGGTTAGGGTTAGGATTAGGTTCAGGATTAGGATGAGAACCAGGGGAAGGGTCCGGGGTAATTGCCCAGGGGGTGATCGCCCTAGACCCATGTACATGTAATACAAATACTTTTTGTTTATTACTTAGAAAGATTGGTCCTTATGAGGTTTGAAAGTGAAATGTAAACAACTTATTTGTTTTATGTTGTAAAGTATGTAATTCTGCTGGGAATTTGCACTGAATTAATTCTTCTTTTTTTCAGATGTAGGAGATGAGAATAATATGCTTACGATATAGAAAATTGGTCCAAGATACAAATCACATTGGTGTTAATTATCATACATGTACTTCAATCATTCTTAAAATCCAGTACCATACTACCATTACTGTATTGTTTTGACAACTCATGTCTATCCATTCAGATTTACAAAGTTGCTCATACAGTGTCAGATCTTGTGAATTTTCATTTTACATGTGAATGTGCTATATTACTTCCCTTCGCAAATGTCAACAGTATTATGTATACACTGTACTTTATTTCTTCAACAGACTGCCATATTAGATCACATCAAATGAGATTTTATGTTGGAACAATTGTCCTGAATTAGTGTCTCAAGTGCTAAATTTGACATGTGTGGTTTGTATTAGTGTATGTACATTGTTTGATGTGTATTTCGAGTGATGTTTGTCATTTACCGACATAAGTTTGTTAAAAAAAAAAATCCTGTTAACTAATGTTTTCATTCGGTGGTTAAATTTCGAAGAAAAGATTTAGTGCAAGGCCACAAAACTTGCTTAAGATAAAACCGACCTCAGTTGGCTTTTGGTAATCACTTTACCCAACAGTTGTGTGGTTCACTTGGAAATCGACTGTCTGTTAAAATGCTATCCAGATTTCTGAAAGCGTAGATTTGATGGTGTAATGCAGATGTATGAATTTGAAATCCAAACTGACATCGCGCGCGTGTGTGTGTGTGTGTAGTTTTTGTTTTTGTTTGTTTGTTTTTTCTAAGAGGATGCAAAACGGCCATTAATTTCTTCCCCATGCATAATATAAAACACATGTTGTGGAGAGTGAAAATGCTACTCTTGTTTTTCCATAGCTGGGAGTACAGTATGTGGGCGAGTTTATCATGGGCCGTTTGTGGATTACATTATACTCTACATACGTAGATCTAGTAGGTTTGAGTAGGAGAGTGAATGGTAGGCATATTCCCTAAAACATCCCCTCACCTTTGTAACTATGACACTTCCAAAAAGAGCACGAACTGTGACAGAAATCAAATCAAACATTAACATTTCATCCATATAGAGTTCATCGGTAATAATGATAATAATAATACAGTATACATTGAATGTGCCAATTCCACATGACTAACATGCTCAAGGCGCAGTAGGAAAAGTGAGTTATGAAGTACAAAATTACACAAACATGCACATGAAAATGAATGACACAATCATGATGATCTAAATATATATATGTATATATATATATATATATATATATATATATATATATATATATATATATATCATAATACCGGTATACTATTCTATGGTAAAAGATTGGAATGACAAGTAAAGAAGTATGTTGCTGGTTTTTCTCTTTTTTTTTAAGAGCTCATCTTTCATACAGTTGACTATACTTTGCCGACACCAGAAAAAAAAAAATACTAATCATTTTTTCGTTAACATGAAACAAGATAAAATATCATTACTTTGGATGCTGACTAATTTTGTATAAAAAGAAAACAAAATAAAAAAACCCAATAAAACAAAAACAAGGAAAATGTGACTTTCGCAGATCATATTTGAGATATTGAGGTGTTGGATGTACACATTTTATGTACCTCCTTCTCAGTATGGCAGTGGTCCGATGCAATAATTTCTGCGTGCATACCAATATCAGTAACACAAGGAATATTTTGCAGTTTCATTGAACAGTCTGTGTTGAAAGTGTTCTTTTTTTTAAGCAAAAAGTTGAAAAGCTGAGATTTCAGTACTGATTGTCCAATAGTCTTCTTGCATGTTACGTATCCTTGATTTCCTTTATTGTTTGTTTCGTTTTGGAAAAGTGATTTTGTAAATTCTCAGATCCATGGGGAATGTATTCACGGCATGTGCATGATAATTATGTAATTGATTACTAGTAAACTGCAGGTGCCCAAGGGCAACAATCTAATTTGCATATTACGCGCGGCAAACCGCTCCAGTGTGCACAGCGTGCCGCTGCGGCAAAGTTTAGCGGCAAACCGCCGCCGCTGCCGCTGCCGCAAAACCGCTCCAGTGTGAACGGCCCTTTATGGTGACCGCGCTTTCTCCGTTTGTGCCCCCTTCTTTGGAACAACCTCCCTACTCATATTCAGTCCTCCACCTCCGTTGACATCTTCAAAAAGAAACTTAAAACCAATTTATTTCTAGAACAGAACCGATGATTATGTATACATTTATTAATTTAACATACGGTCAGTGCTCCATATCAAATATGTCACTCACCTCCCAGCTCCTAGTGCATGGTTTCCGTGGTATTGTCAATGTCAATGGCGTCGCTGTAATCATTTGATAAATTCTTATTTCAGTCATTTTAGATAAAGTGTTCTTTTTTCAAATTCGTACAGTCATCTTTGTATTGCCATATTCAGGCATCAGGCTCCGTTGTAAAGACGAAAAATCAACGATACATTTCTTTATGAATTCGCCTCGTTAGATTTCTTTCAACTTGTAACCTCTGTATATCGAGGGGAGAACACCAATTAACACATCTCTAATGGCTCGGTCACAAAAACCATTAAGAACTGCTACGAACGCCGTACGAACGATTTTAAGACAATTTCGTAAGATCTTCTTAAGAAGGCCAGCGAAACCAGCGTTCGTATACCGTTCGTAGACCGTTCGTAAGTTCGTAGCCCTTTCGATGGTCTTGTCCAAGATTTCTTTTTTAACTTCGTACGAAACCCTCTCTTCGTAAGGCGGCCGTACGAACGTCGTACGAACATCGTAAGAACTACGTAAGATTTTGTAGGGTCGAGAGACAATTCTAGAAGCCATAAATTCTTACGATGATTGTAAGAACGCCTTAAGTCGTTCATAGAGGGCTCTTACGTCTTTCGTTAGAATGCCTTACGAACGGAGATTCGTACGGCGTTCTTACAAACAACTCTTTGAGTTTGTAAGGCGTTCGTAAGGGATTCCGGCGTAAGACGTAGGTACACAATTTGTGCAACTGTTGAGTTTTAGGCGGTATAAAGCCAAAAGGCTCGAAGTTCAAATCCTCACTCTGTTCTAGGTGTTCGACCAGAAAGCATCTCTGTTAAATATGGGACAAAAAGGGAAGGCAATCAAAGGGAAAGGGGGAAGGGGGAGAAAAGAAAGGAGGGAGATGAGGAGGAAAGAGCGAGAGGGGGAGAGTTCTAGCAACAACCTCAAGAGATGATGGACATCCGAAGTGACACTACTGCCATCTTGAAGTATAAAACTTTCAACTGTTACAGAATTTTCGACAGGACACGGCAGCATCTTTTTAGCAACCCGATACATAATAAAACATAATACAAAAAAAAAAAATCGTAATATCTTACGAATGACTTGAGAGTGCCGTGAGTTGCACGTAACGACAAAAAGAAATCGTAAGATGGCCGTAAGTCTGACGAAAGAATAACTCGGATCAAGGCATCCTTACGAAAAACGTACGAATTCTAGGGCCATTGTATAACTTAAAATCATTTCGTTTCTCTAAAAGGTCTTAAGTTGTTCTTGCGAATTAAACAGCGTTCGTACGAAATTCGTAATAAGGCCGAAAGAATCTGTGCCCCATATACGAATCTCTTCGAACTCCAGAATTCATAGGAACAATGACACTCGTACGAACGCATCGTTCGTACGAACCTTTGTGACCGTAGCTTAAGCTAAAGCTTAAGGCTCGGTCAAAAATGCTTGTACGAATTGCTACAAACGCCGTACGAACGATTTTTAAACGATTTCGTAAGATCTTCTTAAGAAGGCCGTACGAAACCAGCGTTCGTAGACCGTTCGTAGACCGTTCGTAAGTTCGTAGCCTGGTCGATGGTCTTGTCCAAGATTTTTTTAACTTCGTACGAAACCCTCTCTTCGTAAGACGGCCGTATGAACGTCGTAGGAACATTGTAAGAACTACGCAAGATATTTTAGGATGGAGAGACAAATCTAGAAGCCTTAAATTCTTTCAACTGTTACATAATTTTTCGACAGGACATGGCAGCGTCTTTTTAACAACCTCACAAAATATACAAAAAATAATGAAATCTTCTTACGAATGACTTAAGAGTGCCGTAAGTTGCAGGTACGACCAATTTGCGACAAAAAGAAATCGTAAGATGCCCGTAAGTCTGACGAAAGAATAACTCAAGGCATTCTTACGAAAAACTTACGAATTCTACGGCCATTGTATAACTGAAAATCCTCTGTTTCTCTAAAAGGTCTTAAGTTGTTCTTGCGAATTAAAAAGCGTTCGTACGAAATTCGTAAGAAGGCCGTAAGAATCTGTGTCTGATCTACCAATCTCTACGAATTCCAGAATTCGTAAGAACAGTAACATTCGCATCATTCGTACAAAGCTTTGTTACCGTAGCTTTATTCTTTCGTTAGACTTACGGCCATCTTACGAAAGACGTAAGAGCCCTCAATGAACAACTTAAGACGTTCTCACAATCATCGTAAGAATTTAAGGCTTCTAGAATCTCGATCCTACACAATCTTGCGTAGTTCTTACAATGTTCGTACGACGTTCCTACTCTCACCTTACGAAGAGAGGATTTCGTACGAAGTTAAAAAAAAACTTGGACAAGACCGTCGACCAGGCTACGAACTTACGAACGGTCTACGAACGGTCTACGAACGCTGGTTTCGTACGGCCTTCTTAAGAAGATGTTACGAAATTGTCTAAAATCGTTCGTATGGCGTTCATAGCAGTTCGTAAAGGCATTTGTGACCGAGCCTTTAACCTGGTCAAGCGCATACAATCGCCAGCAAATAATTCACCAATAGACACCAACCCCTATTCCATTGTGTAATATGATGGCTATTTGGGCATATCTCTTCAGAGTATCCTCCACCTTTCAAAAAAGTTTAAAAAAAAAATTAGTGATGGTCTGCTACACACTCAAAATTCATCTTTGTTTGCGTGCACGAGAGCGAAAGCTTTACGATATACGGGTGCCTGAGGTTTGATACTATAAGAAGAATTACTGTGGTGGGTATCTACCGAGCCAGCCGCAGTGCACGCACTGTAATACCTTATCAGACCAGCGTCACAGGGTGTATGATCATTTAGAGACCAGCAAAAGGGCATCTTACATCTAAAGTCAGCAGGTTAGTGCTCAGCAAATAAAGTATGAGTGACGTAAGAAAGATAAATCAAAACGTATGATCTTAGACCAACCGTTAAATTATTGTCACTTAAGAAATTCTTTACAAGTAATTTTGTGTTGATTGCAAGAAAAGGCTAGTGAAATCGAATAAGCCAATTCTATTACCTATAGGCCCTACATGTATCTGAATTCGCTTGATTTAAAATAAAGAAGTATAACGCACAAACAGCGAAGTTATCTTCGTTGTGAATCTAGACATATTGGATTAAAAACATTGATATCGAACTTTTTTCTTATTCTGTCCATAACAGAACAGTTTGGTGTCATAAACTGTCACGACATTGCCTTCTGCGATGGGAGAGGCAGTAGAAAACGTCAGCAAGGCACGCTTCGTAGCAACAGAGCCAATCAACTTTCTGCTGCTAGCTGTCCAAGGAGCCCTCGTCACCCTCAGGACATTCTACGTACAAGAAAGACTAGCACAAAATTATAATTTCTCGATAAATTACAGCTCTAACGATACATGTTCTGATGAGAACATCACTGATCCTCTGGAGAAACGAATACAATCCGAGACATCCTTTTGGACCATGTGGCTTGCAGCACTTTCTACTTTTCCGCCAGTTATAACGGCAACATTTCTCGTAGCTGCTTCGAGCTTCATCGGTCGAAAGCCGATCCTAGTCCTAGGTGCGGCAGGCCACCTCATTGCTTCTGTCACCTTTCTCTTGGTAGCGTTGTTTAATCTGCCCTTGTCCTTAACTCTCTTGGCGGCCATTGTGCTTGGGTTGTGTGGGGATACAGATGCTGTTGTTGTGGTATCCGCGGCTTATATTGCTGACTCTTCTGGCGGTACTTCTAGAACACAGAGGATGGTCGTTCTGTCACTAATGATTGAGACGGGATGGGGTTGCGGTAAAGTGCTAGGAGGTTTGATTCTCGGGTATTCCAGAAATTTTCCCCTCAGCTTTGCATTTCCGACAATATTGGCTGCCATTAACCTTGTCTACACAACATGTCCAGGATTAGTATTGGAAACGGTGCCTAAGTGCAAGCCTCTGCCAGCGGGTAGCATTCTAAAGGAAACTTTTCATACCCTAAGTGGTTTTTTCACACGCTTCGAGAGAAGCAGGAGGAGAAAAGTTTCCATTCTCATCGTCATCATTTTTCTTCAGCGTTTTGTGAAAGAGGGTATCTCTGACGTCATCATCATCTATGGCCTAGGAAAACCTTTCTGTTGGACAGCCACGTTTGTGGGATTCTTTAATGCCGGTGCTGACCTGTTTCCTGCTGCAGGTAAGAACTAATTTCATGACATTTTGCAGTATGTCCGATAAGGGTGCACGTGATTTTTTTTTTTCAGTGTTCTTTATCTTGTTTTTTTGATTTTTTTTTGTTTTTGTTTTTGTTTTTGTTTTTGTTTTTGTTTTTTTTTTTTGGGGGGGTTGTGTTTTGTTTTGTTTTGTTTTGTTTTGTTTCCTTGCTTGTTTGTTAGTTTGGCTGCCGGAGGTTGGCGACCAGTCTTCGAATATGTGTGACCAGAATATTCAAAACATCTGGGAGGTCCGCAATTAGTGACCGACCAGTTGCCGACCAGTTGCCAACCTCTTTCGAGCATTTTTTTTTTTTTCGGCAACCGGCTGGATACCGATTAGCCCTTTGCAAAGTCAGCTCGCAATGAAATCGCAAACAGCGAGCCGTGGACTCGCACGTACACAGCGATCGGATTGGAGTGCTCGCAGCTCGCCGCTTGCGCGCTTTGTGTGCAGTCCACTGTTCTGTGTGCGTATGCTCAAATTATAGCCAGCTGCCTTTGCAAAAGGCTAGATACCTACCGATCGGCAACTTTTCGGCGACCAAAACTTGCTGGTTTTGAAAGCCATTGTTCTTTTGTTTTGTTTTGTTTTTCGTTTTTTGTTTTTGTCTATTGTATTTGTATTTTCTTCAGTTTGTTTTGGCTTTTATTTGAATTCGAAGACCAGTCTTTGTGAATATTTGGCCAGGGCCTTAACCATAATATGCGACACCGTCCACGCACATCCTAGACTATACCAACCATAGTATTATCAAAGAAGACCTCCAGATGATTTTCAGACTTTACATGTGAAAAACTATAGATTAGTTATATTGAGTACAGAGTTTAGGAATTGATAGTGATTGAGTTGAGGAGTAAGAATGTTTTCAAAATTTGCACCAAATTGCAATGAACAATTAGGATGATGAAATGGCAGCTTCACCATAAGAATGCATGAGTTTGCATGGGCTCAGGGAAGCTGTACAAAAGAAGATGGCATGCATACATTCTACACAGGGGAACTTGTTAAGCAAGTGGTATTGTAATTGATTTTCACTGCTACATTTCTGAAATATGTGAGGCTCTATGTCATCAACACTGTTCAGTGTAATTGTTTGTTTAAGATTTTTCAGAGTATTGTTTCTCTGCTCAAGGACCACAATGACTTCCACAAATCTATACATGGACCTGTCGGTTTATGTACTACATGCCGTGAAATTAAGAAAACCGTCTGGAATGCCCCTTTAAATGTAAGAGAATATTTAGCCCGCTGCCCGGACGGTATTTTCCGACCCCACCCCCCCCCCCCCCCAATTTATAGCAATAACGCCCATTCATGATGGAGGTTAAAATCCAGGCGCAGCTTCATGCATTCTGTAGAGGCACTGAACGAAAGCCCTGACACTCAGCGTATATCCATGTGGATTAAACGTCTTACCATGGACGTAATATACAAGGACATTCATCGTATCATTAATTTATTCATGCACCTGTACATCTCAAAAGCGCCACAAAGATATTTTCAACATGCTTCACTGCTTTGATCCCATCATCGTCACCACCAGCAGTGACCAGCAAGCCGGGAGAAGAACAAGACGGAGATTCGAGAAATCTAAAACTATATGCGCAGAAGAAAATAACTCACAAAAATCAAGTAAAGTTAATGTGCAGTTGTGGTATATGTTAGGAAATCATGCCTCAAAAAATTTTGCTTGGGAGAAGCAGGTAGTTTTTAAAAGAAAGCTAACATTTTGGAAGAATGATTGTCATTTGTGATCTCAATATTTCACTTTTCCGCAGCTTATCCCAGAGCAAAAAGGGATGGTAATGGTAGAGAACAGGTATATCTTGCCATTATATAGGCAAGGTCTTATGCGTGTGCGAAAATGTGCGAATCAGCAATTGCAATCTTTTGACACAAAATTTAACATGCTCTCAGGTTTTGCTGCTCCTCATCATTTGTATTTATTCAAAGACATTTCCGTCTGAAAAAGGCACATCAGCGAAACAAGACTGAAATGAGGGAAACGATTATTTTGTTAGTGACGATACATGATCACACAATCGTTATTGTCCAGACACCTGAATGTACTCATTAAGATGCACATAATCAGTTGGCGGTGGTGATGATGAGATCAAAGAAAGACCTCCGTTCATAGTCCATGTGTAGTAGGTCCATGCTACTACCGGCCCTAAGGAAACTACACCATCAGGCGCCAGTGAGGCATGGCCTTCCCTGGTCTTGCTGCAATCGCCTGATTAAGAAGTGCTGTCGGCCGCTGCAAATCCAACCTAGCAAAGTGGGGGTATACTGAATGAGAATGAGGACACCTCCTGTCTGTGTGGAGAAGAGCAGACTATGTAACGTCTCCTTGTCTGTCCACTTCCACCAGGGCCTTACACACAATGAGATCTGGCAGCTCTAACGCCCTGTGCCAGGCAGTGCATCCGCCATTGGATTGGAAGAATCTAACATTCCATTCTGCATAGTGACTCGAGAAGAAGATGAAGAAGAAGAAGAAGAAGAAGAAGAAGAAGAAGAAGAAGCTCAATAACAGAGACAGCTTCGTAGATACCGTCCGGTATATTTTGGACGATTTGCACCAAGATCGCAACGCAGATGATATGCATGGGCGGTTACAAGTGCAAAGGGAACATTTCCCATTGGCCATGTTGGCTCTCTGAAGCGCCTGTCAACAATGACAATGACACTGACAACGACAATTTTTTTTTTGGTATCTTGTTATGTCACCCAAAGTATGGGTATTGAAGAAAATTTGAACAAACATCGCACTGAACAGATAAAATGAGTAATTACATTTTGAATTATAAATACAGAAAATTACATATTATTCTGTTATTTACAAAATGTATGGAATGGTGCGCAGGATCCAGGAGAGAGAGAGAGAGAGAGAGAGAGAGATAAAGAAAAGCAAGACAAACAAAATAGAGTTAGAATAGCAGGGCAGAAATAACGCAGATAAATGCAATTTCAATGACAAAAAGCAAAGTTCAAAGCTTGAGTACTGCACGTAATGTTCAGCATGAAGAGCGCATTGACGTGCAAGCCATATTATTGGACACGTTAAGCGAGACAGACAGGCCAGTGGGCGAGGACATAAACCTCATTAGAACCAGCGGCGGTGCCACAGTTTCCATGTCCTTTTTTATTTCTTTTTTATGCTGATAAACGAAGGTGGTACAATCTTGTCCATTTCGTCGACGAAATGACCATTACCCCTCATTTCGTTACGAAATGTCATTTCGTCGACGTAATGACTGATTTCGTAAACGAAATAGGCCATGCGACATTTGGCACCCCATACAATTTATCTATGGTTTAAACCATGGACAAGATTGTACCGCCTTCGTGAATTCGGGCCAACAGGGCGACATAAAAGGATACGGACACACACACACACACACACACACACACACACACACAGACCAAGAGCCTTTTCTAGAGAGGGGAAGAGGTTGAGGTTTGGATTTTCTTGAGTTTGTCTCCCTCTAACAAATCAAATTTGTACGATCGCAACTGCTGATCTGTAATTCAACAACATGTCGGGGAAAAAGGAACCACGGGATTTGATGCCGACAGTGACACGATGAACTGGGTGCACGTCACTAGACCGACACCCACGAGTCATACAGCTCACAAGTCATACATGACTCATGGACCTGTTTTCAATGTTGAACTCGTGGGCTGTATGATTCGTGGATGTCGGTCTAGTGGGATGACCCCGATATAGACTTGGAACAATAATATCCAAGCAATTTGATATGACAGCATTAGAGCATATTAAGTAGAGGAGTGATGGTTGAGTTTGAAGTTTCTTCAGTTTGTCTCCCTCTAACAAATGAAAATTGTAAGATCGCAACTGTTGATCGCTAATTTAACATACATGTTTTAACCGCAGGAGAGAGCGAGAGGGTCTGTTTTAAGAACAGAACCCCTCGCTCCCTGTTGCAGTATCATTTCCCGAGGCGAGTAATTTTTTTCTCCGGACATTGTCTCGACGTTGTTGTAATATCTGTTAAATCAGGGCTTATAGAGACTGAAAATAAACTCCTCAAAAAAAGTTTGGAAATCTGACTTCAGTTGCAAATTTCTCCAGTTTGTAAGCACTATTCAATACATGCTTGATATCAATGGAAAGATTATTAAATTCTCTTTGAAATGTGATTATGATTATGCTATCAAGTAAAGGGCTGTACTCAACTGTCTGAATTGAAAAGCTGCAGAACAAGAACGGTCCTTATAAATGAGAATGGTCGTGAAGAGTAAACAGAGAACATGTTCTTTTGTGTTAAGTCTTTTGTTCTCAACTGGTCAGCCATGAAGGCAAATTTCAATAGACATCTTAACTTCACATTCATGTTTTCTGTGGTGTCATGCCAGGCAATTTTGATAACTCATCAATTTTTATGGTTGTACATCATGCCACGTGTAAGCAATGTTCAAAAAGCCCGCGCCATAGGGCAAATTGAAGCTGAGATGCTTCAAAAAGATGACAACGCAAGACCACATATAGAGCGAGACTTGTGCGCACTTTTCTCGACAGAGAGGGGATCACTAGAATGGACTGGCCTGCATGCAGCCCCGACCTCAACCCCATAGAACATCTTTGGGATCAACTTGGCCGAGCTGTGGGCACTGGTGAGGAAGACTGAAGAGGGTCACAAACCCAATGACATTGACAGGACTCAGATACTGGTTGACGAGTGGAACGCCATTCCTCAGCAGCGGAATCACGAAGATTATCAACAGCATGAGGACACGGTGCCAGGCGGTGGTGCAAGCACTTGGGTCGTCCACCAGATACTGAGCCCCAATCATGTTCATTGACAATTATAAAGACAAAGTAAACATAGAGTAAAGACAAAATAACGCAAAATAAAGATGAAACTCCAATAAAACCAAGACCACGCCATTTCACTTCTGTATGTCTTTGTTGTGGTTAATGTGGTGACGTTCTGTGAGATAAAATGGTTTGAGTCATGATCGTTTGTATTTGTGTGTGTGTTTGTGTGCGTGTGCGTGTGTTTGTGTGTGTGTGTGTGTGTGTGTGTGTGTGTGTTTGTTTATCTGTTTGGTTGAACGCATATATGTTTCACTCCATAAAAATGATGATGTTAACGTACAGTAAATGAACACCAAAGAAACAATGGGGAACTCACTCATAACGAGGAAACTCCATTAGGGACGTCAAAAATTGGGCCATTTGCAGCTTTTAAATTCTGACTTTACCTCATATTTGTAAGCACTGCACCTCCATGTATACGATAATCATAACAAGTATGGTATCATTTTAAAGAGAATTAAACAATCTTTGTGTGGTACTAAAATAAATTATTTCTAAGGGAACATGAGAAATTATTGATAAAACTCAGATTTCCAATTTTTTTTTTTTGGAGGGGTTTATAACATAAGGAAAAACATACATGCCTGAATACTGATGAAAGTGAAATAGGAAAATATCGTTAATTCAAAACTTTCTTTTCATGTATCAGTTGCAGCTATCGCTATCAAACCCCTGCTGAAGTGTTTCTCCGACAACTGGTTGATACATCTTGGACTCATCTCGTTAATCGCCCAGCTGATAACCTGTGCCTTGGCAGTAAACACTATCCAGCTTGCCTTCATTGGTACGCATTTTTTTTTTCACATAATATGGCAGTCAATATGTAGAATTGTATTTGCAGAGACTTCACTTGTTGCCTTCAGGAAAGATTATCGACGCAATGGTCAAGCCAGTAGATTGTCAAAGAGTGTTTAGAGTTGACAATTCTGCCAAACTGCAAAATCTGTGATTAAACTGAACAAAACAAAGAAAAAAGACGCTCATTGCTGAAAATTGTATTAAGTGAAACATTCCTAGAATATCGTACATGCTTGATATCAACCAATCTTTAAAATGCTACTCAAATAACATTTTTGATGTCATTGTTGCGAGTGTCGAGTACTTTCAAACACAAGTATGCTCTTTATGATATATGTACTACGTAATTGATATCCGTCTGTGCTTTGTGCAATGTGATATAAATGACAGTCTCTTTATAAAGCTTTTTGATTTATCATTTCAAATTTCCATTTGAGAAATTCCTGACAGGTAATGTAAAAGTGTCAGACGAATATTTCCACAAGATATTCCATTGAATTCTATTGTAAACAACTTACAGTTTAAGGATTAAAATTTGCATGTAGACTTGAAGTTGATTGCATCATTTATTTTTCACGTACCCTAGCTTCTGCTCTGGGTCTCCTGCGTTCCATTACACGGCCTATTTGTAACAATCTTATCTCAAGACTAGACTCGGCTGAAGAACGGGGTAAGTTAAGACTGGTTTTATTAGATACAGTCGTCATTAGTAAATGCAGATTATGCTCGTTGACATTGTGTTACTTGTTTTTCTCACGCCTTCCGGTAGTTAATGGACACTCCTGGATTTATTTTGTTGTTGTTATTGTTGTCCTTTACTCTCCTACATGGGTTTGATAGCCTCTTAAGACTTTCAGAAAGACGTGCTGTTTATGTAAATACCATACTGTATTAGTCTCGTTTACATTAGTTTAGAACAGATATTGAAATGTCATGTTGTGGACAGTCTGTGAACATTTTTCATGTTCTCTAAAAAAATCAACTATTTTTATTATAACGTCGCTAATTGCTATATCTTAATGTACACGACAAGCTGACTACGGACATGATATGATCAGTGAGGTGTTAGAGAAGGAAAAAAAAATAAAAACCTCTCCCTTGTATCCATGCTCCTTGCCACCAAGAAGTTATGCGGTCTATCGCAAAGTGTTAAAAATGACTTTGACAAAAACGTCACTTTTCCGTTTAAGTATGCTCATTCCTGATATAACATACCTGGCCAGCAGCAGTATCTTAAGCAGCAAAAAGAATGTAGGACACGCAAAAAAAAGGAATAGTAGAAATTGCACATTTTAACTGCAAATGCTCCTCAACATGAAGAAACACACGTTAGAGAATAATTTGATTGGAAAGATCAAACGTTCAAGTGCTTACGTACTTGGCAACCACCATTATGCACAAATATGCGCATGTTGTTTATAATGTTTTTTTTTTTCTTATGAGATACTCAACACTCTCCTTTTTTTTTCTAAGGTACTATCTTAGTCAGGAGTGTAATAACAAGGAGATTTGAATAAAAACTGAAAACAGTTGTTCTGAACAAGATTACCACAAAGTTCCATAAATGATTTAACATTCAATCGTCATGATATAGAACGTATACATAAATCTATGCACATATGGCGAAGAGATTCCACTTCTTCTTTAACACCTCTTTGTAATGTTATATGGCACGAACAATATGTGAAAATAATCCTGAAGATTTCAACATGAGATTACAAAAATAATGATGGCGTCATAATGGCATCCCAATAAATGACTCTTTAAAAGTGATTTTAAACTCTTGGGCCCGAATTCACGAAGGTGGTACAAATGAAACCATGGACAAAAACCATGGAGCGCCAAGTGTGGCACGGAATATTTCGTTACGAAATTGGTCATTTCGTCGACAAATTGACCGTTTCGTTAACGAAATTATCATTTCGTGGACGAAATGCTCATTAAGTTACAAAATGTTGTCATTTCGTTATAAAATAATCAAATGACTGATTTCGCAACGAAATATTCCATGCGACACTTGGCGCTCCATGGTTTTTGTCCATGGTTTAAACCATGGTAGCTCATCATTTGTACCACCTTCGTGAATTCGAGCCATATGTGCAACGTTCGCACGCCTGACTCAGTTGATGGCGTGCTAAGTTTGCATATTCTGTTTAAATGCACGATGATGCAATCCCTCCCAAACCGATCAATAAATCGCCAAATGCCACAGTACAATGAATGTGTTTCTCGCCATTCCATTCCTGTCACATGTAGCTTGCATTTTATGTGATGATTGACTACTAGCTTCAAGCGGTATTCCCTACTATCAAAATTTGAGAGTAAATTCTAAGTTTCAGTTACTTTTTTGTGTGCAAAAGTCATGCCTCTATAATAATGTAGTTACTGGTCACTTCAAAGAAAACCAATAGATCAAGTTACTTACAGCAAAGTAAAGTTTGGCATTTTTGCAAGTCCAGGGTAATAAAAATCTGTTAAAGTTACAGTAGAACACTCATAGATCCATACATATCGTACACATTTTGCATTTAGTGTGTGTGACTACGCCGCGCAGTAAATTGCACCGAGACTCACGCACAGTGCTTGATAAAAAGTTTATTGACATCATTAATTTTGTCTTGAAATTGAAGCCTAAACTACGGTTATCCAAATTTGGTGATTTTGATGATTTTTGGTGATTTTTCACATGCCTTTTGGTGATTTTGCTCTGTTGGGACCTGGCAACGCTGCGTGTACTCGCAAAATGTCAACATTGCGATTTGATCCAGGAAGTTTTACCTAGGTCGTAAGGTATGTAAGTTCACAGAAACTCCGGAGGGCTTGTCCGCAAGGGCAATTTACTCCGACCGGAGGAAGTTACCACGACCTTGTTCAGACGGGCATTACTCCGACCCTTCCTCCGAAATTACTCCTACCAAAACTGCCCTCGTCTGAACACAGTTATAAATAAGAGACAAATTCATTCATCGTAAATGGATGGTACAGTAAAACACTTATGATATAGTACAGAGCATACCATTCTAAGAGGAATTCAAAGTTTATTTGATGAAAATCGGGTTTGGAATGACTGAAACATCCAAAAATAAAGTAAAACAAAGCGATTGTGATAAAGTGTGGGTCCCACACTTTATTAGAATCGCTCTTCTTTTTTTTTTTTGATATCTCAGCCATTTCAAAACGTTGAATTAGTTGTAGAATTACATGCTCTTTCGTATTTCATAAGAGGTTTCTCATTATCTCACTAAAAAATGTTAGAAACCTGAAATTAGGTCTCAACTAAAACTGTGCGATCCCTTTAACAAGGCGAAGTCGTCATTCAATTTTTCGTCTGCTGGATAGACGTTGCGTTTCGTTCCAAATACCATTTATAGGCACATGCTAAGGAACATGCCTTCGCACTTTGAATGTTTGAATTCAATTAACAGAAATAAGTTCTGTAGTTCTATGTAATCCTTACCGTATTTCATCATATCAAATTTCCCCTAGTTCATTGTATGATTTCATTTTTATTTTTCTCTGGCCTTTCTTGTTTCACTTTACAGTATGGATATAACACCTCCAGTATAGTCAAAACTCATGATGTGTTTCATGTACACATCGATTTTAACATTTTGGACCCCACCTCTTGGTAGCTCTTGGACTCTCCCATATCCACACATCACGTTGCCACTTGTGCTTTTCCAGGAGTGTCGCCAGCTACAGGGACATTCCAAACGATTGTTATAATTCCACATCATTTAGTACATAAATCGATACAGCCATGTATAGATAGATAGTTATGTACATTGAAGTTGTTGAAGCGCTTTGAGTCTGTATAGAAAAGGCGCTATATAAAAATTGGTTATTATGTTATTATTATCATCATTATTATTACTTGTATATAAAAGTAGCGTTATACGAGCTGTTTTGTTGTTGTTGTTGTTGTTGTTGTTGTTTTTAGAACGGTCTAAAAGGGGGATGGGAAATTTCAGTATGAGATAAAGGTCCCGTTTTCAGGATCATTACATTTGCATAATTTCTTCACACATAAAATTATGAAGAGCCACAAAAACATAAGCAGTAACGAAATCCAATTTCCTAATGTCGTCTCACGTGCATTTAATGGAAATCAACTCGGGGATAAATGTGAGGGATTATGGAAGTGAAGCAGTTTTAACTATCCCGGCTGAATCCCATTTTCTTTCGGTTCGATTTTCATTCCTATCTTTCTGGTCAGTTTCCCTTTGTTTGCTTTTATCAGATACACTGTATTTAAAAAGGTGCCTCACTTCGGTGATCCCTCACATCAAATTTCCAAGTGGATTTCCATCCTTCAGCTTTATGGCAGACTTCTGACCACGCGTATAACAGATAGGCCTAGACCCTAAATTTACCTAATTAAATTCCAAATATGAAATGAGCAAGATTTTAGTCGTAGTGCATTTTTTTATCATTTCTTATGACTAACTAAAATGGTAAATTTATGGTTTCAGAACCAAAGTCTTAATAGTTGTTATTAAACATGATAGCTACATAGAAACTTTAATGGATAGAACTCCACTAATGTTCCACAGATATCTTTAGTAATACTATATTGAGGGCATAATCACGTGATATTCAAATTGCATATTCATGAAATATGTTTCACTTACATTACTTGATAAAAAAATTATTGAAGACGTTTGAATCGGGTTTATGGGAATCTACTTGTGGTCTTTCGGTTCAAAATTTGTGATTGACTTAAGGTATTGATATCAATACAATGTGTATTAAATACTGACACGAGCTAATTACATTTGCCTTTCAGAAGATTCTTTTCAGTTGAATTATATCCATGTAATATGATTTCATTTACGACAGGTGCGGCGTTCGCCATGCTGGCCGTGGCACGATCATTGTCGACCTGCTGCTCATATCTATTTCTTGAAGGACAATTCACCTACACCGTGAGGATTGGCATGGCTCCGGTGACTTTTTATATCTCTGCAGCCATCCTTGTCATACCAATCATTCTAAACGGGTAATTTAAAACGATTTTACGAGCCAGATGCGTTATATCAGCCCGAAATTGAAGGATTGGTAGACTTACTCTCCTCATGCTTCGACAGCCAAAGTATGAACCAGAACCTGTTCATCGTTCATAGGACGATAATTGTCCAATGTTTTATCTGGTGCACGTCACGAGACCAACACTCACGAATCATACAGCCCACGAGTCATTCAGCCCATGAGTCATACAGCTCACGTGTTATACAGTTCACGAATCATACAGCCTATGAGTTCGACACTAAGCTAACAAGGCCCACGAGACCGATACATTAAGCTCCGTGTAACTGTTGTATCTGTCGAACTCATGAGCTGTTTTACCTAGTGTCGAACTCAAGGGCTTTATTTGCCTAGTGTCGAAGTCATGGCTATATGTTTGAACCAGTTGATAATTTTCAAGTTTCAAAAATACAGACACAAAAATTAGTTCAGTACAAACAACAGTTTGAAAAGAAAACATACATGTAGAGAAAATAATGTAAAAAATAGTTAAGTTTGTGTGCAAAACACAAAAAGGTATTTTTGAAGCAGTTGATCATTTTCAAATTTAAAAGATATAGAAAAAATAGTTTGGCACAAACAACAGTTTGAAAGGAAAAACATACTTGTCAATACAGAAAATAGTGTAAAAATAGTTAAGCTTGTGTGCAAAATACAAAAAGATATGCTTAAAATAGTTGATCAGTTTGTAATGTTTCAAAAATATAGCAAAAATAGCACAGCTCAAAAAAAAAAAACAATGTGAAAACATAGATTAAAATTGAGTATAAGGATCATGCCAGAAAATAGCAATAAGATAGTCTATCTATTTTCTTCCTTTTTTTTTGGGGGGGGGGGGAAATAGCCTGAAAATATATTTTAATCTATCTATATGGCAAAACATTAAAAAAATAGTGATGATTTGGCAAAAATAGGGGGAGAATAGGGGTGAAATAGGAAAAATATATATATATTTTTGTTCTTCTCAGGGATGACTCGTGAACTGTATGACTCATGGACCTGCTTCAGTGTCGAACTCGTGGGCTGTATGACTCGTGGGGTCGGTCTAGTGGGACGACCCTGATTATCGCCCCATGCACCATACTGTGATGTCTCGATAACGATGGCCTATATCGTATCTGTCAGGACAAACAAAGGTGAAACAAAGACTTTACCATGTTGAAGCATAGTTTATTTACCTTAATGATATACGGAATGTCTCTGAAAGACATGGAAGATATAAAGCAAAGTTATGATCTGTTTAAATTAGTAAGGATAATCAGATAATACTATCATGGTATTCTAATTTCCAGGTTTCACGACGTGGGATTTAATCATAAGAATATTGCCGGTATATTGTTTGTTTGCTGCTTTTTGCGAACACCAGGGAGAATGCTTGACAAGTCAAAGGCCTTCACTGCTTCCTCCACGCTTTTAATCCAAATTGATTTAATTTGTTAGTTAAGCTGGTGTTGAAGATTCATTACATTAATTTTCTTGTGTAATGAGCGTTCATGTTATTGTATTTATACTTTTATAAATGAATAAATGGATAAACACCCTGTGGCTAACATGATATTTCTTTTTTCTCTCTCTTTCCTTTTTCAAGGATTCTTCAGGCACTCTCGCTGACCTCTAAAAATGACGAAGAACAAATTCCGTTGAACAGTATCAGCGAATCAAAAGGGGAATGAATTAACATTTCATGAAAACGTAATGTACGAATTACTGCCTGTGAGAGACAAGCATGTGGCTGAAGAAATTGAACCAGCAACGAGAGTGCCCATACTGCATCACACCTTAATGTAGTATTAATCGAAACCGTAATAACTTTTAAACCTAAATGGAATGACTTTATTTTTACATGCGATAACCTTTTCGTTTCTTTTTTTTCCATTTCCAACACATATGATTACAAAATTTGAGTGTACATATACTAATGATATAACGATGCAATTGAAAACAAACTGTGAATTATAATACGATGTTATAATTTCAAGACAAATTCAGAAAAAAAAAAACCTGGTTGGAAATGGAAATGGAGGGGACTGCTTAGAAGCCGAGCTTGTAATCTGCAGTCCCCTTATAAAAAAAAAAAAGTTATTACAAAACTGATAAAAAGAGGCACCGAAAGAACGATCCTTAACCCTAAAAGGGCGGGGTGAATCAACCCATCTCGACACTTTTCGTCGCGACTTCTCCGCGGCGCGAAATTTTTTGACCGCACCGTTCGCTGACTTTTTACTTTCAAGTCTCGCGCATCTTTTGACACCATTTTCGCGTAAATGGCTCCAAAACGTGATTTTGTGTATAAAGTCTATGCAAATGGAGTTTTCTCTTGTTATTCATAAAGATATGATTATTTTCACTGACATAGGCTGAAACTGATTAATGTTAGCATAATTATGCTTGAAATAGGTTCTATTATAAATTTTGCGAAAAAAATAATGCTAAAACAAAAGGTCGGAAAACAAGGAAATACATAAGAAATTCATAAGACAATAAAATACAAAAGAACTTGATTTTGATACCAGATTTTTTTAAAGTACATTGTTAGGAATGCTACAAAGAATGTTATCACCCAAAAATTAGGATTCTAGGAGCTCACTTTCTGATTTTGCGTAAAATGTATGATTTTCTGCATATATATTAGCATAATTGATTATTTTGACAAAAATTTCCATATCTTTTTGTATAGTTTGGTAGATTACGCCACAGGTAAAGCATGTGCCCCCCGGCCACAAGCCACAGAACACCCAAAAAAGCCCGGCCTGGTTAGGGTTAAACGTGAATCTTAAACGAACCTTTCACCCTAAGTGTCATATCAATCCTACATGACTAGCTTTTAACCCTGCATGTAATGTCGACCCTGAATGCCATACCAACCAAAAGTGTTATAACTTTTAATTTAAAACGAGATGAGTTTATCCTGAATATAATGTACACCCGTAATGTGAAAATTTGTCAAAATGACAAGCATGGGTAATCCATTTAATACGGGAAATGAGATTGCGATTTAAGGGTGCAACATTATCTTGGGTTAGAAGGAATCGATCAGAGACAAGTAAGCTGTTGCTAATTGAATAAAGTCATGTTAGTGGCATTGCATTAAAAAAAATGAATGTCATGAAGATGAAACGAAAACTGTTCAAATTTTCAATGGTTTTCTTCAACTGATTTTTTTTTCCTCAAAGTGATAATATCCTTCAAAAAACCTCTCGTCATTGCCTTCAGATAGAAAAACTACTGTACATAAACTACGAAAAACTAAAATTGATATTTGATCCAGTTCCTCGCCCTATAATGGAAAGACTATCTCGCAAAAACCTCGCACAAGGCGACCATTAATGGCCCAAAGGAAACTCTTCCCGCGGGCTCGAGCGATGCATGGCCATTTTGGTCCTGCCTGAAGCCAACCTAGTAAGATAGAGCTGAGAAGACGACGGGGATACAGGTTGCCAATCGGGTTGGAAACAGACGATGGAACATCTGCTGTCTCTTACCATCTATTTTAGCCATGAAGACCAAGATGCCTTGTCTCCCTGTGCAAGAACATGTGTGGAATACTGGTCTGGACGGAAACTATGTATGAGACTAGCAACGAAGAGGCTAGCTACGTTGTGACTCGAGAAGAAAAAGAAGTGTAAAATATACGACCAATATTATAGGCATGTTAGGCATTAAAGTAGTCTATAAAGGTACATCAAGTAACCATGTTTGACCTTTGACCCTAACTGGCATGTGTATAATATCGTCTAACGAAAAGGATGCTATGTTTAGAAATGAGTCAATTGATGTGCTCGGAATGTGTACAAAATATGGGGGTGATAGGAAATGTATTTCCCAAGCGACAGAAATTAAGATTATTCACCTGTGACCCTAAAGCCTTTGTTGTTATCAATATATTGATTGTTTGACATGTCATAGATGTATGTAAATTGCAGGGGTGAAGGGCCTGCGTTTAGCAGAACCCAGAAATACCGATTTTCGACCTTTGACTCTTATTCATAATTGATACTAAGGGAAGAATAATATCTAATATTCAAACATTATTGCATTTAGGGTTAAACGCAAATAAAGAAACTTGTAAGTGATATTTGGTTCTTGAATTTTTCACATGAATTTTTTAATTACTGAATTAAAATAATGAAATACAGATAGTCAGTTCATTCAATATTTAACTTTGTGGCCTTACTCCCTAATATGTCATTTGCAGTTTGAGATGACAGAAAAAAAAATTCCCCCTTAAGTATCCCACTTTGATTTTGTTTGGGGTTAAAAAGGTATAAAAAGAACGAAAACTTATTCTTGCATTCCATTCGTGTCTCTCATTTTGTTAACCTGTGCCCCGTTTCATAAAACTTGTTATCAGTGACAAGTTGTTACAGTTGTGACAAGCTACGGAAATCCTTGCATCTGATTGGCTGACAACAAATTTGTCATAAAAATGTGGCAGTTGTCACAGATGACAATTTTTATGAAACGGGGTCCTGGTCTTTTGTTATCTTTATTACATTAAAGGGTATTTCCAAATGAAAGACAACATGTCATTTTTTTTGCAATTTTTTGTGTTCCTTTGAGGACGAAAACAAACGTGGTCACTCATGCATAGAGTTTTCTTTTATATAGGTTGATAGGCCAATTAAATCACCTTTAATATGGTATATAATACATTGATTTTTATCAAAATCTTCTATAAGAATATGACCCCGAAAAAGTGTTTACTTTCTGTATTTTTTTTTTTTTTGCTGTGTGTATTTGTTCGATATTTGAATGATGTGAATTTACGTATATATAGGTCTTGCGCCCCCTCAGTCTGCAGGATACCAGTTGACTGACCTCCCTATAGTCGCGTCTTAATTAAGAATCTTTTGGACTACTGAATTCATGTGATTCATACTAAAATAAGGTAAATAATTCGAAGGTTCGTGATTTCCAAAAATGAAATTTTAAAGGTTCATTATACCGAAGGTTCGTTAATCCGAAAATGGAAAGAAGGTGCTTACTGACAAACTTTTTTCCAATTTTCAGATTAACGAGCCTTTAATGCTACAAACCTTTCCATTTTCGAATTAACGATTCTCCGGAATAGCAAATTAATCTCATTTCAAAGAATCTCAAACGAACACTCGAAGTAACGAAAAAAATTAGGCTCGTTATTCCAATGGGTAGTTCAAACCGAAAAAGTCATATAGACTCGACCTCTGCATTCATTAAAATTGTATCTTTTAAAATAAAAGAAAAAAGTTCTTCATGAGATTAGTCTATGTATAAACTGTGTTACTTATTTATCGCCTGATTACTTTGTCATTGTTATCATATTACTGTTGCTGATATTTATTAATAAATGCACAGCAATGTCTGCAAGCACACAAACTATTAATAAACATTAAGCATTTTCTGGAAAAGGAATATCAATATAAAAATCATTTACATTTACATTTCTATAGCATACTTAATATGGACTCCTAACATTTACTCTAATTTCTTGTCACGACACTAAGAAAGAAAATGATGACATACACTTTTGATTGATGAATCCCATACACCGGCGTAGCCAAGGGATGGGGAGGGGAGCGAAGGGGCGCTCCCCCCCCCCCCTTCCTCAAGGTTTGGAAAGAGGGGGAAAAAGGGAAGACGCACCCAGATAGTCCAACAAATTGTGTGCCATATCGTTGAATTTCAGTTCTAAAAATGAAAAATAAGACTCTCGAATGTGGAGGGATATCTTCCCACCCTCCCATTGCTTGGTTCCCTCTATACATATAGAACAAGTACACTTTTGGGAATTATTTCGGAATTTTCCACAAAAAGTGTGTTTTAGTGTACTTCAATTCTAAAAATACAAAAGCTTCCTCTAGCGGGAGGGGGCCTATCCCCCTCCCACACCGGCCCTCCTTCTCTAACTCATTAGACCCTCGATACCGACACTCGAAATAGAGCTGAGATTCCATGATTTAGCTATTAACATTTCCCTTTTAAAAAAAAAGAAAAACAACAACCTATTTACTTCTATTACTTTCTTCATTGCTTAACAGACAGTGTTCATGATAGTCATTGTAAGAATTGATACGAGAAATTTATTCAACCTGAAATATAGAGCAGGCAAGCACATGGAAACAATGCTTACTTTTTCACGCATGTACATGCATTTTACCCTTTTTACCCATGAATTCAGATTAGCAGCGCCCAGGGCAATCCATCATAATTGTTGATAAACCATTCATGTGCCTTGGAACAAGAGACCAGAAGCCCAGTCAGCAGAACTCTGAAAAGGTGGTATTCATGCATATTGCTCAGGGTCATTGTAAGCACACGTACACTCACATGCACATCATTGGTTCCTGTGGAAAGTTCAAGTTTATTCAGTACTGAGGGTTAAAATTTGACCAAAATCTGGAATCTTGCTTAGAAATTAATCATGGATTTATTAAAACTGATCAATGTTTTCATATTCAAATTACCTTCAACTAAATTGTACTCTATTCAGCTATTACCCGTATTATAATGACAGAGTAATCTGACTCTAGTTTTTGAACTATCAAGGATCAAAAGTTGGAAATGTTTTTGTAACACCTACAACACACATACATGAAAAAATAGTTTCATCTCTTTGCACGATAACATGTCCACGTCTTCTTAGATCCGTTCAGTGGGGTATCACAATATCAAGCCTTTTCAAAGATCAAATGCTGGTGTATCCGGATTCTCTGTGAAGAGTACCTTAAAATTCACATATCCCATGTTTGTCAGTACGCCTTGTTGAACCTGCCATACATTTCCGCTCTATCACAGAATATTGCTATCTCATTTCCCCCAACCTGTGCCTGGTTTTCCTGGTATTGGCAAAGGTGATAGCTGCAATGGCGTCATTAGTACATTCTCATTTTTATGTGCCCTGTTCAGATTTAAAATGCCGTTTATTGTGCTGATGCGATTTAATTATTCGTGCTTCCATCTTTGTAATGACATGCATCATCGACAGGGTGATCGAGCATCAGACTGCTCAGTTCCACAATAAAAAAGTCATTGACTTCTTCTTTTTTTCAAGTCAGATTTGATGTTATGCAATAATCTTGACTACACATTTTTTTAATCCATTTAATACACCAAGAATATTGAAATCATGTAAACGTTTATTTTTGTCTCTCTTTTGGGGGAAGGGGCATAAAGATTTTACAAGTTCACAAGTTCACTGTTCACAAGTTTCATAAAATCAACTGTTTTAAAGCCGGCCTAGCGCGAATGAATTTCATCGGAAATTGTATTGTATAGCCATTTTCTTGGAAATGAAAATGAATGAATGAATAAATGAATAAATGAATGAATAAATGAATGAATGAATGAATCTGAAATTTTGGTGGCCCAAAGAAGAAATGTAGTAATCTGAAATAAACGTAAAACGAAAGCATAATAATCCATTTTGAATCTGAAGTGCCCGATCGGGCCATCAAAATAGAGCCATTTTGGAAATTTGGTGGCGCGCCCCATAAATTTTTAGTGGCCTCGGTGTCATTGCCAATGTCCAGCCCTTAGTTATGTATATTGCCATTTCGCCATGTCTCTTTAAAAGAGTTTAAAGGCGATGTTCTGGTACCCACGTGAATGTGAGCTCGAATATCGATCATGAGAACATTTCACAGTTCGGTTGCCATGAATAGGTTATGAGAACATATTTACTACTAGATACACTGATGGACCTACAGTCCATGCAGCAGAAGGTGCATAATACATGTGAAGTGTATGGAATATTTTATTAGCACGGTTCTGTATAAGCATTCAGAGTCCAACAACCATTTAATCAGCAGGTTAGTGTTCCAGTTTACCGATATCGGCAGACAGCGACGATATTTCTTTGAGGATCATCATGAAATTATATTTGATTCAAAATCAAAAGTCTTCGAATTTATTCCCATTCTGTCATTAACAGAAAAGCTGGTGTTTTACTCTGCAACGATATTCTACAACGGAGCTACAGCTCCATGATTCTACAATGGGAGACGCAGTAGAACACATCAGCAAGGCGCGCTTTGTGGCGACAGAACCAATCAACTTTCTGCTACCAGCTGTCCAAGGAGCGCTCGGTACCCTCAGGACATTCTACGTACAAGAAAGATTAGCACAAAATTATAATTACTCGATCAACTACCACCTAAACGGCACATGTTTTGATGAAAACGGTACCGATCTTCTGGAGAAACGGATACAATCCGAGACACCATTTTTTGAGCATGTGGCTTGCAGCCCTCTCCACTTTTCCGCCAATTCTAAAGGCGACATTCCTCGTAGCTGCCTCAAGTTTTATCGGTCGAAAGCCGATCCTAGTCATAGGTGTGCTAGGCCACTTCATTGCTTCTGGCATCTTTCTCTTGGTAGCGTTGTTTGAGCTACCCTTGTACTTAACTCTCTTGGAGGCTTTTGTGCTTGGGTTGTCTGGGGATGTCGATGCTGCCGAAGTAGTATCCGCGGCTTATTTTGCTGACTCTTCCATTGGCAATTCTAGAACACAGAGGATGGTCGTCCTATCACTTATGACTGATGCAGGATGGGGATTCGGGCAAGTGTTTGGAGGGTTGATTCTTGGTTATTCCATTACCTTTCCCGTCGGTTTTGCGTTCCCAGCAATATTGGCTGCAATCAACCTTGTCTACACAACCTTCCCAGTATTAGTATTGGAAACATTACCTGATTGCAAGCCCCTTCCAGCAGATAGCATTATAAAGGAAACTCCTAACAGTCTGGCTGGGTTTTACACTCGTTTCGAAAGAAGCAGGAGCACAAAAGCTATCATTCTGATCACCATCATTTGCCTAAGGCGTTTTGTGAGAGTGGGCATCTACGACGTTGCCTAGGAAAACCTTTCTGCTGGACAGCCACGTTTGTGGGGTTCTTCAATGCCAGTGTTGCTCTGATTCCTGCTGCAGGTAAGCACTAGATTCATCACATTTATTGTTGTTGTTATTGTTCGTGCGATAAGGGTCCACATGAATTCTTTCTGTAGTACGTTCTCATGCCACACTCGATCAATGGCGAGAGAGGTTTTGTTTTAACCCTCGCATTCATGAGAAATTTGGTGGCATAGAAAACAATAAGTAAAAAGAGCAGCAAGTAGCCTAACAAGTGGCAGGTGCTGCCTTGCCTGTGCTTATTGTTTTTCATATTCGGCACATCAATTAAATGTTTCCATCTCTGTGATCATACTTAACACATTTGGTGCATTACTTTTTGGAAATCGTCACGAGTCCATGCCGAATTACTGCAGAGTCTGGAGTTGTGTGCGCTGTAATGGAACCGCGGTTAAATACATTATGTTTCCTCCATGGTACTTGGTGTTGTAAGGTTACCAAAGATAAACAATAAAATAAAATCATGCAGTATATATGTAAACGTATCTCGTTCCCAGCTGAGTTTTTCTCCATTGTATAGAGTAGGCTATTACCTGCAAGAGCCAAGAGACTGTGCAAGAAATGTATATTCCGATGTAAGAGGCTTTAGATACAACTTGATATGACGCTACTCAGACCAAAAGGAATCACACAAAGTGATATCGATGAAAATAAAAGACAAGATTTCAACGATGAAAAATTCAGATGGCACTGGCATAATAAAAACGAAATACAATGATCCTGAAAGCAACCGATTGTTAAGCAGATAGTACGATCTGCTATGTCGAAATATTGGATCCCGTGAGATTTTCGTGCCAAAATTGATTTTTTTAGCTAACTTGGTCAATTTGGGGGTGCTGAATCCAAAAAAACTTTGGTTCCATTTTTTTCGACCACGTCTTCAGCCGCCATTTTGAATTTCAAAATGGCCGCCATAGCAAACTGTATTTTGACCCAGATCTCATAATGTGCGCATCATGGAAGGTTCAAATTTGATGCAAAAAGTATGTTTATAATGTCAGACATTGTGATACACCATTTCCTGATATTGTAGATTGTTTTGATACAATTTGAGGGCTGCCATCTTGAAATTCAAAATGGCCGCCATAGCTAAATGCACTTTTACCTGTATCTCAGGTTGTAAGCATTATGGAAAGTATAAATTTGGGCCAAAAAGCATGCTTACGATGTCAGATATGCTAATATATACATATTTGTTTTAAATGATGGATAATTTTGGTTGGCGGCCATCTTGAAATTCAAAATGGTCACCATAGCAAATGTAATTGGGCCTATATCTCATATTGTATGCATTGTGTAAGGTTCTAACTTTGGCAAAGAGCATGCGTTTGCTATCATACTTTCTGAAACATCTTTATCTGAAATGATGGTCCATTTTGATATCATAGGTGGCCATCTTGAAATTCAAAATGGCCGCCATACCAGAATGTATATTTCGACCCGTATTTCATGCTGTAAACAATACAGAAAGTTCACATTTCGGGCATAAACCGGGCTCATGATGTTGAACATTCAGATGTACTTTGATCCCCTCCCTAAAATTGCAGATCATTTTTGAGGCTGCCATTTTATCATTCAAAATGGCTGCTTTTCAGCTAATATCTGTGGTCGACAAGCAACTTTTAGGCATATCAATGTTTATGGTGGTGTACATTGTACATTATTTTACAAACACAGACACACACACATAATCATATACATTCTGTAATAATGGATTATTCGCATTGGCTGCCACTCATGAAATTCAAGATGATTTCGACCCATATTTACCCTCCAAACTCAAGCATGCTGGAGCACTTTCAAGTAGGACCTATGTGTAAGTCAATCACTTCAATAAATAGTGTTATCATTGCATAGGAGGGACTGCTTCCTGTAGGTACACTGCCATGTTGAAATGCAAAATGGCTGCCATGGGAAACATTCCTTTAAGAGCATTGCATATGGGTAAAACTTGTGAATGGGAAATCATGTGATTCTGGTGTCAAAGCAAATGACTTTCAAAAGTGCCTCAATAACTGTGTCTGGGTGACTAAATGCCCCCATTTAGACGATTTGGTTGTAGAACTTAAATAAACAATATTAGCCGTGAACTAGAAAATTTATTGGAAATTTACTTTAGTTAATGTCTTCTAGGCTCATTCCCTGCATGTGTTCTTAAAGTCACAGCACTTGTATATAGGGCTGTACACAGGGGAGAATTGGTTCTGAATTCTTCCAGAAACAATGACTTTTGCATTTCTTGTCATTATTATGAACATGATAATGAATTATGTGGCTACCGTTGGTGTAGGAAGCTCAAAGCATTTAATTGCACAGTTTATGTATATCCGCTGGAAATAACTACAATGTACCGTATTAAATTCCCCTGTATAGTATAGGCACAAATTAGGTTTTGAAGGTTTACAAGGTTTGTTCTCTGGATGTGTTGTATCAAGACTCTACGAAAGCAAAGCGGGAGATTGTCCAGGTTGGAGTCATCCACGCCCAACTTCTGGAAGGCATGGACTGTGTCATTGGATATTCTGCATAATTCAAGGCTTAGAGAATTCTTGATCCATCTGCTCTTTGAGACATCCTCAAATTTTCAACTTCATCCTGTGCCATGAAAGGCATGACCAAGCAGACCTGTGTTTTTCGCAACAATTTGCAGAACATAATCTCTCAACATTGTCAATTGTACTTAATTATCTCCCCTTTTCCAGTGATGGAGCAGACAACATGCGATGCAGTATTAAAAGTAAAGCAAAGATCCATTCGGAGAATGAAAATGTCAGTGTCTATACGTAATAATCATCAATATCTCTGAAATTCCCTGTTGCTCTTGAAGTAGCATTTAATACATGCAACGGAATGAGGATATCTGCTTCCTCATTGTGACGGGTGACAGCTCCCATGGCATCTTTGATGAACCTTTTGTTTCTTTTTCCCCCGTTCTGTGTCAGATGGAATTGACTGATCAGTATTTCAACTTTCAGGCTGATTATTTGGCTCAGTTTTGTGGGTTTCTAAGGCATGGGTATGAAAAATGAACCTTTGTTAGTCAGAATGAGGAGAAGGCCATAAATTGTGAGATGAAGAGTGATTGTGGAATTACTTGATAGAACAGTAGAACTTATAACTTCCGATAATTGTATCCTCCAGTAATGACTGGATAATGACAGGTCTATCAGACTGTTGTACCGGTAGAAGTGTTATAAGAAGGTAGTGGTCTTCTTAAGCTTAGTGACTTTTGATCCAATCTTACATTGTGTATTTCAATTGCAAGAGCTGAATGAGTGGCCTTTCTCATATTATCCCAGACAGATTTTTTTTTTTTAATTCTTTCAGATACAAATTCTTAGTAAAGAACACGAAAACATCCATTTTCATCTCTTTCTAGAATATCCTCCTTGAATGTTTCCGATACCTGATTGCCAAACACCACGTTCATCAGTTTCAATGCAGTGATAATTTTTGAGATTACCCTCGTGTGATGGAGTTCTAAATTGTTGAGGAATTCTTATGCATCCAAAGTGCCACAGAACTGAGCTATTATTGCTCCTTGGTAGTTTTAGAGTCATTGGCGGTACAGCAGTAAGCATCTTGGAAGTCTTGATAATTGAGGATGACCCACACAAGGGCAATCAGGAAAAACCTACTCATTGGCATTCCTTATTCATTCTGTGCTATTCCAGAAATACATCCAGCAATTATGAGCTCCCTGATGAGTTGTTTTATTTTGTGGTCAACAAACAATCTTGTGAATGGGATGCCTGGTAGGGTGACCATGGCATTTCTTGACAATGCGAGACTTTTCCGTGTTTGTCTTCATTCTCTCAAGGCAGCATCAAGTTTTTGAAGATCACCTTTAATTGTATCAATGCTTACTTTTGTACAAATATTTAATAACTGGGATTGAATGTAACTATTGACGAGGTTCCACGAAACCAAATAATGTTTTGCCTGAGAGGCAAAAACAAATTACGTGTAAGCGAATCACATACCCGCTTGGCGCTATTATGGGACGTGGGATGTAACGCTTACACGCTTGCCCACACTTATGGGAAATGGAATGGGACCCCTCCCCTCCCCCCCCCCCACACACACACAGTTTTTGCCCCTCAGGATGGCTTGATGACATCATTGGAACCTCGTCCTTACAGTCTGAATTTATGGCGGCCATTTTGAATTAAGAGATGGCTGTCGTTCTGCGTGACCTGAACGTGAATTCGGTCTAACTAAGACAATTTTGGCAAATTTATCTAGGGCGCTTACCACAGTATCATATGTTTTTCTATGGCCACCATCTTGAATTTCAAGATGGTGGCCTATCTAATGATCGACAATAGGAAACAGCTGTATTGGAACGTTGGGCACCACTAGCATGTCTATTACTGAGAATTTGATGCTCCTACAATAATTGCAACATGAGATATGGGTAAAAGGTACGCTATGGCGGCCATTTTGAATTTCAAGATGGCAGCCCAGAAATTGTATCAAAACAAGCCACAATAACAGAAAATGATATATCAGAGTGGCTGACATCACAACCATGCATTTTGCACCAAATTTGAAGCTTCTACAATGCTCACTGCATGAGATATGGTTCAAAATACTGTTTGCTATGGCGGCCATTTTGAAATTCAAGATGGCAGCCTAAAAATTGTATCAAAACAATCCACAATATCAGAAAAAGATATACCAGAGTGTCTGACATCACAACCATGCACTTTGCACCAAATTTGAAGCTTCTATAATACTCACTTAATGAGATATGGATAAAATTACAGTTTACTATGGCGGCCATTTTGAAATTCAAAATGGCGGCTGAAGACGTGGTCAGAAAAAATGGAACCAAACTTTTTTGGATTCAGCACCCCCAAATTGACAAAGTTAGCCAAAAAAATCAATTTTGGCACAAAAATCTCACGGGATTACATAGTAGCCTCTACTAAGAGGGTGAAGATGTACGATTTTTTTTTTTCAATTTGTCTTGGTCTGTTCTGTACAAATGAAGTTTTTAAGATCTCAACTGCTGATCTACACTTTAACAAACATTTTAACAATTTTAACAGCAGTAGATGACAGACTCGATTCTTGCTGATTCCTTTCTCCAGACAATGCAAGACATGTTTGTGAAAAATATTGGTCTGTATTTGCGATCTTACAAATTTTGTCATGTACAGAGGGAGACAGGTTGAGGAAAAATTGTTCTAAATTGATCCTCAGTGAAACAATGTGTGATTATATCTGTGCATTAACGGATTCACTACAATCATGGCTTATCTCCAAAGTATCTTAGGGAAACACACACCATATCACCCCTTTATTTTGCACACATTCGTATCATGTCAAACGGATCATTTCATGAAATAACTTCTTGATCAGACAACGTCTTGGCTATGCAAATTAGGTTCAAAGGTAGAACATAAACAGAACGGAATTAGATTCTGAATCTTGGAAAGCACATTTGCTCTAGCCCGAATATTTTGCTGACATACAGTCCATGTCAAATGAATCATATCATGACATTATAAAAAGACAATCTTGTTAAGACTCAATCTTGGCTTCCAGGAAAAAGGTCCAAAGTCCAAAATCGTTATTTCTCTATTTTGGAAACTGCATGCACTATTGCCCCTATATTTCTCACAAATCAAGAGCATGTCAAATGAATAATTTCCTCTTCACAATACCGTCTCTTTTTAGACGTCGTTGTTATGCAAATGAGGGTCACTGGTCCAATATAATTACTGGATCATGTATTCAAGTTGTTGGTGCTAGTTTATATATGACATGACTTGTTGCTTTGATATTTTGCACTTTAATATTTAGACAGTGTCCGCCGCATCATTTTATAAAATGACACCTCCTTCATCAGACCTCAGCTTGACTGTACACATTTTGGGTCAAATTTCAATTTCGGTATGTTGTATCTTATCACAGTGACAAAGCAACTAACTACAGTGGAAAAGAGTAACTTCCTATCAGTGAGAACTTTCTTATTTGACGTCACTGTGAAAATGCGAATACTATACTTGCCCTCAAGGAGTAGATAGTTCTGCTGGCAAACAGTTCCCTATACCACTTTCGTAGTCGCTTTATACGTAATACTGTCCTGCTGCGGCTGATTGTCTTTGTGGGCTTTGACCCTTGATGTATACATTTAATTGATCTAGGTTTGGTTTGGTTTTGGGGGTTTTTTTCTCTCTCTCTTCTCCGTATTTTCTGTTCCTTTTTTCAGACTTTCGGTTGTTGTTTTTTTGTGTGTGTTATTTTCTATTCCTTAATTTCCCAGCTTCCCGCACTCTTTGTAGTTGTAAGCTCTTCACCCCCTCTTTCCCCCTTCCCTCAGATGTACCCACATAATACAAGCTTAGTCTTTTTAGTTTTTGTTTTTTTCGCAGAGTGCAAAAATACCATTGTATGTCCCTTTTTTGTACTGATCGCATAGACATGAACATGATGTTATCTCTGGCTGGTTATGTATATTCAATGACATGCATGTCATTTCACATATTTCTTTGTACATTCTGTTGAAAAAAAAGAACAAAGTTTGAATCTTGAACCATGAATCTTGAATAATTTCATCTTTCACGGAATGAAATATTCTGCCCGTTGCACAAGTGAAGAACATTTATTTCTCGTTTTACATAACACCTTAAGAGAGATCCTTGTCAATTGATGTGTTATGAATTTAGAAAAAAAGAGAGACTGTGCGAGATCTGAGATCGAGAGAGTGCTCATTGAGTGCTATACACTACACGCACACTGCAAACGCAAGCGTTTTACGTAGAGTAGCGTGAATGACTTGGGCAAATTTCATGAATCCAAGATTGCACGGTAAATGGAGCCACAATTGCAGGAATGATGACGTAATAGTAACATGTGACAATGTGACAAAGTAAAATGTTCAATAGGAAACAGCCAATCAAATGACATGGATCTTTTCAGGTGTTATATGAAATTAAGATACCCTTACTAATGTACCGACATTTATATTTGATATTCTATATTTGAACATTTCTTTTATCGTTGATCCATCTTTGCTAAACAGAATGAGGTCATGCCTTGTACAGTGTGACGTCACACCCTAAGTCACCGACCAGTGGCTATTTGCAATCCTCTGCAAGCAGTCGTCTGTTCATCATCAGGTTTGTTTGTTTGTTTGTTTGCAAAGCGTTCGCTAGGCACTCTTTCCAAACGGTAACTAATCACGAAAGGGTTGCTGGTTGCTTGTAAATGGTTGCTTGAGGTCGGCGACCAGTCTTTGCGTACTGATCAGGGTCTTAAACCGTACGTTTGCGATTTCATCCACTCACCTACCTGACTATGCACCAGTCACATCATTCTGCACAAGTTCAAGAGATTGAGAGTATAGGTATAAACATATATTGAATATACATAATATATTATTTGAAATGATATGGAAAATAACGTTTTTAAATAACTTTTTTCGATAATAATCAGTTGCAGCTGTTGTTACCAAACCGCTGCTGAAGTGTTTCTCCGAGAACTGGTTGATACATTTCGGATTCATCTCGTTAATCGCCCAGCTGATCACCTGTGCCTTGGCCGTAAACACTATCCAGCTTGCCTTCATTGGTAATATTCGCAATCTTGCATTCAGAGCGAAAGTCAGTATGTAGGAATGTGTCAATATTTGTCATATTTGCAGACAATCCACGTGTTGCCTGAAAGAAACCATATCAGCATTATATGGTCCAAACAGAACTTATAAGTACTTATGTACATTAGCGGAAATCAGCAAATCAGCGGAATTTGTAATAAAACTAAACAAAGCATACGAAACATTGCCAAAGACAATAGTTTTTTAAATGGTATTAAGCGAAACATTCCTTAAAAATCGTAATTTCAAATAAATTTAATTCAATTATCCATTTAACAGAATGTAACACATAATAAACATCATGAATACATACTGATATAAACAATGCATATTTTGCAATGTTGAAAAAAAGTAAGATGGAAATTAGCTATTGAAAGAAGAGGAGCTAGTTAAAAAAAACGTTGACGACTCAAAAAACAACACGCCACTGTCATGACTGTCATATAGGTGACCGTGCATCACAAAACCAACAAAAAGTCGCACGCACTGATTTGTGTGAGGACTGAAAATAGGTGCAATGGGTCAACCTAGCCAAACTTGAGTTTTTTATATATTCTGAAAGAGCAAGTCTTCTTCTATATTATGCTGAAGTTTGGGATCATAAAACGAATGGGAAATTGTGTTTTTAGCAGTTCTTCTCAAACACTTTTTTGTAGAATAGTGTGATTGGGTGTGTCTTTATAGAGTCCCCTTATCATTTCTTAAAAACCTTGCACACACTCTTCACTTTCAACTCTATTAACTTTAGAAAAGATGATGCTATTGCTTTGAAAGGTACCTTTAATAATGGACAGAATGTGTTAATGAAGTTTATTCAATTTCAGCTTAATCTGATAATCCCTTCATTGTAGTTGCTCCGGTGGTTTACGTCCTGGGTTTTTTGTTGTTTTTGTTTTACCCATTCATCGCACAGCTATCACGGCTCGGTAGATATTAAGCGCATGAATGGACCATGTACTTCAGAGCCTCTTTTCTCAGTTCACACTTTTCCAGAGTGTGTGCCGTTCTTTCCAATTTTTTGTATTTAGATAGGTTAGGAGAGTCCATTTGAATTGAGTTATACGTCATTTTAAAGCTTAATAAGTCTGCTCTTTCAGAATCTGCCCTTAACTACAAATCCATGTCTGGCGACTCTTTGATGGTTTTGTGATGCAGGGTCACATAGATCCACTTACTCGATACTATCCAATATTTGGTAAATTGACTCAAGATAGCATCTTTGAAGTAATTGTCCCGAGGGTTATGATGTTTAACTGTAGTATTTTGTATTTACTCCATGCTAGTTGTCAAACATTGTTTTTTTATGTATGTGATGTACTCAGTAATCAATATCCCTCATGCTTCTCATGATTCTTGTAGAGGAACTTGTATGACAGTCCATTCTGAAGCCTCTAAATAAATTTCAAACATGTCAAACTTGCGTTTGATAAATTACTGACAGCTAGGTCCTGTAAAACTGTCCAACAAGTATTGTCACAAGTTGTTTGATTGAATGGTAAACACCCTATACAGTTTAAAGGGACGTGCAGTATTGCATGGTTGAGGTGAGAATTCAGATTTTGACCTTTTGCGATATACTTAAAAACACTTTATGAAATGTTAAAAAGCATACAATTCTAAGAAGAATTCAAAGTAAAACAAAGCGATTCTGATAAAAGGTGGGTCCCACCTTTTATCAGGATCGCTTTGTTTTGATATCTCAGCAATTTCAAAACCAATTTTCATTAAACCTTGAATTCCTCTTAGAATTCCTCTTAGAATTATGCCCTTTCTTATTTCATAAGAGGTTGACTCAATGTCTAAAAAAAAACCCAGCGCATAACCAAGAAACATTGGAAACCCTAAGCCCCGCCTCAACAGAACTCTCTAAAAAAATCGAGTGAAAATATTCACTCTTGAAGGAGTGAATACAAAAAAGAGTGAATTTAGAGTGAAATTGGAGTGAATTACGAGTGAAAATGTTCATTTTCACTCGTTTTGGAGTGACCTCTGGGATCACTCGAAGATTTTGGAGTGATTCCTGAGGTCACTCCAAAAAGAGTGAAAATGAACATTTTCACTCAAAATTCACTCCAATTTCACTCTAAATTCACTCTTTTTTGTATTCACTCCTTCAAGAGTGAATATTTTCACTCGATTTTTTTTAAGAGAGAACTGCACCATCCCTTTAAGATTTAGAATTAACAAGCAGGTCAAAGTTTATCATGAGTCTAAATTTTCATGCACTCTGGCTTCCGCTCTTGGTCTCCTGCACTCTGTTCCAATGCCTCTTTGCAGAAACCTTCTCTCACGGTTAGGCACGGGTGGAGAACGGGGTAAGTTCCACTTGTTTCATATTTCAGTTCGCTTGTCTATCAAATAGATAACGCTCATTCTGACACTGGTCCCAGGCGTCACGGAAGTTGACATCTTGATACTAGTACATGGTTCTTTGTGACTCTTTTGGATTTTTTTAAACTGTCAAACATGTGTTTGATAGCCTCTTCAAAAACTTCAGAAAGGGTTCCAGTTTCATTTGAATACCAACATGCACTTAAATCCTTGTTAGCCTTCCTAGTATATTACATCAGTTTGGGATAGATAGTGAAATATCTGCGGCATCTTCAGGCTGTTATGGAGTCTAAAATCGGTCAATTGTTGAGGGTTTTATACCAGATGCAACTCGCGGGCCCACTCACACGATCACTCACACTAGTCTCCGATCGCACGGGGGATCGCATGGTCTCACACTCATCAGTCTCCTCTTTTCGCTTTTTTTTTTTGTGGCATCTGTCGCCTTTGTAAATGCCTTAATTCGACCTGATGAGATTGATGGCGAAAAGCTTGTTCCAGCATGATTATGCCTCAGACAAGTTGTCAGACCAATATTTTGAAAGGGACTTTTTGAGCATTTACGACCCCCTCAGGTTCTTGCAACTGCCTGCCACGACTGCGAGTGCTTGTCAAAAAAGAAACTGTGGCACGCCGTCGCTAGTAATTGCAGATCCAGAATTGTGAAATGGGCATGCGCTATTACTAGAATAACGCCAGACTTTTGGGTGAGACGTTTATCTGTCAAAGCTGTTCCACAGTCAGTGGAGTCTTTGTATGACTGACTTCAAATATTGCTAACAACCTTAGTGAATAGAGCTGACTGTCTTTTCACGATTCTTTGAGTTAATTTGATTTGATTTGATTTGGCCGTGGCACGATCACTGTCGACCTGCTGCTCCTTTTTGTTTGTTGAAGGACAATTCACCTACACCGTGAGCATTGGCATGGCTCCGGTTACTTTTTACTTCTGTGCAGCCATCCTCGTCATTCCAATCATATTAAACGGGTAATTTGAAACAATATTACTTGCCGGAATGTATTCATTATGTAAAGTTGTTTCCTGCCTTCATCCCATGTTAATGAGTAATTCAACTGCCAGCAAGTTTACAATTTGTCACCATTAGGAAACTAAGGGGTCTGCTAGTTTTCTTCTCGTCAGTTGCTCGTGGTTTGACGATAGAAAAATGAGCTGCAATCTTTCGTAAGATGTTGTTTATCACTCCTCGATACAACGTTGGCTTCACATTGCTGCCTGGGACCGCGTGGATATTATAAACGTCTATTTATAATCTTTTTTTTATTCATGTTCTATATCCCACATTCATACAAGTTTTATATTCCATTTGATTTTGAAAGAGAAATGTCTTTAACACAATGGTCAGTTGAAACAAAATTGCACAAAAAGTATAAGGACGTATAATTGACGTGTAATATGAGGAACCCACTAAAAAACAAAGCTTGTAGGATGTGGGTTCCAAAAATATAATATAGGCTTTTAGTACAGTATATCAAAGTACGTCATTCACATGCTGAAAATATTTAATGTCAAGGTTGGTGGTTAAGGTGAAGAGAATTTTGGAGAATTATGAAATGTCTAACCTGAATAATGGGATCTGATTGTTGTACTGAAAACAATTGGGCTGATTCTATTTGAATTAACCAATTTCCCAGCCAGAATTTGACAGAAGAGGCTCAATGAAATCGCCTCAGCCTTAGAATGTTTAAGGAGGAAAATGTTCTTTTAACAGGATAGGCTTATGCTTAACGTTTAAGCTTATACTGATAAAGATGTGGAAATCATATATTACCTGTAACCGAGGGTCGTCATCTGCCTTTCCAAACACTCAGTGCAGTATACTTTGTTCAGGTAACAGAGATCAAGGTGGTGACTTTAGTTTTCTCTTTAAATGTTCGGCTTTTGCTCAGGAAGGGAAGATTTCAAATTACATACTAGTACCAATTACTCGTCTGGACAGAATGCTCTGAAAACGTTGAACCTTCTAATGTCTAGAAATACATACAAATTAATGTTTATAAACATCACGTTTCTGTCAGGTATTACATGTATACGATATCTAGATTATGATGTCTCTGTTGATGCAATAAACAAAGACTTTATAGGTCCTACCACGCTGAAGCATAATTAGCTAAATGATGATCTGCACGTTTATGATAGGCATAACAGAGAAAAAGTGTGGTTATAATTTGTTGGAAACCAGTCATTTTAATCCATATTGTTATTATTCAGTTAGTTCTTTTGAATGTTGCATTGTTATTGTATACTTTGTTGTGTATTGTATGCTTTTCATGTTGATTTATTTATGCCCGTCATTGAGGTTGTGAAAATTTAAGACTGATCATAAAGGTGCATAAGAACATTGACTGTTTCTTTCTCTCTCTCTCTCTCTCTCTCTCTCTCGTCTCTTTTTTCAAGGATTCTTCAAGCAATCTCGCGGACCTCGGAAAATGACGAGGAACATTTTTCATTAAACAGTATCAGCGAATCAAAAGAGGAATGACTTGACATAATTTATTAGGAAAACGTGATCTACTAATTATTGCATTTGATATAGATAGGGCAAGTGTGAATCTAAGATAGAGATATTCAACCAATAATAAAGAGGGTGTCCATGCTACTGATCCTACAATCCAACCACATATGTTTGACAACACTACCGATACTACACACCGAACAAATACGTTTGATAACGCCACCGATATACAGTGTACACTATACAGTGTACTCCCATTATAACAAACACAGTTTTTACGGAATTGCTTTAATAACGATCAAGTGAAAATTCGGGCCACAATATTACTCGCTCTATGTATTTCATTGTTTGTTTGTTTGGTTATAAAACAAATTAATGTCGATATAACGAAAGAAAACTGCCGGTCCCGAGAGCTTCGTTAATTAGATGGGAGTCCACTGTACACAACAAATACGTACGTTTGATAACAATACCGATACTACACACCGAACACACGTTTGACAAAAAGTAAGAAAAATGTGTACGAATCGGTGGTATCTTAAATACATGTACAAGAAAACAAAAACAACATTTTGTTGAAAAATATGAACTACCTAGACACGTGCTGAGTTCTGGTATACTGTAAAAAAACAATCTTGCCGAAAGACGTATCGAAAGTACATGCAAAAACAGAAAATGCTCTATCAGACATGAAATATATCTTATCTCATGTGCAGTTATAGATTTCATACCAACACTCTATTTTGGCAATAAAGCTTGTTATGCCTGTACGTTATGAGTGACTATTCATACTTAAAAAATGCTACAATAGCACGTGTGGATAGTTGAACTGTCGAGTTTGATTGGGTATACCTTGTGAAAAAAAAAACTCCTATTATAAACTCGTGTAATCTTTCACTCTATTCATTTGAAAGTATTATGTTTTACACTCTCGTTTTCCATCCTATTTTGTTATCATTTTGCTATTATAACGTCTGTATAACATACTGATTATCTCACAATATATCGCTACATTATATAGATGATGACTGGCGGGGGAGGGAACATACCGAATGTTCCACCCGAAGGGTTTGAAATGCTACTGAGGGAGGTTATAAGTCCCGAGACGAAGTCGAGGGACTTATAGCCTCCCGAAATAGCATTTCAAACCCTGAGGGTGGAACGTTTGGTACATGTTCCCGACAACAAAAGTCATCATCTGTTATATCATATGGGTTAATCAAATACGTCAACGTCAACGTCAACCACCAAAGATCGTAGAGATTCAGTGTAGGCCTACGATCTTTGCAACCACAGCATGCATGCAGCAAACGCACTCGATCGCTCGCTCGCGCAGAGCCAATTCACTGTGCGCGCGCGGTCCTAGGCCTTCTGTCATTTGTTACGTGAAAATGTTTTCCCATGGGAGAACATTACCAAGAATGTTCGCCCATGGGCGAACATAACGAATGTACCTCCATCACGTGACTCTGTTTAGCCAATCACTAACCGGTATTTGACTAACCCATTTAATATCATCCCTTGTTAACAAAGAGTGAGGTGCTTGTTATGGTTGGTCAACGAGTGAAAATAAAATTCGAATTGATTTGATTTGTATTGAATCCGACCTTGTGTACACATTAATTTTGTTCGAATCGACATTTTCACACATTCTGTACTGCACGTAGGTGTAATCAGAAAACTATGAGGTATTCAATGTTTGTGTCTAATTCAGCGGGATATCGTTCTATACACTGTCGCGTTACAATACCTTTATTTTCCATTGTCTTCCTTGCTTTATAGTCATTGGAATGAGTGTAATAGTAGCACTATTACTCCTTGCATACTAAATACATGCTGATAGATGGGAGTGATTATGTAATTCGGAAGAAAAACTTGATGAATATAACCATGGGGAAAAAAATGACACAGGCCTACACTGTAGATGATTTTGTAGATTTTGATCATAGTTATAAGATTGCATACGAGGGAGCTTTTGCATGTTAAGAATTAAAGTTCAGTGATTTGATGTACACCTATGAAATACTATTGTGAAAATTTTCAATAAAAAGTAAGACGATATTAGGATGATTAATCATTTAAATGGATGGTACAGTTTCGGTTGAGATAGGGCTTCTGGTTTCCAACTTTTTTATGATGATTTTTTTTTTGGAGAAAATGAGAAACCTCTTATGAAATATGAAAGAATATAGCTATGAGGAATTCAAAGTTTATTTGATGAAAAATGGTCTTGAAATGTTTAAACATCCCCAGAAGCGATCCTAATAAAATGAATACAAGAATGGCTGAGATATCAAAGACAAAGTGATCCGAATAAAAGGTGGGACCCAACTTTTATTTGGATCATTCTGTTTTGCAGTAATTTCAAAACCAATTTTCATCAAATAAACTTTGAGTTTCTCTTGGAATTATATACTCTTTAACTTTTCATAAACTAGCATCTAAGTAGCTCGCAAAATATTAAAAGCTGAATCTTCACCTCAACCAATAATATACCATCCCTTTAAATTGAAAGAAAAAAACCAGCTCAATTCAAAATTCTTAACGTGTTGAATGAATTCTCTTTTTCAGATCAAATTATTTGAAAATCTAACATCTAAGCACACCCACCAATCGACACGAGCGAGGGAGGGGTGGGAGGGGATCAATGTAGTTTTAGAATTAAAATTCAATCATCTGTAACATACGTTAGTCAGAATACTGGAAAAAAAATATTTTTAAAAAAGAATGATTTTCAAGGAAAACACTCCAAAAGTCAGGGGTACGTGCCAGCAACCTCAGTACCGCATTAGCCTATGATAGAGTCATACTGGGGAGCAAAGGGGTGTTTGCATGTAAGAAACGCTTCACTACCACTGGAAAAGATTTAATAAGGAATAACAATCACCCTCGATCTCCTTCCATTCCCACAAAAAATAGACAAATTCATATTATTGCAAATATTTACCAAGAACTAAGAATGTAAAAAATTAGTTATTCCGAGCTGAAATGACAGCAAGTTTCTTTTCTAATTTTCCCTAGCTTTCGGAAATATCTCACAGGCCTCAGTACTTCATTTAATGTGTTCAATATGATTTGCGTTCACTTCAACGAAATTTTCAAAGGCCCGCGCAATCTGAAGGAGCCGAAGTTCACCGAATTTCTTGCCGGTCAGCAGGAGACCGACCGGGGAGCCCCCGAGGTTGCCCGCATTGATGCTGATGGATGGATGGCCGGTAAGGTTGCCTGGCTTCAGATTCACTTCGACATCCGCGCAATATTCCATCAGCTCTGCAGAAACAAGCAAGAATGCGGAAAACGTTTTACCCTTCGAAAAAAAAACACAGCCCACTTACAACATGCAAAATTACTAATTGATATCGCCTATTCTCTTAAGCAGTCACTGCGTCAGTTTCTTTTTCGTTGGTATTGAATTCAGTTCGCGCTCGTCTGAAAAGCATTCTATTTAGCAGATAACTATAGACACACAAAACACACAAATACACACAAGTAGAGCTTTAATGCATGCATCTTCCATACAATATATAGTAGAACAACAGGATTACCACGCACCTCGAAAAGAAGCGTCACTTTTCAGCAGAGGTGGAGCTGTGACTGGCACAGTCGGCATGACAATGACATCATAATCTTCCAGTACTTTATCATAGTCTCTTGTGAGTTGCCGCCGAAGATTCTGGGCTTTGCCGTACAGATGCAGGTAATTGTTTTCTTTCAGATAGCTACCAGTTAGTATCTGCATCTGCAAAATGCGACGAAAAATTTTTAGAATAAGACTTCGCGAAAGTAAATACTCGCATGGTAATTGTACTGGAACTTTCCTTTTTTTTTTCTTTTTTTTTTTTTGGTTTCTCTACCTTTAGATTTTATGTTTCCATCTGTTGATTTCTATACATGTATACTTTTCTGCATCTACCTTCGCCCCTTTCTCTCTCTCTCTCTCTCTCTCTCTTTCTCTCTCTGACACATACACACACACACACGCACGCACCTTCACACACACATACTCTCTGTCTCTTTCTACATTATGTGTTATGAATATGTATATATTTATATATGATATACTCATACAATATATAGGCCTACACTTCTCATGACAGTGTAGTCCATAATCTCTAAATAGGGCCTACTCGTTTTACTATTCCTAATGGATGGGTGTAAAGTCATTAGCGTGCTCTTCTCTAACCCCTTCTCTCCATCCCATACCCCCCCCCCCCTCTATTCTCTGCTTCTGTGCTCAGTGTCTTTAAAATTCACCTTGTTGTACGGATGCATTTCTCTGGCATAGAGCGCCAGTCCGGATGCCACTCCCCGCATCATGCTGGTGGGGTAGACGCCAGTGTGATGTAGCCCCACTCCTGCGGGGAGGAATGACAGCAAGATCTTCCACGAATCTTGTATACGCAAAATGTGTGGTCATATGAAACACTAATCATGCATTCCTTTCTCGTTTCTATGATCTTCTATACACTGTGGAAGCACCGGTATGTAGTTGATGAGTCTCTGAACATTTTCTGTAATGAAATAAAATGGTTACCTGCCAATACTGGGTTAATAACGATGGTTAGGGCCCTAACGAAGAATGTGTCTAACGTCGAGGAGTATACCCTTAGCTTAACACAACTTTGTTATATGTTTTTTGCTTGATGTCATTTCGTATAAGGAAAAACTCTTGCTTGGCATGCGCTACCTATCTCGTAGATAAGTCATTGTGTCCTTAGCTTGATGATATTTTAGGAAAACATTCCATGCTATTCTTATCATGAAATTGCTCCGCCCTGTGCTTTCCCTCTAGTGATGTGAATACGAACTCTCTTATTGCTTTTCGTGTAGTCCATTACCCGGTGTAGTGGACTAAACTCCTGACTTTTAAAACCAGGAGATCTTTGGTATGTATAGCTCTTGCTTGGCATGCGCTACCTTTTAATCATAAGATAGCTTCCTACAATTTTCCACTTGCTCCAGTTCATGAATGGGAAATCGGCAGTGCCTGTTAAGGATACTGGCAGGTCCGTCTCTTGTAGATATGCTAAATCTATGACCGTTATCATGGATGAACAAGATATATCTATGTGATATCTTTGATTAGATTGAACATTATTTTTATTACCACTATGCTCATCATAATGACAATATTCATTATAATAATATTGAGAACCATAATGATATAGTTTAATGATTCAAACTCATGAAATTCTCCTGTCGAGTGATTTTTATTGCAACTTGACAGACAAATTGCTCAACATCAAATGTACATGGACAAAAAAAGGCGCCTGTCAGGAGATCAGGAGGTCGTAGGATTGAATCCTGGCCGAGTATCTATGCACATGATTTCTTTTGTCATGGCTGCTACTAAAATACATTGTATTGATCAATCAGTGCTTATTTAAGTCGATGTAAGACAATTTGTCTACCAGTTGCAATAGTGTAATAATGCTATAATTCTAATCATAATTAACATTACCACTACTAAGCCTACTATTGTTATGTAGTAGTAGTAGTAGTAGGGGTAATTTCGTGTTAGTTAATAGTATCATAACAGACCAGGTTAACAGAATAACCCTTACCACCGGTGGAGAAAATAGCGTCGATACCGCCAATGTTTCCAATCACCTTTCCGATGGTTTGACCTAGAAATATAGTGAAGAACAAACAGATGAGTTACGGGGGAGGGGTCGACAAATAGCACTATATACACATGGTTCTTTAATAATAATTTTGTCTTTTTGAGGATTTTGTTTTCTTTTTTACCGACTTCTAGTCATCACGGTGGGGGGAAAATAGGCTTGTGGCTTGAGTGTCAAGAAAAACCGCCTTCCGAGTTTCCTTAAAGGACAAGTTCACCTTCATAGACATGTGGGTTGAGTGAATGCAGCAATGTTAGTAGAACACGTCAGTGAGAGTTTGAGCAAATTCGGGCAATCCGTTAAAAGTTATGAATTTTTGAAGTTTTTGCTCAGTCACGGCTGGATGAAAAGACTACTATAGCTTGTGATGTCACATGAGTACAACGATATAAAGAAAGAATAAAGAAAATTCAACATATTCCCATTTTTCTCGCAGAACAAAAGAACACTCGACTTCTCTCTTTCAGAAGGCAGGGGGAATAATATCACCCTTAACATACGTCAGTAGCAAGTCGAAGAAATGTGCACTTTATTCAGAAAGTAAAGTTTTGTGAAATTCTCTTTTTATTTTCCTTATATAGTTGTACGCATGTGACATCATACACTGCAGTAGTCTTCTCTTCCAGCAGTGACTGCGCAGATACTTAAAATATTCGTAAATTTTGAACGGATTGTCCAATTTTCCTCAAACTTTCACTGATGTGCTCTACTAATATTGCTGCATTCTCTCTATCCTTATGTATATGAAGGTGGACTTGTCCTTTAAATCCTTTGTAAGATTGCTTTTCCTATGGCACCATGCTAGACAAAAGTGAAATAAGAGTGTAATTTTTGCTCTTTAAGATACATATGAACAGTTTAAAAGCATTTTTTATATATAATGTGTGACAAATATATAATATGTGACAAATCTTTCCTTTTCAATTTTGATCGTGTATTGCCTAGCTTGTATGAAAAGAGAAATGAGAGGATTAAACTATAATGTAATACCCTTGTTTTATGCCGAGAACAGGTAGGGAGAAAATGTTTCGCTGGATAAGAATGATAAAATTGATGAATTATTGCTCTTAAACCAAATGGAGAGCTGATCAACACTCAGTTTACCCAGAGTTTCTTATTTGTCTATACTCTCTAAACTTTTACAGCTCATATTGTGTGTGTGTGTGTTTGACTGTTTTATACAAATTTCAATTTCAATTTCAATTTATTTTCATATTTCTCGATGAAAAATTACGTCAAATATAACAAAATTAAATGAAATACATGACATACATAGAATATTGCAAATATATGAAACATAATAGTGGTCGATCTGTTAAGTTTGGAATCTGTGAATGAATGCTAAAGAAATATGAAGGAACCTACTTAAAAGCGAGCTTGTTGAACGTAGGTCCCGGTTAAAAACGAGTTTAAGATTGAGAAGGGGAGCACGGGTACAACAATGATCGGAACATAAGAGAAAAACAAAATAAAAAAGTACAAATATACAGTTATATAGCAAATTCTTCTCTAGTGCAGGTTAGGGGTCGGAAAAGCCACATGCTGTATATAGGCGGATGAACCATTGTCGTTCTGGCAATACAATATGACTTAATATAGTTGTAATAACAATGATACCGTTCAGACAGTATTAGAAATGTGTACATTGCGTGTATTAAGAAGGAAACAAATGCACCTGCAAATCCATTAAAAAAAGACATTCAACAACCAGTTGCAGTGCAGTGAGAATGTGAAATACCAGCTGTTTCCTCGTCTTTAAAGAGGGAAAAATATACATAAACACAGTGATAGAATTTAAGGGCGCAAACAGCTGGGCTCTTAAAGTCTGGTTTAACATGACAACAACCCTGGAGTACAGTATAACGGGATAGTCCTGGACAGCACAAAACAGAATTTCAATGAGCTGATGTAGCGTAATTATTCAATAAATACTGTCTTAATTTGCATTTGAAGGATGATAGTGAGAAACAACCTTTGAGTTCAGGGGGGGAGGTCATTCCAGTACTTCGGTCCCGCATACATAATTGTTTTCATCGCGAAAATTGTGCGAGTACGTGGAAGGTGATAAGCGTCCCGTTGGCGGGTGGGATAATTGTGAACTGAGTAGTTTCTTTTGAACATGTGAAGAAAAACATCGGGAAGATCATTCGTTGAGTATTTATACATGAAAATACCTAGATTGTAATCAAACAAATCAATCAATTTCAGAATTTTATTCTTGTGAAAAAATTCATTTGTATGAGATAAATATCCGGCGTTATTGATAATTCTGATGGCGCGTTTTTGAAGAAGGAATAACGAATCAAGCAAAAATTTGGACGAATTACCCCATGCTAGAATTCCATAGTTGAGGTAAGGGGAAATCATTGTTGAATATATGATTTGTAATATATATACAAAGTATATGATATCAGGATGGCATGCCCCTTTAACCGAAACTATGATATGATTTGCGTTTATATTCCCCCGCCAGGCTTCAAGCCTTTCAAGGGTAAACTTCCTTTAACATATACAAACGGAATGCTGCGTTATTACTTCGTCACCGTGAATGTATCCTAATCCACCTTCTCTATACGTACTTATATTGGTGTCTCCAGTGCAAATCATAGAGTGACGTTTATCTCAAGATGGAAGACTAATTAGAGTCACCGTCTTTTAAAGTTAACAGTATCATTCTGAGGTATTTCTGTTTACACTTTTGGCAGACATAAACTACACATTTGAGTATACTCACACGTATACGTTTGAAACAATCAACACATCACTGGTAAGAAATTAGGGTTTTTTTAGCTACATTTTGACAATTTCCTAAAATAGTCATGTGAATGAAGGTACAAATTTTGTTTCTGTTTTTATATTTTGTTAAGTTCAGTTCAGTTCAATTAATTTCCATATTTCCATTTTTTCTTTTTCGAAGGAATAATAAATTCATTGACATTGATGCATTAGATAAGAATACAAGATATCTACAATCATGTCTTTTTGCACCAAATAAAGAATACACTGAACAGCTGCTGAACATGAATTTTAATGGTCATATTATGGTACAAAGGTGTCTCATAGAATGAAGTAACAGAAGTATGATGGGGCCTGCATAAAAACAGGGAGGTGAGAGGAAAAAGTAGCATGTAAAATGTAGGCCTAGGTCCCAAACTTCATATACGTAGGTGTGAAAATTACGGAGAATGGGTAGGATGTCTTGATCAATTAACGAATTATTCCAACATACAAATCAATGTTGTGGGGTGAACTAATGCAGACTACATTGTTTTCGACCTATCTGTTGAATAAATTCATACATTTCTTAACATTTGATCTTTAAAAAAAATACTACACTGTTGCTTAGGTCGACAAACAAGGCAAGTTCTGTGGAACGTATGGCGGTCCTCTGTGTTTTTGTGGCATGTATATATGCTTATGTATGATCATTTACATATTGCATACTTCGATGGTATCAGGATGAGGAGGAGAGGTATTTTGGATAGCCCTACCGGTGTGGTGGTGGAAGGATGTGTATGTATGTATGGCTTTTTGTGGGGGTTGGGCGAGGTGGCGGGGTCATCCCACGAGACCGACACCCACGAGTCATACGGTCCACGAGACCGACACCAAAAATAGGTCCATGAGTCATACAGCCCACCAGTTATACGGCTCACGAGTCATACAGCCCATGAGTTCGACACTGGGCACAAAAGGCTCACGAGACCGACACTAAGCAAAGAAAGCCCACGAGACCGACACTACACAATTAAGGTTCACGAGACCGACAGTACGCAAAAGAGGCTCACGAGACCGACATTAGGCAAAGAAAGCCCACGAGACCGACACTATGCAAAGAAGGTTCACGAGACCGACACTAGGCAAAGAAAGCCCACGAGACCGACACTAGGCAAAGAAGGCTCACGAGACCGACAGGATGAACAGCGCCATCTACATGTCATTTACAAATATGTACCTGTACAGGGTGTTCCATTAAGGGGAAAATTACATACTGGCGGGTGCAAATTCGTTACGCTGTCCACCGAAAGATTGTTACTAACTAATAACAGCACCATCTACATATCAACGACATTAATTATGTATTTCTACACGTGTGGCTTTAAGGGGCCGGTCCGGTCACGCTACGGGGAGCGACATCAATTGTTACCATTTTTTTAATAGAATTGTCCTCTTCATAGGACCCCCCCCCCCCCAAAAAAAAAAGAATGAAAAAGTGATAGAGGACAAGAACAATGAATGGTTTACTTTTAGATGCCATCATGCTATATTTAATAGGCTTTCCTAATTTCTACTTAGACGGTAGACAGGATCTAAGTTTTTTCACCCTTTTCTTTCTCGCTTCACAAGTTAAGTAGGCCTTATTGAATATCCTTTCTGCCTGCTTTTATCCGCCTGCTTAGAGTTCAATTTGTAATTTTCTCTTTAACTTTAATGTATGAAATTCAACGGATGAAAACTTTTTTTATCGCAGCGATTCACCTCGATTTCAGTACCTTGTGTTTGTAAAATTATTCTTCTCAAAACAGCACGTTTTTCATGAAATAGGAAAGTTACTTTCATGGATCCATCTTCTTTTTCCGAACTCTTAGCGCTGCCTTAATTGACGATTACATGATTTTCTGTGATTTTTTTTTATTATTTCAACACCTTTGAAGATGACCAGCCCCCCCCCCCATATCATATAAAGCAGGCGTGCACTACAACATTGACCATTTTGTGAATAATTTTCTTGCAGTGAACTTCATTTCATATCTGGGTATTTTTCTAGTTGGTTGATCTGAATGTCCACATCATTTTATTTTTTTTTCTAACAGTAGGTATACCGGTATGGGCTTTGCAGATAGGGAAACGAGGTTGTTTTGGCATTGTCGAAAGTAATGTTGAAACATCTCATGCACTTTACTGAATTTTTTTTTCACAAACACTCACATATGCAAACACAATTAAAGATCTTGAACCGTTCAGGGGGTGAGGGAGAGCAATTGACGGGGTAATCCCCTAGCAACTCTCCTTTTCCATCTCTTATACCTTCTTTATGCCATTATCTGGACACCCTATACAGTTAATTGGTCTATAGGTGGCGCTGTTCATCCTGTCGGTCTCGTGGGCCTTCTTTGCCTAGTGTCGGTCTCGTGAGCCTCTTTTGCCTAGTGTCGGTCTCGTTAACCTCTTTTGCCTAGTGTCGGTCTCGTGAGCCTTTTAAGTGTAGTGTCGGTCTCGTGGGCTTTCTTTGCTTAGTGTCGGTCTCGTGAGCCTTTTGTGCGTAATGAAATGTCGAACTCATGGGCTGTATAACTCGTGGGCATATTTTACTTGATGTCGAACTCATGGGCTTAATTTACTCAGTGTCGAACTCGTGGGCTGTATAGCTGGTGGGCTGTATGACTTGTGAGCTGTATGACTTGTGGGCTGTATGATTCGTGGGTGTCGGTCTCGTGACGTGCACCCGAGGTGGCGGTTAGACAGCTCAATGTGTGATGAAGCGTGGGACTGATGAAGGATGAGAGGGAAGGCCAGACATAGGTGGAGTTGTGATCTCATTTGATGATTTGAGAATACTACACACTATTTTGGTAACCGATCATTGAGGAGAAATAAAATCAAGTCAAGGGGCCCGTTTCATAAAACTTGTCATCAGTGACAAGTTGTCAAAGATGTGACAAGCTACTGAAATCCTTGCATCTGATTGGCTGAGAGCAAATTTGTCATAGAAATGTGGCAGTTGTCACTAATGACAAGTTTTATGAAACGGGCTCCAGGTCAGATACCTGCACTATGAAGAGGAATAGATACGTCATCAACTTTGGAGCCGAACACTGCGGCAAACAAACCAATTCTATGTCGAATGAGTTTGTCGACCTCCGGGTTCGAATTCTTGTGTCCAAAGCCTTCCTCAAGCAGAGCGATGCGCAACCCACTCGTGTCGACATCTTTTAGCTGACAGACAAACATATTGATACACGGGCGGTCAAACAGAGGGAAACAAGCAAAGACAGACATGTAGACATCCTGAGACGGACAGACAGTCAAAGACAGATAACCTATCAGTGACAGACAAAAAAAAAAAAAAAAAAAACGGAGAGGGAACGCCCGGTCGGTTGATAGATAAAGAAACAGCGAGATCAAACAGACAAAGAGAGACTTTATAGAAAATAATGTGTGGCGAACAGATAGAGGTACGTAGACATGACAGACGTGGACTAGACATAGACAAATGAAATGAATGATTTTCTGGTTTTAGTTACCTGCGTCTTTTATTCCAATGGATTCTATAACTTTAGAAAGAAGATGCATGCATCATGACTAATGTTTTCTCTCAGGGGAAATGACGTGAATGGATGGAACTTCAGCCAATCACGTCCCAGCAAATACCTGTTCCGTGTAGTTGGGTACGACTAGATCGCGCGGTTGCCTTGCATCCTTTCCATCGTCATAACCAGCAATGACCTGTACCGGATGTGAAATACAAAATAGTTCGTTTAATCAAAGAGCTACTAGCTCTTTGGTTTAATCGAGACCTAGATTATCTCTTGTGGTTTTTTTTTTTCAAGTCTGAGATCAGAAAAGAATAATGTTTGGAAAGTTTATATTTGTCAAGATGTAAATTCGTATTTGAAATCCGTATTTGAAATCGGCAATATCATGAAATATTTTCGTGACGAATTTCCACCACCTGCATCAGAATTCGAAAGGCATTCCAAAAAACTTGGAGAGTATTCCTCTTAAAATATGACATCACAATGGGGATAATCCTGTCAGTTAAGTAATACTAGTAGCACCGATTAGCTTAGCGCCATGTGAGCCCTGTGCACATAGGAATATTATTCCGTGTACAAATTGCCAATTGCACTCGCGGTAAGATCTCGTCCAGCATTCGTTTACATCGGAATACCTAATTTTGACGTTCTCACGTATTTTTGTTGTTGTTGTTGTTGTGGGTTTTTTTACGAGTTAGACACTGACCTTCCGGGAATTTCATGTGTTTTTTCCCACATAAACTTATAATGACTTAGGCATTAGCTTCTCTCGCACTGCAACAATTTTGTCTTGTCGATGTATTAATACCATCAATCCATTTCTTCTCAAACTTTGTACTAAACATTTGTTTCATTCTGTTTTTCATCCTTCAATGTCATGATTATTCATCTGCCATTTTAATCTTCATGAATGACCCAACAAAAGGAAAACATAAAACAAAACCCCTTTATTATGAAGATCAGTAATTCATTCCGAGATCAAATCGACCTCACGTAGCGTGCATGGAATGCAAGGAGCATGGTGGTGGGGAGGTAGCTCTGAAGCAAACACTATAGAGATTTAGTTTCCAGATAGAAATGTAATGCTTGGTTTGATTAACATGAGCATTCAGTATTTTTTCTTCTGAATTTACTTCGCAAACAAAATTGACAGACCATTCTAGATTTGTTTTATGAAGTTTATTATTTCACAAAACAATTTTCGTTGCAAGCATGTAAAAGATCTCACAAATGTCACACCGCTTTAGCCGCATTCTCACGCCTTAAACCGATCGTCTGCGCGTGGAGATAGCTCAAACCGTAATAGCTGTGACTGTCAGAGAACAAAGGACATAAATTACGTCATTTCACTTTGACTGCTCTCAGTGGCCATTTATCTTTTGAGGCAGTGTCATTGGTTGATATAACTGCTCTCTGTGGTCATCATTACATTCTTTGTATCCCTCGGTAACCTGTCAATCAATACAGGGGTGGACATTACTAAAAATGAGGTACAAGACCGTTTGGATCATACACCATTCGGACATTTGTTTGCTTGTTTTGTTTGTTTGTTTTGTACTGCAATGCATGTCCAGGCTTGGTGACTGACTATCCCTAGTGTTGTTTAGTTTCATATGGTCAAAGGGAAAATATATGGGAGTTGCAGGATCGTCTCCATTCGAATCCATCAATGAGACCATCTCTAACAGATTATCCATAGTGTGCCTTGAACACAATATAAGTGTTGTGCTCCAAGGGACTCTATCATTGTCTTGTCGATAACGCCATACGCGCTTTCAACGGAATGGTGTATAGAATTCGAATTCTGCTTCAGCATCCGCAACGCTCCTATGGTGGTGTCACCTTCCTACGTCAATGAATGGTTACTCGGTATAAGAAGTTGATCCTAAATGTGGTCGCACTCAGCCTGGATGGAATACCAAGGGAATGAAGTGTACGCCCCGCTTGTTTGCGCGTAATGTAGTGACCGCGGTAAAAATGTGAATCTCTTTGAGCACCGTTATTTTTGACGAATTCACTATACAATGATGATGACTGTGGAGCTGAGTTGAGTTTATTTATTAAACAATTGTAAAAAAATATACATACCTCTTGCTATATCAGCTATCAAAGGTGTTTTTTTTTTAGCATGGTCGTGATGATAACATTGTATAATAAAAATACAACATAGAAATCATACAATGAAGTTACTGCAACTCAAAGATACAAACAAGCAATACAAAACACTGAAAAAAGTGAAGATGTCGCCTACGATGACCTCGTATAAATACATGTGTACTGTGATATTTGTCATTTTGATTTTTCATTATAATCATCATTCTTATCAAGAAAGAATCAAAGCCAATACCTCAAGCATCAACGCACAGTCATCAACCGTACGTGCCATGGGACACAGATAATCGACCACAAACTCGCGGGAAGCACCGCCGGTATAGGGAACGAGACCGAAGGTCGGCTTCAATCCAACCAGCCCGCACCAGCTGGCCGGTGACCGAACCGACCCGCCCTGGTCACCTCCGATGGCGATATCGACCTCCTTCGTGGCGAGCTTAGGATTGGAGAAAGGCCAGTGGTCATTGAAGTTGACAGATCAATTGTCACCATTACGGTAGAACCAGGGGATTTGCAATTGAACTGGTCGGTCTCTCAAAACCTTATCACATCATCGAAAAAAAAAGCTACTGTCATCGTCAACGATTCCAATTTCAAGAAAATTCTTGGGGTTTTTTTTTTCTTCTTTAATGGTCAATTCAAATTATTGCAAATTATCCATCTGTGCAGAATAAATACCCCGTTGTCATTATACGAACGGAAAAAAAAGTGTTGGTATACACGGAACTTGACGACTATTTTTTAGGATGCAAATTTTCTGGCTTCTGTATAATTTATGGTAATCATTCTCAAGTCAAAGAAAATTATATGAATTCAAAATGCTTTTCTTATGGTTCGTGAAAACATCAAGTCAATCAAAAGAAAAGACAAATCCTCTTTTCTAAGGAATACACACAAACCAGGGGATTTGGAAAGACCTGAGACGTGAGCGCAACCCTTCATTCTATAAAGCCTATTATAAGGGGGCACATATTGTGCCTCCTACCAAATTTTCATCTGCTGATTCCTGCGACCTTTACCCAATTTCAACCAAATTTGGTGACTTATCCTAAATTTTATTGCAAACATTTTGATATTATAGCTAGTATACATGTCCAATATTGCTGTTGGCCATCGCAACCGTAAACTGACAACCATGTTTGTCAGAATTTGCGTGTTTTGCTGTTTCAGTTTCAGTGTAAGAATAAATATTGTATATAATAATTTGTGAATAAAAGTCGATGAAATAGGGATTTTTATGGCTGTAATTTGCTAACAGACCAACATATGAAGTAATTATGGTTGTGAATAACCCTGAAATGTTCTTGTCGTTTCCTTTATTTGTCATGTGACATAGGCATCAGATAATAGATGTGATAGAGATAATTGAAAAAAAAACCAGTGTATTCCAAGGATTACTCTTTCATTTTGTGTCATTTTGAATCTATTACACACATTTTGCCTGTAGTATCATTTGTTTCATTATTATATACATATAAAACCTCAAAAGTCCAATATTCTGGAAATATAAATGGGATAGCTATACATGTCCTTATCCAAAACAATAACATGGGTCTCATATGCATTTCTGTATAAATCAATGTGCGAATAGCGCCCCATGTGGTGACCTTGAGATATATCAACCATAACAAAAATAGTAATGAAGTTAGGCTGGCTTTTCTCTTGAAAATCTGGAAACGACTTATCTTAAGTAAAGACATAATACTGGGGATGAAAAATCATAAAGAACAACAATAACTTTAGCATTGTATAGTGCTATGTATTTCTTTATGATACCGTTTTGAATAGCGCCCTCGATGTGTAACATGGTATATTGAAACATCATGTAGAGTTTGAGCTGTTCTACCAAATATGATTGTGATACATCAATAAGAAAGAAGTTATATGGGGGGCACAATGTACCCTTCCCCCTTGGGCCTGGAAGGGTCAAAATAGCTTGGTCTTTATAGGGTTAGGAAGGGAGCGTATAATTTGTGGCCTCATAATTGGTTTACGGAAGGGAAATGGTTACCAAGACGGCGCAACCGGAGCTGGATCCACCTGGAGAGTGACCAGTAACAGAAGGGTGAAGCACTGGTCCGCTGGCGCTTGTCATACTGTGCATCGAATTGCAGAGCTCTTCACAATTGGCCTTTCCGAGAATAACGCCCCCTGCGGTGTGAAGTGATGTACAATCTTAGAGTATACTACGTGTGGTAAATTAGATACTTTTCAATGTTGAATTGTTTATAAGTTTTGAAGTATACAGGTTGGAGGTTTCCGTGACATGTCTCTTGCGATCAATGTGCTTTAAATACAGTCGAAATCCCACAGGCGCAGGTAAAACATCCACAGCGACTGCATGGGCAATGGGCATGATTCATCCCTTCTCACCACAGCATCCAGCAATGTCCAGGAGAATAGGGAGCTTTAGATTTTCGCGACGGGGACGTTCAGAAGAAAAAAAAAAATGTTTTGAGCATGTGCAGAAGCGTGCGTCAAGTCGATCTATTTTCAGCTTGCGTCGCCTGAGTTTTCACTACGCGTGCTGGGCTATTCTTACGTCCGCACAGTTTACAACGTAGAGAACTACTTCATGCACCGATCATATGGGGGCGCCATTTTATTTTTTATACGTTGCGTCCCAGCGTAATCTGAAGCTACTTTTCAGCACGACGCAGAGGAGAGGAGAACGTCCAGCGCAAGCGTCGTCTCAAACTTCCGCACGTCCAAATCTAAAGCTCCCTAATTAAATAACATGGGCAGCAGCATCGAAAAAAACTAGATATATAAAAAAACAAATATAAAGGGACCAACAAAACCCATGCAATATCGGGAGGGGGTGGAACACTCACAAACTCAAACCTCTGGACCCATCCCAACGCTAACAACAACAACAACAATAACAACAACAGCAAAAAAAAAAACACCACACACAAAATAAAGACCCCCTCCGCTCGCCCCCCCCCCCCCCGAAAAAAAAATCCAACAACTCCCATGGTCCTAACTTTATATATTATTCTCCATGATCATTATTATTATCCAATATGACGATATTGGTATGAATACGAAACCTGCGTCCAGCACTCTAGTAACTACCGTCGCGTCAAAGTCGGGAACGTAACCCTCGAGGAATTGGCAACCCATCATCATCGGGATTCCCGCCACGGCGATGGAGTCCTTGATGACGACGCTTTTTCCCGCAAGTTTCCCGGCAGCTGCTCCCTTGATTGTCGATTTGTACGTCCTGAACGATAACAGTGAAAATTCGTTCATGATGATGAAGCATTGTTGCTCGAAGAACGAAAGTAAATGTGAGCATTACAAACAGATTTTAATAGCGCTGTATCTTTCCAGGGTAATCAAATGCGTAATTATAGTTTGGGTAATCAGAGAAGTGATAAAAGTCCCAGGAAACATAGGCTAAATGAAAGTAAGATGTGCTACCTTCTTATGTCAATTGTCAGAGATTGTATGTGTAGTGACGTTTGGAATAAAAAGTAACACACTGTGCTGACTCTACGCAACTGGAAATTTGGGTATCCTGTGGCGCATTTAATGCTTTTCACCGTTGTAATCTGTCCACTTTAGACAATTTTTTTCTTTATTCATATTTTGTCAATATACTCGCCAGGCATTGTACGGATTTTCGGCACCCGTTGGCCGATAGCCCGGGGTCCTGGGATACTTGACAGGTAGAACTGACTCCACCTCTAACTTATCGAGTTCGCAGATCACCGTCAGAGTATCTGCGATGGCGGCCTGATAGTCGGTGAGGTCAGCGCTGCCTTTCAGACCGAGGTTGTGCCTGTCTGAGATGGCTTCCAGTTCTCCAAGACTTGGCGCGGCTACCGACTGGTCCCGATACAGAGAGTCACCTTTCAGACGGTTACAGGAGAATACATCGAAATCAAGTACAGTTATTTCATGAGGGCTCTTGGTGAGTTCCAGGAACACCTCACTTTGCAGTTTACATGGTCTCCTAAGAAATTCAAATGCTTTCTGTGCTAGCAACATTGGGATTTAGAGCTTCGTTTGTTTGTTTAGTAAGTCCCTTCCAAAGGGTTAGTAATGATGATAAATTGCCACGAGTACCGACATTTTTGTTGCTGCAGAAGAATCCGAATCCGCTGTCATATTCATAAAGTCGGGGCAGCCCCCCAATACCAACCAAAGAACCAGCAATCTCCTCCAAGATTAACACACTTGTGAACGGAAACTATTTGATCATACGTATTATCAATACACATCTGCAGTGAATTATGATCGATATCAGCAGGCTCGCACTACATACGACTGGATTACCGAGTATTCTGTTATCTGAATCTTCAGTTGCGAATGAACACACTTATTAACCGAAATTAACATTGAAAATTATAGGAAAGCTCACTTAAAATATTTGAACAGCTGATTTTTATGCCTCCGCCAACGAAGTGGCCGGAGGCATTATGTTTTCGGGTCGTCCGTCCGTCCGTACGTCCGTCCGTACGTCTGTACGTCCGTCCCGTTTTGTTTTTGTCGATATCTCAAGAACCGTGAGGTGGTTTTGCATCAAACTTGGTATGAGGGTATATCCTGGGGGGGATGATACTTTGTTTGGATTTTAGGGTCAAAGGTCAAAGGTCACAGGTTATTTTGTGAAAAAAAAAGGTTGAAATTTCATGTTTTTCTCCATATCTCGCAAATGGTTCAAGGTGTCTTCATGGAACTTAGTATGTATGCATGTACCGATGGGCAGTGATTATCTAGGGAAGTTGGGTCATGGGTCAAAGGTCAGGGGGTCAAAGGTCAAGGTCAACTCCTCAAAATATCACTACTTTCCTTATATTTATGCAATGCCAGAAGGATTTTTTTTAAACTTGATGTATGCATGTATAACCCAATATATATTCTGTGGGAAGTTTCTTGCCAAAAGGTCAAAGGTCAAAAGGTCAAAGGTCAAGTGAAAGTGCTAAATTGCACTTCTTCCTCCATATCTCAAGAGTAACTCAAGGTATTATCATGAAACTTACATATTTATGCATGTTCTACCTAACAGTGATTCTCTTTGGAACTGTGAGGTCAGAGGTCAAAGGCCAGGTTTAGATAATACTTTTTTACCATTTGATACTGAAATTATACTTTTTCTCAATACCTTGAAAATTACTCAGTGCATAAACTTATAAAAGGGTCAAAAGTCAAGTAAAAATCATCAGTTCCCCCAAATACCTGCTCTCTGACGTTTTAATCATTCATTCTAATTGAACCTAGTTCTAGGAAAGTGAACATTCAGCACATTTGTGGCAAACCTGTCATTTTCATATTTTGCCAATTGTGTGAAACTGTCATCACACATTGTCAAGACATTGTACTATAGACCTATTAGGAGAACCATGCATTATGGCGGAGGCATACACCAGTCGCCGTAGCGACATTTCTAGTTCTCATTGTCTCATTTGTGATCTTTGCCTACAAGTTCCCCCAAAAGAAAATTGCAGAGATTTTTTTTTCAAGGAAAGGTGAGATGAATGGCTTTAATTGGTGTGGAGCAAATACACCGGTTCTCTACTGAGATTTTATGCATGCTTTGTTCACAAGAGTTGCCCTTAACAACCACTAAGCTAATTCCTGCTTATGGAACTTAATGGGAGGAGCCGGTGAATAAAATGCTTCAATACTAGGCTGTGTTGGAACAGAAACATCCCTGATTGTAATGAATTACAAAAAAAGGGTCTATCGGCTATAGGGATGGACCTATACGGCAAAAAAAAAAAAACCAACAACAACAACACCTGGAATACATTGGTTTGTTACATGTTCAAATCTGTTTCTTCTGTCCTGACGTAGTCACAAGATAATGTTATTAAACTGTACCTCAAAAAAAAAACTTTTCAATACTTGGAATCCAGTTTGCATACATTGATTGTTGCCACGTCGTGCAAATCTCGCGCAACCTTTCAGGCTATCAAGAAGTACCATCGTCAGAAAGGCATACATGAAAATTTTAATGTGTTTCTAAACCAGTCTATTGTTACACGTCACACACCCGCACAACCCAGCGAATGCACTTTCACCTAGACAGCGAGCATAACTTGCATGTTTCCCTGTGACAGTGTATTATTTTGTTAGTAATATGCAAGCTAAGTTCAGTCTAGAGAGAGGTATTTTCCAACACCGCTATGTCTTTCCTTAATTTATCAACACGATAACACTGAAAAAAGGGTCGGGTGTTAAATATGAAACATTAAGTTAAATTTCCGGTGCTCGGTTGTGGTGTAAATCAAAACCTTTTGGGTGGATCCAAGTCATTAAGAGAGAATATACGTGTAGGAGAAATGATCATAGAGATATATGGCACGTATCGTATCTATTTGGGAACTTAGCGATGTTGATGGTATCAAGTATCAATCCAATTCAACGTGCATTTGCACTGCATAAACAGATTTGTATGTTTGTCTCAATCTCCAATCTCAAACTTTTACAACTCATAACTTTTTTTTTTCCAGTTCAATTCAGTTTCATTTCCCTCCAATATCCAAAAAAAGATTACGACAAAATGCAAGTATGCATTACACTTTCACATTATTTCGTCAGTTTGAAAAGGAAAATACATAACGCAATAATAACAGCAAAGTAGAATAACTACTAACATCACTCCATACTTTTTTAAAGGTTGACAAAAGGAGGGAAACAGAGTGATCCACTAGAAAAGCAAGGCTTGTAATACGTGGATCACTCAAAACGTAATAATGTAATACGTCCGTAAACAACATAAGAATACACAGTAATCATTGAGTTAAAAAAAAAAGTTCCAACTGGTTTTACAATATTATAACCCGGTGAAGGCACTATTCGCTGAGCCATGTTACTACACAAAGGGATGAATAAGGAAGAATAAAAAGCAAACAATAGTTAAAGGGACTGTACAGTACTGGTTGAGGTAGGGATTCATGTTTTGAACATTCCTAAGTGAGATAATGAAAAGCCTCTTATGAAATATGAAAGCGCATGTAATTTTGAGAAGGATTCAACGTTTATTTGATGAAAATTGGTTTTCAAATGGCTGAGATATCCAAAAAAGTGCTAATAATAAAAGGCGACATGCCCCAACTTTATTAGTATCTCTTTGTTTCACCTTGTTTTTGGATATCTCAGCCATTTCAAAACCGATTTTCATCGAATAAACTTTTGATACCCATAGAACCGCATGCTCTTTGACATCTCATAGAGTGGTTTCTGAATATCTCACAAAACGTTAAAAGCTAAATCTTCACCTCGACCAGAACTGTACACACCCTTTAATACATACACACATGCTCGTCCGATATTTCCCTACGGTGGACCCTGCTTCTCTGCTTTTTCTGCTTACATACAAAATAAACGTCAGGAAGGGATTTCCCATTAAGAGATTACCGGAGAGATCAAAGGTTGTACACAATCACTTAACTATACACCGTGTGTACCAAAAGACACATGTTGATTCGTTTGTACAAAGTTATATCATTTTCTCGGTTACCGGTCTAGGCCGTTCTCGTACAGATTCAAACTCGTGAAACAGGTCCACGAGTTCGACCTCGGATCTTTACGTACTGTCTCCCAACCCTGGACTGGACCCTCGCTTCCGTGGTTCCCTGACTGCATTATACTACAGCCGAAACCTTGTCTGATTTATAGAGAAACTAGATACTATAAGCACATTCACATAGAACGGAGGACGATGGCAGAGCATAGATCTAGATACGGAAAAGGTAAGTACTGGATTTAGATTACAAATTCATTCACGGTTTTGAACTGGGTGAAACTTAATGTAAAGTGACCTGACATAGCTAGATCTAAGTACTAACAGTGTGCGTCGGAGAGGATACGCGTGTCTATGGGGGAAGACTAATCCTGTATATAGACACCCTATTGGAAACATCATAATCCAAAACGCATGCATGCACTTGACTGAGCATTCACGTTTATTTTACAAGAAGTAAAATAGGAATATCGATAACACAAATCATGAGAGGGTATAAATAACCGCATAATAGCTGCTGTGCAGTATACCACAGAATACGTTTCACTTTTACATTTACTGTTGTTTTACCGTGTTTTTGGTGTGTCTCGTCTGTTGTCTTCGCTGTCTTCGACAGAACTTGGGAGTTGTGCTCCGCCATTTTGAAGTCTGCATGAGAATGTTCCTTGTATTCAGTATAAAGTGCAAAGTTCATCATGTCTGTGCGTTCATTCAATGTGGAGACAAATCTATCATTAAACAAAATAATGACCTCGAAAGCACACAAGGGGCAGAAGGGTGAAGGCCATTACAGGAAAGGGCTCCAAACTTAAACTTGATTTGCTTCGATTTATGATAAATCATTGTGTGGCTAACATAATACCTATATGTGGCATATGTTTTGTGATATTTTTCAACTATTTTTCTTCAGATTACTTCAGGATCCGCCAATAAAAAAAAAAAAAAAAATCTAAACTAAGATTATGCCAACGACATAATCTGCCCATCACTGCATGCCACATTCTAATATGATTAACAATGACAAAGGTATGCACCGCGTTCCCCTGGAGTGAGCATAACTTGCATGTTTCCGTACAATGCCTTTTGTTCAGCATTACTTACTTTGGATTGGAGGTGGACGTTTGTAGTCCATGGGCCAGGCCAGATATTGGTACCATCTGAGGTGGCAAAACCTTTTTGGTGTCATTTTGTTTGTCGGGCATAGATATGCTTATCAAGCTATGATAGCATTTCCAAATGAGTAGCTTAGTCATAGTAGATGAATTTTTAACCAATTTGGTCTCGTTGCTATATCCCTATACTTCTGAATCGAAACTAACCGCTATACAAAGAAGAGCACTGTCTTCTGTATGTTCCATAGGAGCTGTAAAATGCAGCTCTATGGTATGTTCACAGGTGTTCTATTGTAAACGCGGTGCGCTTACTCTTTATTCAAGGCAGCGAAGGGAATATTCAAAGGTTATGAGGTCCACAGCGCTTAGTCTTTATTCTAGACGGCGAAGGGAATATCCAAAGCGTATGATGCAGTGTATATCCTTTTATCTAAAAACAGCAACAACAACAAAAGCAATTCCTCGTGAATTTTACCGTATCTTTCAATTATTTATCATTTTCCGGCGAAAACGCTACGGTGAAAACGCTGATACCACGCCAATGTCGCTTTATTTCCCTCTAACAATATAAGATACTGCATAAACAATGTACCGGTACACTACGATACATATATAATGAATGATATTGTAAATGAACAGAGTGATTTTTGTTTAAAACTGATGTATTTGTTGATAGGGTAGTATAAAAACAGTATAGATAATCCCTTTTATGAGGAACTTTAGATATGATAATGGTACATTGGTCTAGATAAAGAACTAAGCGCACCGCGTGACAGCTGTGGACATCATAACCCTTTGGATATTCCCTTCGCTGCCTTGAATAAAGACTAAGCGCACCGCGTTTACAACAAAACACCTGTGGACATACAGAAGGCAGTGCTCTTCTTTGTATAGCGGTTTAGTTTCGATTCAGAAGTATAGGGATATAAAAACGAGACCAAATTGGATAAAAATTCATTTATTGTGACTAAGCTACTCATTTGGACATGCTATCATAGCTTGATAAGCATATCTATGCCCGACAAACAAACTGACACCAAAAAGGTTGTGCCACCTCAGATGGTACCAACAACCCATTTTTCGGGTCTTGGCCCATGGACTATTGTTGGCGGACCCAGGTAATCTGTAGAGAGAAAAAAAAAGATAGAAGCAAACGTATTATACAGTAAATTGTATGCAGTGGCGTACCGTGGGTCAAGACATTGGGGGGGGGGGGCACCTCGTGGAAAAGTTATTTTGAGGGTGTGTATGCTTGTGCGTGCGTGCGTGTGTATGTGTGTGTGCGTGCGCTGTAAGTCTGCAAACTTAATGGGGACTACAATACATAACGGAATGTGATACATTCCACAGCGCAGTCATTGATCAACATTGTAAGTTTTCCTTACATGAATTATGGAATGACGATGTGAAAAGACAAATTACTGGCAGCAACATCAAGAGAATTGCATAACAATTAAATGCGAGCGAGCGAAGCGAGCGAGAATGATAATTATTTTGACATTTTACAGTCCCAAACTGCCGTTTGTGGCTTGTGCCGAAAGGGTGGGTTGGGTGGTGGCGCGTCGCGTTAAAGGGAACACCACCCTTCGTCCAAAGCCCCCCCCCCCCCCCCGGTTTTGCCGAAAGGGTGCGTTGGGAGCGTTGGGTCGCGTCGCGTTGACTGGAACCCCACCCTTCGTCCAAAGCCCCCCCCCCCCCGGTTTTGCCGAAAGGGTGCGTTGGTACTCTTTCTCATGTAATATTAAAAGACGAGTTTTGAATTTATATTTAACCTTCAAACAACCATTTCAAACTTTCGTCCGGATCGGTTTACACTCTATTACCACTTGGTCTACAGCCAGTTGGTCTAATAGACTGTTTAATATCAGTTGGTCTAATAACCAGTTGGTCTAGTCATCATTTCGTCCAATTACTGTTTGGTCTAATTGTTATTTGGTTTATTAGGTCAACAGTCAATTCGTCTAATGGTAGCCATTTGGTCTATTTTTGGTCTAACACCAATTTATATCATCAAATACCGATTTGGTCTATTATGAGTTGATCTAATTCCATTTCGTCTAATCATCAAATGGTCTAAAATAAAACCAAATTTGTCCAATATAAATTTGGTGTACACATCATTAATTTTGGTCCATTGCCCAGTTGGTCTAGCCTCTGTCTATCATCATTTAGTCTACACCCATTTAGTCTAATAGCCATTGATCTTATTGTCATTTGGTCTAATAGCCAGCCTCCTGGTCTAATCAGGTACCATTTGGTCCAATCATCGTTTCGTCTATATGACCAACTGGGTTATTATTTTATTATTTATTTTTTTTATTTTTTTTTATTTTTATTTATTTATTTATTTATTTATTTATTATTTTTTTTTTTTGGGGGGGGGGGCTTTTTCTAGGCTTGTGCCGAAAGGGTGGGTTGGGTGGTGGAGCGTCGCGTTAATGGGAACACCACCCTTTATAGTAATCAAACCAAATAACAATTAGACCAAACAGTAATTGGACGAAATGATGACTAGACCAACTGGTTATTACACCAACTGATATTAAACAGTCTATTAGACCAACTGGCTGTAGACCAAGTGGTAATAGAGTGTTAACCGATCCGGACCATAGCCTCTTTGAAATGGTTGTTTGAAGGTTAAATATAAATTCAAAACTCGTCTTTTAATATTACATGAGGAAAAAGTATACCAACGCACCCTTTCGGCAAAACCGGGGGGGGGGGGGGGCTTTGGACAAAGGGTGGGGTTCCAGTCAACGCGACGCGAGCCAACGCTCCCAACGCACCCTTTCGGCAAAACCGGGGGGCTTTGGACGAAGGGTGGTGTTCCCATTAACGCGACGCGCCACCACCCAACCCACCCTTTCGGCACAAGCCGCCGTTTGTAGCTATATTTTTTCGCTTTGGAAATTAGGGGGGCGCACCGGGCGCAACTGCTGGCAATGACTGGCAGCAACATCAGGAGAATGGCATAACGGTTAAATGCGAGCGAGCGAAGCGAGCGAGCTTAAGAATTTTGACATTTTACAGCCCAAACACTGCCGTTTGTAGCAATACTTTTTCGCTTTGGAAATTAAGGGGGGGGGACGCACCGGGCGCAGCTACTGGCAATTACTGGCAGTAACATCAGGAGAATGGCATAACGATGAAATGCGAGCGAGCGGAGCGAGCGAGTTTGAAAATTTTGACATTTGACACTTACAGTCCAAAAACTCCCGTTTCTGTACTTTTTCGCTTTGGAAATTAAGGGGGATGGGCGCATCGGGCACAACTGCTGGCAATTACTGGCAGCAACATCAGGAGAATGGCATAACGATGAAATGCGAGCGAGCGGAGCGAGCGAGTTTGAAAATTGTGACATTTTGCGGTCCCAAAACTGCCGTTTGTAGCGATATTTTTTTCGCTTTGGAAATTAGAGGGGTGGGGAGCGCCCGGTGCGCCCCTCCCCCCGATCCGCCACTGGTAGTCAAGGGTGTCGGTTTATGTTCATGATTGGGGGAGGTATGACCAACGAGGGGGCGTCGAAGTGACCAAGCGGGGGAAGGATGTCCAAAATCTGCACTTTAGAACATCCCCTAATTGTTTGTGTTTGTGTGTGTGTGTGTGTTTTTTTTTTATATACATGGAAAAGTTAGGAAATAGCCCAGGTCAAGTCTTATTATTGGCAATGCAAGGCATTTTAATATAGACTAGTATGTAAAGTAACACTGCAAAATCAATGATCTAGCTTTGATATAACGAAGCGTAAGGTTCAAAGGTGCACATCACATTGCGCAACATTGCAGCAACTCTTTTTGCCGTTCGGATGTTCTGAGTACACTGCGCACTTCCTGCTTATATTCCGAATGCCAACCAGGAATCACGCTGAATCACAATATTTTGTCGGCTCCAGGCTTTTTGAACAATGTTTCACACTATATTATACCCCTTTTATTATGGTTAAAAGAAATCTTAGAAAATATATCTGATTTCATGATCCCCCTTTCATGTCGATTTCAAAAGCAGTTTACTAACCCTTGAATTACCATTTCGGTAATTTTATTTTTCATTATTTTTTTTTACCAGCGGATTGGTCGCCCCCCCCCCCCCCCCCCCGTAGTTACGCCACTGATTGTATGGCACATAATCAATAGATTTACATTTGGCCACATATTTTACGTGATGATCAGGGTATATTGTAAATTAGTAGAGGTCAGCATGCGTTTGCATTGTGCGTATTGCACTTAAGTATCAAAGCGCAATGTTTATACACACATCATCATCCACTAAAAAGTGGGTACGTTTTTAATTGGTCAAATCCTATTACTTTTGTTGCCATCAAATAGCGTAGATTATCATCAGTGTATGATCCTAATGAATGCAGCCTACTCGAAAAATGTAATCTGTATAGAGCTCTGCGTTAACAAGTAATGAAACTAGAGTCATCTTGTTCCATTCCACACTTCATTTGCTCTTTGTCAATCGCCATGAAGGATTTAACGCAATTGTCAAGGTCACGGAGAAAGCGTTTTCTATTATAATAATCTAAAAGAACTGAAACGTTCGTTAATTCCTCAATGATTGTGACGTCATAAATTCATATCGAGAGTAGTCAACCTGGAAACAGACAAAGTTTCCTATTTCTTATCACCAAAAGGTTGTCTATACCGGACACCGATGGTGGTTGGACCCACACGTGAGGAGCTCGAAGAACTCTCTGTCGAGCTCGATCTCGGACTAAAAGGTAGCCCTGAGCTGCGGGACTACCAGTCCGCCATCGATGACATTGTGAGGGGGATCAACGAACTCGACGAGCTGGTAGAACCCACTACACTGGTCAAGTACCCACGGACTCCTGGTCAACGACCAAGTAAAGACAGTAATCCGCATAATGCTTGGTTAGCAACAGACTTTCTCTCTCTCTCAAAAAAAAAATAGAATGAAATGAATATCAGTCAGAAATTGTACTCTTGGTAACTGTAAATTGGTACTAAACACGAAGAAACACTCGTTAGTTGCAGTTACTAAAAGGGCCTGTTTTACCTTTGAGAGCAGTAATTTAAAAAATGTTCAAGATATCACTTTGATGCAAGATTTGTAGGTCAGTTGTATCACAAAACATCCTACCATATAAAGTTTTTGCAATAAAGCCTAAAATATAAGGAGATATCACTACTTTTCTCATTAAACCGTACCTGTAGACAGTTTAGTCTGCAAACATTTTTATTATAGCTACTAGTATTGTTCACATGTTGTATATTTAACAATACTTAACATCGATTATACTGGTTCAAATTTTTACATTGGTTGTTTCTATCCCTAACTCACATTTTAGATGTATTTTGAAGCTGTAATGATGGGTTTTTGTTTCATCTGCAAGGGTAAGTTATGCCTTTAAGGTTTGATATTCATGTGCAAAACGTAGTGGACAAATATATGCAAAAAATGTGCGCATTGTGGTGAAATGTTGATTTCCCTATAGCATATTTCCTTTTTTTTTTTTAGTCCTGGGGCATTAATAACAAGGAAATTTGAAAAAAAAAATATTTGAAGGATTTGTTTGGTCAACTGACGGATCTCGTACCCATCATGTGTCTAGTCTATTATCAATCGTTACTCGATGCTCGTTACTACTGTATAGGTATTATAAATCCACGATAACCGGGGCATCTAACGGGAAACTGTCGGGAAAGCGCGTCGCCATCAAGGACTCCATTGCGGTAGCAGGAATCCCGATGATGATGGGTTGCCACGCCCTCGAGGGCTACGTTCCAGACTTCGACGCTACGGTTGTGACTCGGGTGTTGGACGCAGGTTTGTGTGACTTGACTATTATTTGTAGAATGCAAAGAGCAAGCTTTTATTATGATTTTGATTTTGTCTTCCTTGGTTGGGTACTGTTTCACGCGATATTAGAGTGTTCAAGACTGATGAATTTGATAAAGTGCAATGCCGAACTTTAGCACCTGAATTGAAATGCATGAAATAACCAGAAATTACAAGTGTTCAACCAAGAATCATATGTTGATAAAAGATTGACTCAGTAATCGGTTCAATACCGGAGGCGCATTGTCTTACACGGATAGATAAGAATTTTGAAAGCTCTCTGAAGTATGTAAGATTCATAAGTGGCTATTTACAAAAGGTGGTTTTTTTTTGTAGTTTTCTTTCTCTTCTGCTATTTAAGTGTTCCAAACTTTGCCATGCATCATATAGAACCGCCGGCATAAAGATGAATAGAGATAAAAATAGATAGGCCCTATCATTTGCGCTCAGGACTCATACAGACAAAGGGGAATTATGGATAATTTCTTAGTAAGAGTTGAGGTGGTCGGTGAAAAAAAATGGCGACCGCGTGATCAAGTCCGTACGTGTGGGCAGGCTCTCACAATTTGATTTTCTCACCCTTTTGATTTAGTCTTAAAGACAAAACCAGTGTTTAAGTGTCCGTATAACATAACTTCAAGATGAGTTCGGATGCCAAGGCAAGAGATCCACCAAGTACCGAGAATTCGCCAGTGAAAAAGAAACCCTTGCTGGAGAAAATGGAGAGAGCTGCACCGCCGCAATCAGCTCACAGCGCGCCGGATGTTTCGGGCGCGGGTAAGCTCGAAGACTCGCTCACACCTCCAGCTTGGTTTCAAGCCTTCGAGGCGCGCCAGGAGACACGCTTTGCGACCGTGCTGTCTGAGTGCAGAGAAGAGCATGCGGCCATTCGTTTTGAGATGGGTGATCTGAAAGACGAGGTGGTCAAGCTGAAGGCTGCACTAGATGGAGCTCAGGATAAGATTGACGACTTAGAGAACCGCAGTCGTCGAAATAACATCGTCATCTGGGGTGCTCCTGAAGGAATTGAAGGGCGTGATTGTGCCAGTTTTGTGTCATCGCTGATTGGAGAGTCTGTGAAGAGAGAAGCTATACAGAGAGCACATCGAAGTGGGCAGCAGGCCAGACGGGCTGCCACCAGCAATCGCCCCCCGCCCAGACCGAGGCCCATCCACGTGGGCTTTGGATCTTTCCTGCAGAAGGAGGCTGCGAGGAAATCTCTTCTTGAAGCGTTCAAAGCAAAGTCCTACACCCATGAAGGGGTCACCTCGAAGATGTTTGTCTCCGATGATTTCTCAAAGAGGATCCAGCAACAGAGAAAGGAGAAGCTACCGAAGTTGAAAGAGCTGAGAGCCAAGGGTCAAAAGGCCTTTTTCATATACCCAGCTTCTATCAAAATCAGAAATGCGTCCGGGCAAATAGTAGATCCTTGATTGACTTTTTGTGAGCCCAAACATTTAGAACTCAAGACCAAGTTATGAAGAACAATATTTATAGCGTTCTATTGTTTAAGGGTGCTTCATTGGCATTGCGGAGTTTATTTCCCACAAAGGACAAATGAGAGTCCTGGACCGTTTGTTATCTGTTACAATTATAACGCAGAACTTTTCACTTTGTATTTGTTTACTTATGTTCAATTGTTGTTTAACATATATCGCCATGGTCAGTCGAGTGTTGAAATCACCACAAGTTTTATGTAAAAGTTGGAATATGTTGTCATTATCTTGTTTTGACAAGCTGTTGAGTATTTTTGTTTTGGGTATGGGGTAAAATATGATGTTACAAATAAGATCATTTAATTGTAGGGGTTTACAAGATAGTTTTAAGAGAAAAAAAGTGTTTAATCATTTTGCAAAAAAAAAAATACTGATATATTATTTTTACAAGAAATACATTCTGATAAGGGAAATGAAAATTATTGGTCATCACAGTGGGGGGGTCAGTCTTGGTTTTCTAGTTATACATCCAACAGCAGGGGGACCGCAATTTTGTTGAAGGCCGGTTTAAAAGCTACAGAAATATCATGCTGCAAAGATGCAGAAGGACGGTACATAATTTTAAAAGTGATTATTCAGAACATATCATATGTATTAGTTAATGTGTATGGTCCAAATAGGGACTCGCCTGAGTTTTTTGTCGACCTTTTTGGACAAATAGAGCAAATTGGTACCGCCAATTTAGTGGTTGCAGGTGACCTCAATGTCACTCTAGGCCCTTTGGACTATAAAGGCTCCAGTAAATGTCATTCTAATAAATTTGCTAAACAACAATTACATACATTTATGGAGGAATACAATTTGGTCGATTTATGGAGAAGGAATAATCCTGATACACCCAATTTTACCAGATACCAGAAAAACCCGGAAGTTTATTCTCGACTAGATTATATTCTGATATCTAATGATCTTGCTAGCAGTGCTAAGGATCCAGATATTTGTGTCGGTATAGATTCTGACCATAGTGTGGTTGGGTTGAAATTAGCATGTGATAGTACCCCTCGAGGCCCAGGATATTGGAAACTTAACTGTTCATATTTAAGGCATGATTCAGAATTTTGTTTGTTTATTAAAAGTAAAATAGATGATTTTAAAAGTAACCATGTGGGTTGTACCCAAAACCCGAATGTGATTTGGGATGCATTCAAATGCACAATAACAGGAAATTGTATGGAATACACTATAAGAAAGAAGAGAGCTATTCGCAAGGAAAAGAGTGATTTAGAAGCTGCAATTGGTAAAGTGAGGGAAGAAATTGCTTCTCAGTGTATGACCCATCAAAATGGTGGTTCTAATGACACCTCCCATGATTTATTGACTAAGTTAGAAGACCTGCAATTTAAATTGAATAAGATTTTGGACAATGAAACTGCCGGTGCAATTACACGGTCTAGAATAAAGTGGGCAGAATATGGAGAGAAAAGTTCTAAATATTTCTGCAATCTGGAGAAAAGAAATTTTGAGAAAAAGAATATTCGTCAAATAAAGGTGGACACAGGAAATATTATAAATAATCAAACACAAATTTTGGATGAATTGAATTTGTTTTATGCCAACTTATATAGCTCACAGGAGACTCCCCTTTCAAAACAAAAGGCTTTAGATTTTCTTGACAAGGTGGACATTCCCGTATTATCTAATGATCTCAAACCCATTTTGAATGATCCAATCACGAAAGCTGAAGTGTTGAATACGTTGAATACCATGAGTAAAAATAAGACTCCTGGATTAGATGGTCTACCAGTTGAGTTTTATGTTGTATTTTTTCATGATATAATAGATATGTTGTTAGATTCTTATAATTATTCTTTTGAAAATGGACTTTTGTCACCTTCACAAAGAAACGGGATAATCACATTAATTCCTAAGAAAGATAAGGATCCTTTGTTTGTTAAAAATTATCGACCTATTTCATTATTGACAACTGACTATAAATTGATAGCTAAGATTATAGGCAACCGTTTGAAAAAGGTGTTGGAAAACTTAATACACTCTGATCAGCAAGGATTCATGAGAGGCAGAAATATCAGTTGCAATATTCGAACAATTATTGATGTAATTGAATATGCTGATATGAATGATATTGATGGAACAATTTTACTGCTTGATTTTGAAAAAGCTTTCGACAGAGTGGAGCATAACTATCTGTTTGAAGTTTTGAAACGGTTTAATCTTGGGGATAATTTTATTCAGTGGGTAAAGACATTTTATAATCTGAGGACGAGTTATGTTTGTAATAACGGCTTTTTATCAAGGCCACTGTCTTTATCAAGGGGAATCTTTCAGGGATGTCCTATTTCTCCTCTGCTCTTCTTATTAGCAATAGAACCTTTAGCTATATCTATACGGAATAATGAAAATATTGAAGGTATTTCTTTTGATGGTTCGGTTAAAAAAATCAGCCAATTTGCTGATGATACTACTATTTTTTTGAATGGCAAGGGCAGTTCTTTCAATTCCCTCTTTGAAACATTACAAACATTTTCAGAATTCTCTGGATGTAAACTTAATATGTTAAAAACAGAAGCCATTCATATTGGCAGAATGAAAGACAGTGATTTTCAGCCTTTTAAATCTGAAGGTTTAGGTTGGCGTACCCAGTCATTTCAAACATTGGGTATTACTTTCTCCTTAAATGTAAAATCTCTTTATGAGTTGAATTTTGTACCAAAACTTCAGCAACTACAGCGTACTCTTAATTGTTGGAAACACAGAAGCCTGTCTCTTATTTCAAAAGATTACTGTGATCAAAACTATGGTTCTTCCTCAGTTATTGTACCTGTTTTCTGTACTGTGTATACCTATACCAAAATCTTATTTTAAAAAACTGAATGGAATTTTTTTTAAATTCATTTGGAATGATGGTAATGACCGGGTGAAACGGTCTATTCTCTGTAATGACTATGATCAGTGTGGTTTGCGCATGATAGATCCTGAGACCTATGCTAATGCCCAGAAAATGGTATGGGTGACCCATTTATTAGACCCCCAATATAACAGCCCGTGGAAATCATTAGAGGAACACTTTTTGATAAAATTTTTCCCAGATCAATCAGTGTTATGGAAAACTAATGCACCAGACAGTGTATTGAGCAAATTACATAATTGTCAGTTACAGGAAACTATAAAAGTTTGGTATTTGTATAGAAAGCAGTGTATTCTTGATACGAATTTGCAGAACTATCATTTACAAGAGTTTTTATGGTGGAACAAAGGTATCAGCTTAAAGCATAAATCGTATTTTTATTATCCGATTTGGCTAGAAAAGGGTTTAGTTGAACTTTCTCAGTTATACACTGGATCTAGGGTCAAGCTCTTTGAAGAATTAGTAATCGAATATGATATTCCAATCAGAGATCGAAGGAAATATGATTCCCTAATGAATGGAATCTTTTTACAGTGGTTTGACTTCCCCCAACAGAATGAGGATATTGGAAATTTGTATGATACAATTGTCTCACAATTACTGAGGGTAAAAAAAGTTCCACGTCATTCGTATAGTGTGTTGGGATGCGTTATGAATTCATGCAAGGCAGAAAATAGATGGAATGATGTATTTCAAGAGGAAGGAGAGGACTTAAAGGAGGTAGATTGGACTATTTATCATACCAACAATTTCAGATGTACAATCGAGACTCAGCTACGAGCATTTTACTTTAAAATGTTTCATAATGCAATAGGGATCAATAGTTTTCTTTTTAAGATTAAAAAGAAGAATTCACCAAATTGCTCTTTTTGCAATGAACATCCTGAAACTTTGGATCATTTGTTTGTCAATTGCCATAAAGTTAAACCGCTTTGGCATAATTTGATTTCTTTTATTTCAAAAGAAACCGGTATGAATGAGGATTTTTCATCATTTCATCTAATGTTTGGTATTGATGAGGAAACAAAACATAAAACATGTATCAATTTTCTGTTTTTATGTTTGAAGTATTTTATATATGTGTGCAAATTTCAAGATCGCCATCCAACTTTTGAGGCATTTCTGGTTTTTGTAAAAATGAAACAAAATATTGAAAAGAAAATTGCTGAAAAGAAAGACAAATTACCGAACCATTTGAATAAATGGACAATCCAACTTAACCCTCCATAATGTTTTTTTTTTTTTTTTATTGTACGCCCGTTTTATGTGATGATATATTGTAATATTTGATAATTTTATAAATAACACCCAATTCCCACAAGATATTGACAGCTGAAACTTCGGTATAACCAATATTCTGTATACTTAGCATGTGATTTGTTGACCTTGCTGACATTGACTTTATGTGTACCTTTTGTAAATAATGTAATTATGTTGTTTACCTGTTGGTTTACATCCAATAAAAAGTCATAAAAAAAAAAGAATTGAGGTGGTCAAAAAATGGAAAATAAATGTGCAACAAATAAATGTGCAACACCTATCTCTCCTTCTCAAACACATGCACTCACATACTAACATGCATACATGTTCTTCATTATGCATTGCATCTGGAATGAAGGTGGCGTCATTCTGGGTAAGGCTACAAGCGAAGACAACTGTGTTTCTGGGAGCAGCTATACTAGTGCGTTCGGACCCGTGTCGAATCCATACGACGATACGCACGTCGCAGGTGGATCGAGCTCGGGCAGCGCGGTATTGGTGAGTATTAGGCTGCGTTCACATAAAAGTATACTATTCGGGTATTCGGGGCTCGTTTTCGAGGGCACGCGAATAGCTTGAATCGAACGATAGGATTTCCTCACACCTGTTCTCATAAGAGGGCACTATTCGAAAGTACCGAATAGCTGCGAATAGTATAGAAAAGTGGGAATCGAGCTTGTTCGATTTTCTTGCAGCGTATACCGTCTCTCGTTTATGAAATAATGACAATTTTGGTCTGGATTTGCCATTTAGCAAAAATAAGCATGTAGACTGACGTTCTGATGCAGTTTAGAAATTGTTAATAAGATTTGCTGGGATGTAGGAGGAAGAAATCCTCACTGCATGGGATGGTGAGTTGACGGTGCGGGTGATGGTGTACTCGGTGCCCGAATAGCGAATAGCGAATAGCGAATAGCGAATAGCGAATACCGAATACTTCTATGTGAACGCAGCCTTATGGGAATGGAGAAAACTAGCTAGAGAACTCCATGTCGCTGTCTGTGTGGTTTATCTGAAATAGACGAAGAGCTTTGACTTTCGCGTCCTTCGCAAATGGGATGGTGTCACCCTGTCCCGAAATTGGCACAAGATGGCTATACGAATATGACACTTTATTTTATCATTTTTTTTTTGCGCGAGGTTAGCTCCGAATTGATAGTCAAAAGTCAATCAAGAGCCGAAGCAAGTACCAAATAACCTACAGAAGGAGGTATGGCTGTCTAATAGAATTGAAGTCAAATTTGTTCTCCTCTCTTTCTTCTTTTTCTCTCTTTCATCTCTCACTCTTTTGTTCTTTGTTGGTTTGTGCATGCACGCATGTTGTGTGTGTGTGTGCGTGTGCGTGTGTGTGTGTGTGGGGGGGGGGGGCTTCTTTTTCGAGAACGTACCCCACCACAAGCTTCTGCCTTTTCGTAGTTTGCTTCCCCATACATTATTCTGATTTTCAAATATAGATATGACATGTTCTGTAGGCTTATTGAAGTTTACCAGTATTCTTTATAAACGGCAATGAACGGGGTTTTCAGTTTTTTATGACTATAGTTGGTAAGATGTATTGATGATTGTATGTTACGATTGTAATTAGTGGAAAACTTTTATAAATTAAATGTATGAATGAAATGAAATGAAATGAAATGAAATGAAATGAAATGAAATGAAATGAAATGAAGTCAGTATGAATCCAGACACGACAGCCATGCGTTGACATAAGTTAGACATCACTTGGTGCGGATATTCCCCAAACATGCGCCAAATGAATGAATGTCTCGAGAAGTATACGCAAACAATTCGCTAATACGTCGATAAATGATCGGACGAACGTCGCTACATGCTTTCATGGACCGTATACAAGACATTATCCAAACTGTCGGAATCTGTTTGGGGTTTCACGAAGATTTTGCGAACATCGCGCACATCTTTGAGTAAGTCGTGCGCATATGACGAAGCTTTTGGTACATTTTCGAGATCAAATCATGAGCAAGTCACAATCCGGGATCTGGAAATGTTCGCAAGAAGTTTCAAATTTTTTTCAGCTCCCACCAAACTAAAAAACGACACCAGCGAACAGTTGACTACACATCCAAACCACGGGCCCGGTTTGGCGATATTTTACGCTTATTTTAAAAACTTAGAATACGAACATGACGAACGACGAACTTTGCCATTTTTCCGATATTCGCATCCTTGTCAATTCGTTCGCGTGCCCCGTGAAAACAGCTCTTCGTGCACTCGTCACACTGTCCCGAAATTGAGCAAAAATGAACACACGAAAAAGAAAATGTTCAAATTCAGCTCTGATCGTGTAACTTCTGTCATTCAAGGCACCTTATAGCCATCGTATGACCGCCGATGGAGTTTCTCCTGCTCCGGCAGCAACCTCGTGAGGGGCAGCGAAATCTTTGGCAACCAAAAATTAGCGCGAAGATCTTGCGATGGTTCATCTTGTAATAAAGATTCACATCTTCGTGTAGCTGTCTAGTGTGGTACTAGAGTGTCATCGTGTGACCTGCATAGGCATCGTATTTGCTTCGGCTCTTTAGTGGCTCTGAAACAAGTTTGGTGTCAATCTCGTGCGAAATTGAAAAGTTCATATTCATATGGCTATCGTGTATAAATTTTGGGACCGTATAACATAGCCTTGAGTAGACATGGTAGAACAGAATTGATGTCAATAATAACAAGGGAAATTCATTGTCACTAATTTTCTTCTTACACACTCTGGAAACCTGGGGGGCATTTCATGGAGCGTTTTGTCAGATATTTCGTCTGACAAAATGTTAAAAGCTACTGAAATCCTTGCATCTGATTGGCTGGGAGCAAATTTGTCCGACAAGTTGTCGGACAAAAATGCTTCATGAAATGCCCCCCTGATCCTTTTGAATCGACACTCCCGATGTTTCTGCTAAAGCTTAGCCAACAATGGCAAAGTTAAGTTTTCAAGTTTGTTGTTCAATTTGAACATGGAACTGCATGATGGAGACTCCAAATATTCTTCAAATTTGTAAAAAAAAGAAAAGAACATGAAATTATTTTTTACCCGAAAGCCCGGACTATTGCGGTAAATGAATACAATTAGCGACGTTCACTCTAATGTTTTCAAATCAGTGACAACTCGAGATACTAAAAGATATGTCGTGGAATGTTTTTTCTATCGTTAAAAAGAATGGGAGTAGCCGACCTTATGAAATGATGATTAATCATATGGGACCAATGCGTTTATCAAGATTTTAATAAGACATATGATCATACACACATGAGAACAAAATGGTACCAACTTTTTATTGGTAATAGCGAATTTCTGGGATGAGAATCAGTGTGATCCGTATAGTCGCATGCTATCATAAGATGGAACCCTTTCACATTGCCGTCGATGACAATCCTTTACATTCTGCAGGTTGCAAAAAACGAGGTCGATCTGGCCATCGGTGGCGACCAGGGAGGCTCAGTTCGGATCCCGGCAAGCTGGTGTGGATTGGTGGGACTGAAGCCAACTTTTGGACTGGTCCCCTACACCGGTGCAGGTTCGGGGGAGCTGACGCTCGATCATCTTGGTCCAATTACTAGGAGTGTCGAAGACTGCGCATTGATGTTGGAGGTAAAGTGGCAACCATGAAGTGAAATAAGATCTTGTGTATAATCATTGTCATGTTGTGCCTGATTTCACTAATACTACATATAATGTATTAATAACTCCTGATTCATCCATGCTAAGGCCGTCATCCAAGTTAAATCCAAGTTATAGTTAAAATCTCCTCTCTGAAATAAGTGTCAAATCTAAGACATTTGGTGATAGGGCTTTTGAAAAAATGGCACCATCATTTCTGAATGATCTCCTCAGTATCAGATGCATTACAGATTTTGATAAATGCAAATCTGTGTTAAATACTCATCTTTTTGATCACGTGTTGATAACTGTTGATTATATGTGAATAGAGAAATATTTGAAAGATTTTGTTTCCATTTGTACACGCGTAGAGACTTACAGTGTTATCCGTTCTAAGAACTATTACAACTATTATTATTACTATTGTTATTATTATTACTATTATTGTATCAAACATACGCATATTTTCAGTGCACAGGAATAAGATATTGGAGTTGGTGATACTGCACGTTTCCAGAATCTTGCTATACAATGTAGGCCTACCCACATGACCCATGCACAGTACGTATAATGTGTTAGTTAATTCATATATTTGTTTGTATTAATCTTTTTAAACATATATTAGACATTTAAATGTATTCTTGATATCATTTACATATGAACATGTTCTTTCCCTTGTATGTCAACAGGCCATTGCAGGTTATGACGACGGTAGAGACCCGAGGCAGCCGTGCAATATCGATGTGCCAAATTACACAAAACATGTAAGAAATTCTTGATCATGAGTATGTCCCTCCTTTGCAAAAACATGTGGGGAAAGGGACGTTCTGAATTCTAGCTATTTAGAAACAATTTATATATATTAATGCTGACTGGCATTGTTGTAATTTTGTGACATTTTTATTTCATTATATCATTGTAAAGCGTCACAAAGGCAAGGTGAATGAACTCCACTAAACATTTTTTATTCAAAAAAAAAAATTGAGATGAGAACATAATCATGAACGAATGAATGCAGAGTATGGCTTGGAGTACTAAGTGTACGAGTGCGTGATAATGCGTTTCTTCCGAAATCTCATACCATCCTTTGCTCATGATATCTATCTTATGTGAATATGCAATGAAAATATGCACTTTTCGTGCCGATTATTTTTCTGATGGTTGCCAAGAATTAGCATGCCTTCATGTCAACGTAAACAAAGATGAACAGCGGAATTTTCTTGTCATGATATTTGAGAAGGAACAACTGATTTTCACTTGTATTTGTTTTGGGGGACACTTGGGAACACTCAGTGAGGGTAGTTCAATTCAACTCAGATTGAATGCATTCAAAGAAAGCCATTCAATCTTATTCAAACGCGTCTTGTAGATACATGGTTGGTACCACATCTCGCCTATAAGCACGAGAATTATGAATACACTAATTTCTTCCTGCCAAATTGCTTTAATATGCAGCCGATCATATTAATGAACAATATATACGTATATATTTCCGTACCTTTTCATTGTTTTATCCAGCTGAAAGACATGAAACCCGAAACGATATCTGTCGCCGTATTGAAGGAGGGCTTCGGACAAGATTGTTCTGATCCCGCCGTCGATCGAATCGTAACCGATACCATTGATCGATTTGCAGCAGCGAGTGGTGCGACGGTTTCACCAACATCGATGCCTCTTCACAGATTCGGTATTTTGTTTTCTTTTATGATACATTTGATAATGTTTAGAATATCCAGTTGAAATCTCACAAACTTTTGAACATCTGTACAACAAACTTGCTATTGCTAAAAAGGAAGAAGAAATTTGTTAATATGTTAATATTGTTATGTTATCATGTTGATATTTCAAATATTGTTCTACAGTAGTTGTGAGCGTGCAGGAATGCAAACAGAGTTTCGTCATCTTTAGAAAAAAAAAATATTCATGATTGTTCATATACCATAATTATAGGACATTGTAACCGCTATAACTGTTGTGAAATATGATATGAAATATCAGGTATACTTCTCCCCTATGCTATGTCCTATTTTGATTAAACTATGGGTGTTTTTCAATCCCTCTCTGTTTTCTCAGAGTCATCTTGAGTGAATTTGCCTCATGACCAAGGATTTTCTTAAAGGGGAAATCCAGTCCAAATATAAGTTAGTCTGATAAGAAAGGGTAAAATATAACGAGTTCAACGGTATATAATTTGATCGAAATCGGATGAAAAATATGGAATTTATGACATTTCGAAGTTTCGCTAACAGTTCTTGAACAGTCAAAATGAATATGCAAATGGCAAAAACATAATGATAAGCAAGTCATTCCCTCAGAACTCACCATATAATTTTTGCACAAAAATTTTGACATTTCCAGTTTTTCATTCAAATTCAATTATGCCCGAGGCTCAAATCCTTATACATGTATATCTAACTGATCAGTATTCTGAAGTTATTCAACCAGGAAAAACTTCGTGTTTCAGACTTCAATGACAGAAACATTTAATTTATGTCCTTTTTTTGGTACACGATCAATGGAAAATTGTGAGGGTATGACATGGTTAACTCACTCATTTGCATATTCATATCCACTGTACAAGAACTGTTTCGCAGAAATTAGCAAAACTTCAAAATGTCACAACTTCCTTATTTTTCATCCGATTTCAGTCAAATTTTCACCCTTGAACTTGTATGATTTTACTCTTTTTATCAATTAATTTGTAGTTGGACTGGATTTCCTCTTTAATCGTGATATCACTGAATTTTTAGGACGTTCTGCCGAAATTAACCTCACCATGATCATATTCGTGTGTTTTGTTTTTGATTTTTTGGTTTTTGTTTTTTAAGTTGGGTTAAGAAAGAAGTTGTTGGTTTTATATTGCTGAAAGGTGTACACACCGGACAGAATTCAGACTTAGCCTTACCTACCTATCTATCTATCCTTCTGCTGTTCACTGTGTAGTAATGTCAGTGTTATATACATTTATTTTACTGAATTCTGTTCACAGGCAGACAACTAGGACTGCCAATTACTATAATTGGAGGGTTAGATTGTGCCATGAACTCAGGAGGTAGGTATCTATACTTTTGTCCGAATAGATGCAGCTTGTGTTTTTGTCCTCTCCTGCAAGACTCTGAAATTTTCAGAAATTTGTCTACAATTTAATGTTCATCAAAATTGATCAACATCAAAACTTAGATCTCATCATCCATGGGTGTCACCAGGGGGGGTGCGTTGGGTGCGAACGCACCCCCCTTCAGACCCTTTAAAAAAAAAAAAAAAAAAAAAAAAAAAAAAAACCTTCAGTCTGCGAGCGACCTCAACGCCGGATGATTATTATTTTTTTTCTATTTATTTCTTTTTGAAATTTTGCATCGGGGACAAAAACAAAAACAAAAAAGAAAAAATCGTGTGCAAAAGCAATTCGCACCCCTGGTTCTGGCAGCACTGATTTTACACATAATTATCTACTATAGTACAAGTGTATTCTATACAGTGTTGACTATGTTATACATATATTTTGGACATCCTTCCCATACTTGGTCACTTCGACGCCACCTCGCTGGTCATACCTCCCCCAGTCATGAACATAAACCGACACCCTTGACTACCAGTGGCGGATCCAGGGGGAGGGGCGTACCGGGCGTCCCCCCCCCCCCCCCCGCCTCCTCTTAATTTCCAAAGCGAAAAAGTATAGCTACAAACGGCAGTTTTTGGACTGTAAAATGTCAAAAATTTTCAAGCTCGCTCGCTGGCATTTAGTCGTAATGCCATTTTCCTGAAGTTGCTGCCAGTAATTGCCGACAGTTCCACCCGGTGCGCCCCCCCCCCCCTTACTGCAAAGAAATATAGCTACAAACGGCAGTTTTTGGACTGTAAAATGTCACAATTTTCAAGCTCGCTCGCATTTAAATTCTCCTAATATTGCTGCCAGTAATTGCCAGCAGTTGCGCCCGGTGCGCCCCCTCAATTTCGAAAGCAAAAAGAGATATAGCATCAAACGGCAGTTTTGGGACTGTAAAATGTCAAAATTTTCAAGCTCGCTCGCATTTAATCTTTATGCAATTCCCCTGATGTTACTGCCAGTAATTGTCTGCAGTTGCGCCGGTTGCACCCCCCCCCCCCCTTTAATTTCCAAAGCGAAAAAATATAGCTACAAACGGCGGTTTTTCTACTGTAAAATGTCAAAATTTTCAAGCTCGCTCTCTTCGCTCGCTCGCATTGAATCGTTATGCAATTCTCCTGATGTTGCTGCCAGTAATTGCCAGCAGTTGCGCCCGGTGGCATGCGCTCCACCCCCCTTAATTTCCAAAGCGAAAAAATATGGCTAAGAACGGCAGTTTTTGGACTGTAAAATGTAAAATTTTCAAGCTCGCTCGCATTTAATCGTTATGCAATTCACCTGATGTTGCTGCCAGTAATTGCCAGCAGTTCCGCCCGGTGCGCCCCCTCCTTTAATTTCCAAAGAGAAAAAATATGGCTAAGAACGGCAGTTTTTGGACTGTAAAATCTAAAATTTTCAAGCTCGCTCTCTTCGCTCGCTCGCATTTAATCGTTATGCAATTCACCTGATGTTGCTGCTAGTAATTGCCACCAGTTCCGCCCGGTGCGCCCCCCTCCCTTGATTTCCAAAGCGAAAAAATATGGCTAAGACCGGCAGTTTTTGGACTGTAAAATGTAAAATTTTCAAGCTCGCTCGCATTTAATCTTTATGCAATTCACCTGATGTTGCTGCCAGTAATTGCCAGCAGTTCCGCCCGGTGCGCCCCCTCCCTTTATTTCCAAAGCGAAAAAAATATGGCTAAGAACGGCAGTTTTTTTACTGTAAAATGTCAAAATTTTCAAGCTCGCTCTCTTCGCTCGCTCGCATTGAATCGTTATGCAATTCACCTGATGTTGCTGCCAGTAATTGCCAGCAGTTGCGCCCGGTGGCATGCGCTCCACCCCCCCCCCCCCTTAATTTCCAAAGCGAAAAAATATGGCTAAGAACGGCAGTTTTTGGACTGTAAAATGTAAAATTTTCAAGCTCGCTCGCATTTAATCGTTATGCAATTCACCTGATGTTGCTGCCAGTAATTGCCAGCAGTTCCGCCCGGTGCACCCCCCCTCCCTTAATTTCCAAAGAGAAAAAATATGGCTAAGAACGGCAGTTTTTGGACTGTAAAATCTAACATTTTCAAGCTCGCTCTCTTCGCTCGCTCGCATTTAATCGTTATGCAATTCACCTGATGTTGCTGCTAGTAATTGCCACCAGTTCCGCCCGGTGCGCCCCCTCCCTTGATTTCCAAAGCGAAAAAATATGGCTCAGAACGGCAGTTTTTGGACTGTAAAATGTAAAATTTTCAAGCTCGCTCGCATTTAATCGTTATGCAATTCACCTGATGTTGCTGCCAGTAATTGCCAGCAGTTCCGCCCGGTGCGCCCCCTCCCTTTATTTCCAAAGCGAAAAAATATAGCAACAAACGGCAGTTGTTTTTTTTTTGTTTTTGTTTTTTTACTGTAAAATGTCAAAATATTCAAGCTCGCTCGCTCCGCTCGCTCGCATTAATTGTTATGCCTTTCTCCTGATGTTGCTGCCAGTAATTGCCGGCAGTTGCGCTCGGTGCGCCCTCCCTCCTTTATTTCCAAAGCGAAAAAATATAGCTCTAAATGGTAGTTTTTTTTTTTTTTACTGTACAAGATGAAATCCTAGCTACGCCGGTGCCCTTTCCCCGCTTGGTTTCCCTCAACAACAGTAAAAGTCTAGGGATTGAGAGCTTCCTATATTTCAAATGTCTGTCAAAAAAAAAAAAAAAAAATCTCGTTACATTAGGGTCAAAACGCACCCCCTTTGAAAAAAAGCTGGTGACGCCCCTGTCATCCCGGTTTTGGGAAGATGGATAAAGTATTCAATATGTCAAGGCTGACAATTCAACATGAAGAGTAATTATTCATATATGATACACGTTGCTAGTAAAATCGCACCACTTTGTTTAGTTTTGTTCTTTTATTTTCGGCAGTCAAAGTTTCCAAGTTCTCCTATTGGTTTAGGGAAGATGTTTAATTCATAAAAATGGTAATTCTAGAGTAATTATGTATAGTGCTGCCTGAATTTGGTTTGAGTTTGATATTGTCAAAAACTGGTACTTCGGCCCCAACTCAGTCAAAATGATGCCGACAGTGTAACAGTGGCATTTACTGCATTTCAATATTAGACGCAGAATCAACTAACATCATGTTTACATGAAAACCTGTTCGTATCTTTTTTGTTGATTTATTTGTTTGTTTGTTTGAATATCTTATGAAACTCCATACAATGATGTGCTTGATTTACTATCCGATACTTTATGTTCCCAGAATGCTTGTAAGACAATCTATGCAGTCATTCAGAATGTGATATATTTTCTGCTGTACAGTGATGTAACACAATTGCCCTGTAAAAATTAGATTTTAGTATATAGTTATAAAGACAGTTCTGAAGGCATAGAATGCTAAACCTCTTCGTAGGTGCCGGACTGCATCACACGGGTTATTATCCAACCAGCATGATGAAGATTTTGGCGACGCAGTTTCAGCAGCACAAGAGTAAACTCGCCCCATTGAACAAGGTATAGTGTATGGTGTGTCTCGTTCAGTCTGCTTCACAATAGCGTAATGATAGTTCGTAGTACTAAAAGACATAAATAGAATGGAGTTTATTGCATTATCAGTAAGATCTCGCAAGTTAGGAACATATGAAATGAAAAATGTCAATCTGCAAATTTTTCATCCAGACACTTTCGTCTATTTCATTGATCACTTCTTTTACGGAAGAGACCCAGCCATTCAAAGATTAAAGCTACTTTAAAACCTATGCAAAAAATAATCACTCAGTGTAACACCCTTTTATCTCTTTGAATTTCGAAAGATCAGAAATCTGATGTCATGAGTTGTTGGAGAGAGTTTTGTGAGAAAAAAACATCTTCATGAACAGGTTAATATATCTATTTTGTGATACAATTTCCACTCACCCATCTGATTGTGTTATATTGATGTACATGTATCTCTATCATTGGAAAAAATAATTCGCCCTTCGCATTACGTGGCACTACACAAACTTGTTTGCAACCACATGCATACAGCTCCTGTTTCTATCTGGAACGTATCTGAAGAGAAACTACTGCTCCCTCTACGGCAAAGCACAAAATCTTCGTCAGCTCTTGACGCAGCAGATGGAGGAAGCGCTACAGGGTCACGATGTGATCGCCATGCCAACCATTCCTTTCACCGCTCCCAAGATACCCTCAGGGGAAGCAACAGAAAAAGGTAACCAATCGCGCAGTTCCCAATGATGACCAAACGTAGACATTTCCGGAGTGAAGAAAATACCGGAAAAATTTTGCTTATTAAAATGATTTCATAAGGTAATATACTAGTATTTCTCCGCAGATCATCAATTATTTATTTGTTGGTTGGTTGTTGTTGTTGTTGTTGTTCTTTTTTCTGTAGTCAGAAACCAAAGAAAGACAGTGTTAAAAAGTCAACTCACTCGTGTGCTACTCCTATGCTTGGAGCGGCACATATAAAGTGAGTTGATTTATTAACATTTTTTTTTTCTTTTGTTCTAGCAAGGATTTATCAGTCTACACATGGACATGTGAATTTGATTCGACTTCATTTTGACATAGCTTTTTCAGTCCCGGAAGGGAAGCTGTGTGGAAATAAGGACATGATACATATCTAATTCCAAAAATTCTCAGAAAAATGACGCATGTCTAATTCCCACAAAGGTGCCCCAAATATCCCTACATATTTACTGATGCCTAAATCATATGCAAATGCCAACCTCTTGATGAAATGGAACAAATAACTATTCTACAGACAACAGCTATGAATGATTTAAATTATCTTACTTTTATAACATGATAATGATGATAATGATGATAATAATGATAGTATTAATAATAATAATCATAATGATAATAATAACAATATTTCAGCAATGTAATATCAACATCTAAGATGTCCTCTCAGAAGCACTGTTTTTCAAGCAGGAAAACACTTCCATCAACCCTTTCATAACCCTATAAGGGCCCAGTAATGCTGCACACCCACTCACATACCAATACATCTCAGAGCTCGATCTTAATGAAATAGATGCAGAATGGATATTGACAACGTATTATTCCTTGAAGTGATTCTTATGTTCACAAGAAGTGAAATTAATAGACTTTGCGATCACTATTACAGTAATAGTAGTAGCAGCACACGTATCGACATATCTGTTATTCTTTTTTTTTTCCTCATTGCCACTATCAACATCACCATCATTCTCAAATTTCTCCTGTTTTTCATGGCAGAAATTTTAGAAGTGAGCAACAACATGCTGACCAACGTCAAAGTGAGCAACCTGACGGGCCACCCTTCTATCACCATCAACGTTGGTTTAGTCGGCGGGCTGCCAGTGGGTCTGCAGCTCACGGGGAAGAAATTCGGCGAGCTACGTCTCCTGCAGATTGCGCAGGCCTTCGAGGAATTCGTTAATGCGCAGCCAGAGCAGGACGCGTGACGGACGGAGATTTTAGTACCAGTAGAAACGCCGTCGACGCGTAAATTAGCCTATATGACGCACATATTATTGCTGTCATTACTGTTACAGTATTGTAATCAAACCGATTGTTTTTTAAGGGAGATTAACTCATATCAGTAATTACAGTAATGGCATAGTCTTGCCTACTTGAAGAGAAAGACAGTAAGTGATCGCAAAATGGCACAGAATTATACATGTACACCATTTCGAACAAGGTGAAAGATATCTAGATGTCATATTTAGTTCTAATCACCTCATTGAACATAGCGTTTCATCTTTCACCGAATTCGAAATGTCGTTCACTGCACCAATAGGAGTGTAGACCTACCAGCGACGTCACTGTGCGCGATCCAAAACTGCTCGATGGCATCTGTACGCTCTTGATTTGGAATGTGTTCGGTGTACTAGCTTAACTAGCAAAACCAATGTCATATGATAAGCAGTCAACAAATCGGCTAGTAGGAATCGTTTCGATGTTTTATCCTACTTCCCTAGACTGCAATCGTCTTTCTGTGAATTGAAATACTGTACATTGTCAAACTCTAAACGCCATTTCGAGTGGATTACAGCTGCGATATGAATTTGCGCATGTGCATACAGTATTTGTCCTCTTTGTTTGCTGCTTGATCTGGTGATATTTTGTCACACTCTCTCCTCTCTAAATCCTCCTCCACTCCCTCCCTATCTCCATCTCTCTCTCTCTCTCGCTTCCTTCCCCCCCCCCCCTGTCTCTCTCCCTCTCTATGAGACAGTGTGAAGCATGTGAAAGACATCAAAATGACGTCATTACGTTTCAGTCCACTCGGTCGTCGCGATCGGCCTCGAGGTCCTTTGTGGATCCATACAGATAAATGGGAGGAATGGATTGCGTAGGAAAAGATATTCCTGTTTTGATAATGCCATACTTTAATGATAGAGTGACAGGCTTAGATAAACGTCATCGACTTGAGAGTGCTGGATTTGCAGCGGTCAGATAATCTGAATGATTGGGGGAGCATCGATATCTGAAGGAGGGTTACATTCTACAGGTGTTCGTTTTGTTTTCTGGTTTGGGGTTAGTTTCTCTGCATGAAAGTCTGTGTAGTTAGCTATAGTTCTTATAGAATTTATTTGTATCTTTTACGTGTAGGTGTTGCAGAGACTGATTTGAGAGTGTAGTGCTAACCTGTGTTTGGTAAACATATTCTTCACAGGGAGGTAGAGTATCTTGCTAAAGGGTGTATGTATCTTTATGATTTTTCGGCATATAAGAGAAAATATTTCATTTCTAATTGGAAACCGAGTCTGCGCTTTACATTTATTTTTTGCTTCACCATCCTTCCAAACAAACTCACGCAAGTGTAAGAACCAACACGTCACGAAAGGTACTTCTCACTTTGCTTTACTGTGTTCTCAGTATCAGGTTGTATGATATTGCGCGCAATATTATGTAACACGACTAATCTTTTGTCAGAAACATTAATAACGAAATGGCACAAACTGTTCACTGGTATGACGTAATTCCATTTTATTCAGTTGCATGTACAGATTTGCCTTTATTAATATCTTGCATGGTTTATGGTCAGGCTTTAAAAATTGATCAACAGCTATTATTATTATCATCATTATTATTATGACTAGTATTGTTATGATAATTAATGTTATTATGATTATGATTATGATTATGATTATGATTATTATTTATTTTTTATTATTATCATTATCTTCACATCTTATGAATTACACGTGTGCTATCATGTGTTGTAAAGAACCCAATCTCAACATGGATGTTATCACATTTTTGTTCCTCGCTGTAGGGCCAATGAAGCTATAGTTAAGTCTAGGAGCAGTAGGCCAGCAGGTTCGGAGCTGCGTTTGGATTGGCCACCACTCCTAGCGTTGCCGAGCTGGTGATCTTGTCGTACACTTACTGCGCTGAGTATCTCTGGCCCAGCAACACAGCGGCAATTCCTGGTATAAATATAATAAAAAAGGGAGGCAACCGCACAAAAAATGTTGATACATGTATCTGCGTGAGCTCTTTTACTGCCCTACTCTTCAACAAGCCTTTAAAGATCTGTTCTGTGCTACCATTTTATTTTTTGTTTTACATTAGACATCACAGGAACTGATTCCCCCCCCCCCCCTACGATCACATCTCAATTCAAAAGCACAAACAATATAGGTGACTTATTACACTGTATAACGTAAGGGGGTGTTTCAATTCCTTTGTACTGTAGTCGCGCAACTGGTCACATCCCGAAACTGTGGCACTTAATAGACCAGAGTGTACAAATGATACAATACTCCTTTCCTTCAATATTTTAAAGGGGGTGGCTAGTGACTGATCAGTGGGAATCAGTGGGAATGCTGTGGGATGATTGTTCCAATCCTTGTGGGATTCATTTAAGAGCTACTTAATACATCTATTGTTGTGTGAAAATTATTTGCTTCAGAATAGGTTCATATTCAAGTAATGTGCAGTTTAGTGTTTCCAGGTTAGCTTGCCTGTACAGTGACGGGGCATTAAACTGCACATTACTTAAGAGATGAGACCGTTCTGAAGCAAATAATTTTCACACAACAATAGATATGTAATGTACTCTCAAATGAATCCCACAAGAATTGGAACGATCATCCCCCAGCAATTCCCACTGATTCCCACTAATGTTACTAGCCATCCCCTTTAAAGGGATGGTATAGTATTGGTAGAGATGAGGATTGGACTTTTAACTTTTTGCGAGATACGAAGAAGCCACTTATGAAATATGAAAGAGCGTACCATTCTAAGAGGAATTCAAAGCTTATTTGATGAAAATCTGTTTTGGTATGGCCGAGACAGCCAAAAATAAAGTAAAACAAAGCGATCGTAATAAAAGGTGAGTCACACATTCTAATAGGATTGCTCTTTTTCTTTTGATATCTCAACCATTTCAAAACAAGTTTTGTCAAATAGTTTGTATTGAATTCTTCTTGGCATTATAGTAGACCAGCCAAACCTCAAAAAAGGCTCTAGATAAGGATTCGACGGCATTTTTTGTTAATGCTCCGTTCTCATACTGAAAGTCTTGCAAAAATACTAAGGAATAGCGTACGGCCGGATGTCACGCGCGTTTTTGCCGAAAAATGTCATTTTAGCACAAAATTCAGAAGCATGTCAAAAATCACGATTTTTATTTTTTGCTTGCATTCAATTGATATTTGAAAGATCATGAGTTTCAATTGTCCCTTTTAATGAAATTGCAATTTAAATGTGTTTCCTTAGCAATTTAAAAAGTCATTTTGTACAGCCATATATGGGGCTCTCAAAAGTTTGGGTGTTGTTTTCTCGAAATAATATTCACAGATTAATTAACGTTCTGCAAAGTTTGCTTTTCCAAGCTAATTAGATGATCTTCCAAAAGTAATTTCATGTTTTATAAAACTACAAGTGCTTCTTTGATTGAATGTGTCAATATTATTTCTAGTTTTCTTGAAGAAATCTTTACTTTTAATCAAAACTCTGAACTTGCAGGAACTCAGAAAATGCATTTTCCGAGCATTTTCCAGTAGCCCCGCGCAGCTTGTGTGCGCGCGAATACTTCATACGTGTGCGTACGTCTACCCCTACGATCTAGCTACATACAGGTAAAATCTCTCGCGCGAGAGCTGCATGTTTCGGTCGTTGAGTTGGAAACGTGGTGACTGGAAAAGGGACTATTTCCTTCGAATGTAAGTAACTTAGTAAATAAATACATAGTTCCTTATTGCACTGCATAACGGAACTTAAAAATGTGTTTTGATCTAACAGTTAGATATACAACTTTGATCTGAGACTGGGTTAATATCAAGGTTCATGCGCTAGTACTACGTTAGGCCGATGTCTTTAATTACTGTATTTCGCACCGATCCCGTGGGCGCGGGCATGCCTACCAACCCCCGGGCCGCCACCCGACCGTGCCGGCGGTGCTTGTTAGTGGAACAGCGATTATTCCGTAAAGCACGTCTTGACACGGTGCGAAAAGAGGCCTAACAAACATTAGGTCTACGTCTAGATTTAGGTGTCTTGTTAGTTCGATCTAGGTTTGTAATTTATGGCCTCATCACATGCAGTTGGACTGAATCCTCGTCTACTGTTAGGTCTAATCTATCTAACGGTAATACACTCTCTCTAACTGTTAATACTAACGTTAGTGTTAGACATTCTAGCTAGTAGGGGTAGTGTTACTCTAACGACGGACGTTAGTGTTAGTGCTAGAATGTACGGCTACGCCTGTTATTATGCCAAAAACAATTCAATCGGGCTAGGCCCTATGATACTAGTAGTATAATCACAATGAACTTAACACCTAACGTTAGCACATTAGCAGTTGTATAACGTGGACAGTACAGGTCCACTACTACTAACGTTACTGCGCTGGTTAGATATATTTCTATTTGTAGGGCTAGAGCCAGGTCCAGGGCAAGGAGCTGTAGACTATACAGAAGATGTAGATGTAGATCTACCAACGTTTAGAGTCTAATAGTAATATAATAGACCTACAATATAAAATCTAGGGCCGGGGTCTGAAGCATAAAGAGCTGGCGTCTGGAATTAGGATCTAGGTCTAACCTTAGTCAAGATCTGGGCCACTGATTCTACCTAACGTTAGAGGTTTCTAGTAACCTACTACTCGTATCTTGGCAGTTTTGTTGCAGACCCAGCTTACTAGGCCTAGCTAGACCTAAGTTTAGGCATCTAGAGGTTCTAAAATCTATGCATAATAATTATACTATATATGTAGGCTAACTTTGATCAAAAAGTTCATGTTAGATCTAACATTAGAAGATCCTAACATTAGCTCTAACGTGAATTATCTAGACTAATATTAGTCTCTAGAGCAGAGGTCTAAGGTTGATTCCACTCTTTCTGGTATTTGTAGACCTGTGGGTTCAGAAAAAGAGTCTAGGATTTAGGCCTAGGTGTTTTATATAAAAGCGAGTCTACAACCAAGTGATCTTGCCATTCGAATATGCCTGAAAGAGAGAAAGAGAGAGAAAGTGTTCAGTCCTGACTGCCAACCTCTCCTAATCTGTGAATCATTTACATGTACTCTTCTAGCTTGCAAATAGATCTAGTCAAAGAGAAACTATTTAGAAATGTCTTTACTCATAAGTACCAAGTTCTTATGTTAATGTCTCAAAGAATAAAGGTTCATTTGAAAAAAATGTAAATATTACATTTTTAATGGATCATTTATACCGACTCACTGAAACCTAAATATCTTCTTCTTTTTTAACTTTTTAAAAAGCTAAAAAAAAAATATCATCTTAATAAAAGAGATATATTTTTAGTTATAATTGATTTGCATGGGGAACAAAGAAAATTATGTCAATGTCAATATGCCTTTTCAAAACAATCAAATTTCAAATTGATTTTATTTTTTGTTCACTATTAGCTTATAATGCTCTGCTTTAAAGATGAAAAAAAGAATTATTTGAGTCATGTTGATTTCTGTTTTCAGCTAGATGTACCAACAAGTGGACAGACTGAGTCTTGTCTTCAAACTTCGCCAAAGAGAGAGACATATGCCTATCCTGACTTGCCAAAATCTAATTGTAAAGACTGAGCTCTTTCTACCTGCAACAAAGTGCAGAACAACCAGAAGGTAAGAAACGGTAAATGTCTTAAATAGCGGTCTAATTTGAAATATCTTTTAAATACTAACTTACTAAGTGTTTGATTATCAAATGTATCACTTCAGTGCCCAGTTGAAAATAATGCCAAATCTAAATACATTGAGTATCAAATATTCCTATTCCATTTGAATAAATTGTAACAAGCATGTTTTCACTTTGACAGTTGCATTACAATGCAGTGTACAAGTACTTTGCAAACAAAGAGAGGAGAATAATCTTATACACATGTATCTCCACTTATATAAGAAGGGGAGCAAATCTATGATCAAATGTGTATTCTTGTTTTCTTGTAAATTCATTGCATGTTCTATTGTAGAGGATCATATGAAAGAACGGTATTCTATCTACTGAAGATGAGATCATATAAAAATCAAACGTAAATGTAATCAAGTAAGATATTATATGTAATGAAATATTTCTCAACCATGTCAATTGGCACAAGTGTTTAATGTGTGCACAGATGAAAATACGTCTGTAGTCACAGATCAATTAACTTTCCATTGTTATTATGTTGCGTTAAGTATGACGTAAGGGTGATATGCTGTGATGTATTGTTCTTTATTTTTATCAAGGTGTCAGTAACAAATGGACATGCTGAGTTTGAGATCACATCCACTAGAGTGAGGGGGAGATAGAAAGATGTCTTGACTGTGATGTGAATGCCCTTTCCAGCTCAGAAGTAAGTGTCAACGATTTGAAATTAGGAATATCATCTCATGAATACAAACCGATTTATGCAAGGAAATCATATCCTAATCCACATACAAATGAGAGCATGATACAATCAAATATTTGTGTACAGGAATTACAGGTGTCAAGATGACTTCCATCCTACATAATTCATTTTCAGTAAGATATGGCTTTAGAGCATCAAAGATGATAATAACAATGACATGATTAATGTATTACATGTAAGACAAATTAATGTTGACAGTGACCTGAAGATCCAAAATCTCATACTAAGGGATTCATGAGATCGTGATGATTAATTCTAATTCATGATGAATGTGTTTGTTTATGTTGCAGTATGATTATCCTGTTTCACTCATAAAAATGATAACTTATTTAAGTTTTTGTTAATTGTTCGACCAGAATTAGCACAAAGTGGACAAAATGGACCCTGCAAACCACAGCCAACTACGGACAAGAGAGAGAGAGAGAGAAAAGAAAGAGACAGATGTCCTGACTACCAACTTCTAATCTGTGCATCCTGTACTCTATTTCGAAAGGAAATGTGGGAGGTAAGCAATAATACATGTAAAATGTAAACCCCAAATATGTTGGAATATTTTGTCAAGCCTTTGACATCTTGACCAAATTTTTGACTGTCGATCTTTCATTGGGCAGAAAATTAACGCATGTTTTGCTAAATGAATGCAGTACTGCATATGCATGTAGTCAATCACTCCAACAACGAAGATTTACATGAATTAACGCCGATTTTTATTTTTTTTTTGCCTCTGTCAAAGATGGTTGCAGGAGTTTTTATGTTGTTGCAGTCATCCATTCACACGCACATCTGTCCTATTCTCATCTTGCAATAACTTAACATTTACTCAGCAGATCATCTTCAACTTTGGTTTTATACAGAAGAGATGATTATCTGCTGAGCCTTGTACAAGTAGCATTTTAGTTATTGTGATTTTGCTGCTGATTGTAAATTACAGGGAAACCCTGATTTTTATTGACTGTAGAGCATTGCTACCATGACATTATATTTACCTTCGGATGGCAAAGTTACCATAACCTCTAAGCAATTTGACTTTGATTAGTTATGAGGGTATTGATGTGAAAGGTCACAGGGACATTATATGCACGAAAGTGTTGAATGTATCCAGTTGCAGTATCAGGCAAGCACTACCTTGAAATTCTTCTGAATGGAATAAAAAGCTTAATGGAAAGAATTGGATATTTGGATCATGAAAGTTTCCTACATTTTATATTTCATCGTGTACTCACGGTTAAATTGCTACAATTAGGATCTACTGTATAAAATAATATACTTTACAGTTTCAAGGAAACACTACATATAGAGGAAATCAAGTAACCGTATGTCCTTATTAGCCTATATGTCACTGTGTCTTCACCAAAGATTAAAATGCCCATGTCACTTTCCTCATCAATTAAAGACAGATACACCATTCTTTCTCTCTCTCTCTCTCTCTCTCTCTCTGTTTCTCTCCAGAAACAACCCTGCCAGGCTATCCGGTCCGCATCCAGATTCCGTATGAAGGATGTCATCAGAACCTGAACTTACATGTGGAATGCATCCATCTAAACTTCTCAAATATAATCACAATGTGCTTTCAGGACTATTATAGAAGTTGAATATATAAAAGACATGTGTATATATTAGACATTTCTACTAATCCAGATTAAATGCTTCTTTTCTAATTTTTTTTCTTTTTTTTTCCTTAGTGATGAAGTAAAATAAGGCCTGATATCAAAATGTGCACAACACTACTTGGCAAAGAGCATTTACAATATGATTTGATGTAGATCTACTTCCAATTTTGATGGCAGCATTAAAGGGATGAGGGATGGTCTACTTTTGGTTGAGATGGGGGCTGAAATGGAGATTTTGTAAAATAATGAGAACCCTGTTATGAAATATTAAAGAGTAAACAATACCAAGAGGAATTCCAAATTTATTTGTTAAAAATTGGTTTTGAAAAGGCTGAGATGTACAAAAACAAAGAGGTCCTAATAAAGGTGGCACCCACTTCTAATTATTATCATTCTGTGTCACTTTTTTTAAAAAATTTCTCGGCCGTTTCAAAACCAAGAACTTTAATCAAACAAACTTCAAATTACTCTAAGAATTTGATGCTCTTTCATATTTCATAAGTTGTTTTTATTTGCTTGCAAAAAGTTAAAGTCTGAATCTCCATCTCAACCAAAACTATACCATGCCTTTGAGACTCACAGTTACAAGCCGCATACTAGTAGTTCATGGAAATTGATCCTGTTATTTCCTTTGAAGCCCAAACGCCAACATTTTAATCCTGTCAGATTGGAATGTCTTTTATTTTTGTTTTTATGGGGGGGGGGGGGGCAACAAAAGGGAAGTGAACTTTGCCTTTCTTCATCAGATGGAGGAAAATATGTGACATGTTAGTCAGAAAAAAAAAGAAAACTGCACGTTGAAGTGCTTAAAAAGAGAAAAATTTCACAAAGTAACAGTTGGTGAATCTGAAGGGAAATAGCATAGAGCATGTTTTTTCTTTTCTAGTTTAAGATATAAAAGAATAGTATGTAGCTTAAAGGAACGAACATAAGTAAAATGTTTCAATCCAAACGCCAAGTACATGAAGTAGTGAAAAGAAAATGTACTGGTCAAGATGTATGTTTTGCCAGGTTTCTTTCACATGTGCCATAATTGTCATGATGTTGGTAATACTGTAATACGCGTATATGTTAGCTATTCAGGGCCCCAGCAATGTATTCTGGTACTTGGAATGAGGGAAAGTATTAGAGGGAAATACCGGTACCATGCATTTTGGAGAGGTGATCTTTTTTTTCCTTCATTGAGAGACGAGTATTCAGTACAGATACCTTATCACACTGGTCTGCAGAACACAAAAATAATATCAGACTAAAAGTAGATTTTTAAAAATTTGGCAGTCACCATTCTAGTTTAGTTGTACATTGACGAAAGTTCAATGCAACAGCGTACAGTCATAATTAGCTAGGATATGCAACCACACATTTTTAAAAAGATAGAGATATTGAAATATTGCTTAAAGAGAACATTTTGTTTTTCTAACTGGTGTAACGTTTGTGATGCTGGACACATTATAGTATATGTCACATTAAAAAAAAAAATTTGAGGCTGTCAATGCAGTTAATGTCAGCGCAATTTGTATTGTTTTTCAAACTCTTTGGATGTATGTCACAGAGATTTGTTCATGAAAGACATTTTCACTGAGGACTCATTCTTTTGTAATGCTTTTAATCATTTAAGAAGATTGCTTTCAGATGGATTTTTTTTGTTTATTTTTAGATGTCCACAAATGGAGACTGAAGTTCTTTACCTTTCAAAACGAAATACTGTTGAAGAGAAATAATTATATATATTTTGCAGGATTCAAGCATGTTCTTACTGTGTATGGTATTCTAAACAGCATTTTGGTAACCAGCAACATAGATGTCAAGTGCTGCTATTCTAGTAAATGTACGCTAATGGCAAATCATTGCTTTAAAAAAGAGAAATTGCCTCGTTTACTGTTTACTGTATTTCATTCGTGAACGCTGTTTGAGACGGTGGTTGCGGGCGTGTGCACATTGTGTAGTACGTTTTGTTGGTTGACTGGGAATTTAGAGTGTTGGTGATAACTGAAATGATTTTTTTTTCACAAATTTGTGATGATATAGAAAAAAAAATCGAATTGCAAACAAACAAGTTGTTACATGCCTGCTCCAAGGACATAGAACTTGGCCAAGGATTAATATAATCTGCAATATAGACTCGATGATATAACCGACTTAATGATGGGAAGGGGAAATGAGGCTGTTATTGCATTGTACGCATTTCACTTCTACTTCCTTTTCGCTTCTTGTTTTCTCTTTTGAGGGTGATATTTGCCTTACTTTTTCACACAAATCCGGGATACATAACATTTTTATGTCGCCGACTAAGTGTGCGTTCCAAACAACGTTCATGTGAACAATCAACCATCATAAAAGAAACATTTAGTATAAGTCTTCTGCGGGAGAATAAATCAAAATAAAATGCAAACACCTCGCCTTAGAACATTGCAAAAGTAAAAGTGATTTCGTGCCTATCCCTTGCAGGGCTCCGTTTCAGGGCCTGAGAATGCAAACTATATAGCATTATGAATTCCAAAGCATTCTCGGGGGAAGGGGTGAGTATGCAGGATGGGAGATTTGGTATCGTAATTTTTCCCAGTAACGCGTGATTTGTTATATCACGGTTTCCATGACAACCATTTCCGAACATAGTAAACAATTTTTATATAACTCTTAGGTTTCATTGTTAAACATAGATTAGTTAGATTGATACATTTTTTCACACACACACAAAATGTTTCAACACTTTCGTACGTTTTACAATTATGAATATTTGAAATTTTCAGGGAGTGACCTAATGATGATCAGTTGCCATGGTAACAACACTACTGATTTTATTTATTTTTTTTTGAGGGGGGGGGGGGAGAAGCACATTTCAGTCATATCAAGGTGCCACAAAGGGTTTTGCTGCAGTCAGCTATCCAACCTGTCCATTGACTTCGCCAATTATGTAAGATAAATACCTGTATACACGCACTATACCATGTACAATATATATGGGCTTACGCTATACATTCGATTTTTCATTCAAAATGCGCGTCCGGTAAAAATACATCGTCCCATTTAGGATAACATAAAACGAGTTATCTTTCACCTTATCTTGTAATTTCTTTGCTGCATAAGATATCAGAATATATATTATATTTCGGAAAAATAAAAACTTTTGAATAGATTGATTTAGGTAGTTTAAAAAAACTTTGAAATATTGGTAGATTTTACAAAGTATAATTTTGAGTAAATCAAGTTTTTATGTTTCATTGCGCCATATATGTGCGTGTAAAAATTCTACATTCAAATGCATATTAGTCAGGTTCTAAACTTGAAATGGAAGATAACACATTTCTAGTTTGAAAGGTACTTATCAACCATTACTTATTTCGGTAAAAAAATAAAAATCGTGATTTTTGACATTCTTTCAAATTTTGTGCTAAAAAAAGGCATTTTTCGGCAAAAACGCGCTTGACATCCGGCCGTACGCTAAACTTGAGTATTTTTGCAAGACTTTCAGCTGGAAAACTTAGCATTAACAAATTTTGCCGTCCAAAGTAAAAAAAATCGTCTTGGCTGGCCTACTATTACATGCTTTTTCATATTGTATAAGAGCTTTCTCTTTGTCTCATCAAACTGTAAGAAAGGTGAAGATTCAGTGGTCTCTACCAAAACTGTACGATCCCTGTAAACTCTAAAATGGAAGTTGTCGATTTGATTTTATACCGCTATTCTATTTCGCACATTTGGATCCAAAAAATATAAAAATCTGTGCGTAATCAGATTAATAAAGCATTAGATATAACATCGAGGAATTCGAATTTTATCTGAAGACTCGAAAATGTCGCGAATTATTCAAAGCTATATGGATACGCTCGAGAATTACCTCTGGGATATCATTGTATACTCTCATTACAGGTATCCCACTGAGTCGTGGGATGGTTTATACATTGTACTGTGTGTGAAAACTATTTACTGGTTAACAGGGTCCATTTGCGGACGAATGCAATTTACCGTTACTTCTGCCCTCCATATCATACCATGTTTCCGAATAGTTTCCAAACCTTTTTGTATATGTGTGTGTTGTTTGATCTGTCTCTATAAACATTCCTTTGTAAAGTCTTACTTTGTCTATATATGTCTTACCATAGTAAATCATGTTAACAATTCCGATTTAATTACAAAGAATCACAGTTTTGCTACAGCGCAAATGTTTCTAAACTGTTCAAAAGGGTTGTGGTTTGTATGTTGCATTTCAAATTCTTATGATTTACATAATGCAATAACAAATATAGAATCTGTATGATTTGCTTACCCGTAATATATTGTCTACGGGTTAACTCTCGTTCTATGCTGTTATGAATTATACTCTTTTTGTGTTAGGCATGTTGACTGAATTCGTAAACGGCGCACGATATTGTTTTTAACTCTGCTTGATACATTATGCTTTGTATCGTAATTACGTGTTGGGAATAAATTGAATTTTTTTGAACCAACTTTGACCAACATTATCATTGTAATACGTAATATACATGTATATCTTGTGGATGGTACTTCTTACCGGCAACATGAGGACAGGCCATGCTGGTCCCGCTGTAAGTCCTGGTCCCGTCGTTAGAGTCATGGGCCAGACTGATGATGCTGGAGCCGGGAGCGAAGAGCTGAACGCATCGGCCGTAATTGGAGAAAGACAACCGAACATCATCCCTGTCGGTCGACCCGACGGTAATGACCTGCGCCGAAAGAAGGAAGTGAAGTTGTTTGCTAAAATGTACCATAAAACCAGGAAGGTTCCATCTCCCTGATAAAACGGACTAGAAAGCCGATTGCACGCACATGAACACAAAAAACAAAGCATGATGAGATGGGCATAGCTTATCACAGACGTGTGAACGCGACCTGTCTCATGATGAGGATTCGTGAAGCTAGAAATTTTATTTTCTTTAAGTCAGACAGTACTTCATAATTCCTTCTGCGGCACAAATGCCAAACAACTTTATTCAAATAACCTTTGTTACACTTTTGACACACGGTCTTTATCTTTATGACCATAGGCGTACCCAGGATTTTTTAAAGGGGGGTGTTCAGTGGCATACTGTGGGTCAAAACATTGGGGGGGGGCACCTCATGGAAGCAACATCAGAATTGCATAACTGTACAATTAAATGCGAGCGGAGCGAGCGAGCTCGAAAATTTTGACATTTTACAGTCCCCAAACTGCCGTTTGTAGCTATATATATATATATATATATATATATATATTTGCTTTGGAAATTAAGGGGGTTGCACCGGGTGCAACTGCTGGCAGTTGCTGGCAGTAACATCAGGAGAATTGCATAACGATTAAATGCGAGCGAGCGAAGTGAGCGAGCTTGATAATTTTGACATTTTACAGTCCCCAAACTGCCGTTTGTAGCTATATTTTTTCGCTTTGGAAATTAAGGGGAGGGGGCGCACCGGGCGCAACTGCTGGCAATTACTGACAGCAACATCAGGAGAATTGCATAGCGATTAAATGCGAGCGAGCGAAGCAAGCGAGCTTGAAAATTTTGACATTTTACAGTCCCCAAACTGCCGTTTGTAGCTATATTTTTTCGCTTTGGAAATTAAGGGGAGGGGGCGCACCGGGCGCAACTGCTGGCAATTACTGACAGCAACATCAGGAGAATTGCATAGCGATTAAATGCGAGCGAGCGAAGCAAGCGAGCTTGAAAATTTTGACATTTTACAGTCCCCAAACTGCCGTTTGTATATAGCTATATTTTTTCGCTTTGGAAATTAAGGGGAGGGGGCGCACCGGGCGCAACTGCTGGCAATTATTGACAGCAACATCAGGAGAATTGCATAACGATTAAATGCGAGAGAGCGAAGCGAGCGAGCTTGAAAATTTTGACATTTTACAGTCCCCAAACTGCCGTTTGTAGCTGTATTTTTTCGCTTTGGAAATTAAGGGGAGGGGGCGCACCGGGCACAACTGCTGGTAATTATTGACAGCAACATCAGAAGAATTGCATAACGATTTAATGCGAGCGAACGAAGCGAGCGAGCTTGAAAATTTTGACATTTTACAGTCCCAAAACTGCCGTTTGTAGCTATATTTTTTCGCTTTGGAAATTAAGGGGAGGGGGCGCACCGGGCGTAATTACTGCTGGCAATTACTGACAGCAACATCAGGAGAATTGCATAACGATTAAATGCGAGCGAGCGAAGCGAGCGAGCTTGAAAATTTTGACATTTTACAGTCCCCAAACTGCCGTTTGTATCTATATCTTTTTCGCTTTGGAAATTCGGGGGGGGGGGGGAGGCACCGGGCGCAACTGCAGACAATTACTGACAGTAACATCAGGAGAATGGCATATAACGGTTAAATGCGAGCGAGCGAGGCGAGCGAGCTTAAAAATTTTGACATTTTACCGTCCAAAAACTGTCGTTTGTAGCTACATGTATATTTTTTTTCGCATTGGAGGGAGGGGGTGCCCGGTGCGCCCCCTGGATCCGCCACTGGTAGTCAAGGGTGTCGGTTTATGTTCATGATTGGGGGAGGTATGACCAGCGAGGGGGCGTCGAAGTGACCAAGCGGGAGAAGGATGTCCAAAATCTGTACTTTATATAGAGCATCCCCTAATTTGTTTGTGTTTGTGAGTGTGTGTGTTTCATATAGATGGAAAAATTAGGAAATAGCCAAGGTCAAGTCTTATTATTGGCAATGCAAGGCATTTTAATATAGACTGTATGTATAGCAACACTGCATAATCAATGATCAAGCTTTGATAGCAAATGTGTACAACCTATCAAACATCACATTGCGCAACATTGCAGCGACTCTTTTTGCCATTCCGATATTCTGAGTCACTGCGCACATCCTGCTTGTATTCAAAATGCCAACCAGGAATCACGCTGAATCACAATCTTTTGTCGACTCCGGGCTTTTTGAACAATGTTATTCCTCTTTATTATGGTTAAAAGAAATCTTAGAAAAATATCTTTTTTTCTTGATCATTCTTTCATGTCAATTTCAAAAGCAGTTTACTTACCCTTGAATTACCATTTTCGTAGGTTTTTTTTTTCTTTTTTCCCTTGTTTTTTCTTTTTTTTTCTTATTTTTTCTTTTTTTTACCTGCAGATTGGGGGAGGGGGGGGCACGTGCCCCCCCCCCCATGCCCCCCGTAGTTATTACGCCACTGTTCCTAGACCTAGATATCTAGTGAATTTTAGGCGCAATAAAGTCATCCAACCACAATTTGTGGACTCACACTCAGTTATCTTTCAGTTTTAACTTTCAGTCATTGAAAAAATTCATATCTACTATTACTAAAGATTACCAAGTCCATGTGCTATTACTAATTACATTGAGTAGCAAGTAACTTGTTACTCCCAGAGCTTCCAGAGCTTGCTGCTTCCAGTAGGCTACTATACTGACTGTACTTGGTAGTCAGTGGCGTATCTAGGGAAAACGGCACCCGGGGCAAGCGCGAAAATTGTGCCCCTAATTTCTGAAAAAGTGTTCAACCCCAACCCCATCCCGGTAGGGACTTAAAAAAAGTCCTCATGATATGCTTTTTGAAGCACTTAAGAGGGGTCTTTTGAGGGTGATTTAAATGTAATAGGCAACCCTAAATTTTGATATATTTTGGCGAGCGAGCGCAGCAAGCTAGCCGAAAATTTTTATATTTCAGCTTTATACATAACATGGAATTCTTGTCATTTTTGGTTACTAAATCTTCGAATTAAAATTCTAACTACAGTGACGGCCTTATAGATAACGATTTATACCAACAGTGTCCGACCCCATCCCGGTAGGGACTTAACAAAAGTCCACATCATATGCTTTTTCAGGCACTTAGAAGGGGTCTTTTGAGGGTGATTTAAATGTAATAGATATTGAAGAATTTTGGCGAGCGAGTGCTGCGAGCGAGCCGAAAATTTTTGTATTTCAGCTTACAAAACATGGAATTCTTGTCATTTTTGGTTATTAAATCTTCGAATGACAATTCTAATCAAGATATAGTGACGGTCTTATAGATAACGATTTATACCAGCAGTGTTCAACCCCAATCCCATCCCGGTAGGGACTTAAAAAAAGTCCACTTGATATGCTTTTCGAGCACTTAAAAGGTTTTTTTTTGAGGGTGATATAAAATCTGATAAATTTTGATAAATTTTGGCGAGCGAGCGCAGCGAGCGAGCCGACAATTTTTGCATTTCACCTTGCAAAACATGGAATTCTTGTCATTTTCTGGTTATTAAATCTTACAATTCTAATCAAGATATAGTGACGGCTTCATAGATAACGATTTATGCCAACAAACTAAGGACTTGGAAAAATACTCTAAATTACTACGAGTGAGTGAGCCGAAATTTTTATATTTCCACGTCATCATTACGTTTTGTTCTTCTAATTTTTTTTTTGGATAAATTTTGGCGAGCGGGCGCAGCGAGCGAGCCGAAAATTTTTATATTTCAGCGTTACAAAACATGGAATTAATGTTTTGTTTTCATCTTGTTTGATTTGGTTTTCTGCCCCCCCCCCCCCCCATTCTCCTTCCCCCCGTCCGGGCGAGGGTTTTTTTTTTTTTTTCTTCTTCTTCTTTTTCTTCGTCCTTTTTTTTTTCTTCTTCTTCTTTTTCTCGTTTTGTTTTTTTTTCACGTGCCCCCCCTTGCCCCCCCCCCTAGATACGCCACCATGGCCACTGTTGGTAATTGATACTACTAACTTAGCATGCAATGTGCCTATAATAGGCTGCAGCGCAGCATGCATTGTACACAATATTATGCATCATATACAATTTACGGTACCGCGTACGGTATAATACCGGTAAACGCTGAACATTATGCGCAATGTATCTCCGCGATTCGGTCAGAAAGCAAAGCAGGGATCGTCTACTGTTTGCGCGTCAGCTTCGCGCGCGGTGCGGTAACGTACTGTACGCGACAAGTTCTTTAGTGTGTATATTATGCAACTCCATAATGTGTCATCGTCCACACAAACATTAAGATAAAACAAGGAAGAGAGAGAGAGAGAGAGAGAGAAAATGAACGCAAAAGAAAGGAAAGGCGGAATTCAAAACGGAAATAAAAGCGGTAAAGACAGCTTTTGTTTTATTTGTCAACATCTAAACATTGCTGAAGAGGGGTGTTGAACAGCTCAAACACCTCCCTTTTGCCCAAGGGAGGTGTTTGAACACCTAAAACACCCCCCTTCTGGCAAAGGGGGGTGTTTGAACACCCAAAACACCCCCCCCCCCCCCTCGGTACGCCCTTGTTTATGACTAAAATTCATTATAGCAGCCAAGAGAACTAAAAAAATGCTTCTATAATTATGGAATGACAATCTTCACTACAAGATTATTAAATATATCACTTCTTAGGTCTCTCTCTCTCTCTCTCTCTCTCTCTCTCTCTTCCTCAGTGTAGATATAACTCGAAACATATTCAAATCAAACACAGACACCCGTAAACCCACCCCACGCACATAAATATCCACTTATCAGTTATTTGTTTATCTATCTACAATGTATCTATTCATTCATCTACCTATTTCTAGTTTTGGAGAAACCTGCTCACGGGTCATGACTTCTTTTTTTGCGTTGGTGTTTCGAGAGCGAAAATAAGAATTCACAGTAGGTTTGTAAACATTATCTCAACGAGTAATCTTACGTCGGGGCTGCCAGCGGGGGACTGGAGGCAGTCGTCCGCGTTGCTGTTACCAGCCGAAGTGACAAGCACGACACCGAGTTGCTTGGCCCTGTTCGTTGCCTGGAACTCGCTGGGAGAGAAGAAACCTCCATACGACATCGAGGCGACAGCAGGCCTCTTTCCTTCCGTCGCAATCCAATCCATTGCTGACAAAAAAAGTACAGAACATATTTGTGCAGAGGTACACCACATAATATTGTTTATATTCCAAATATCACATTTTACTAGCATGTATTTGGGTGAGAATTTTGAACGATGTACAATTGCCAGTTTTCGTACCTTATGTCATTCTCTCCCTTAGAACACGCCAGGATGATCTAAGAAACCAGATTTTTTCATGTCATCTCAAAGATTGGTAAATTTCCTTTCAGGAAATATATGGTTTGGTTGACTTTTGCCTGATATTTTTCATTTCACAAGGACTTAAAACGTAAAAATACGGTAAAAACGCTATTTCCCAATAATTTTTGTTTTTCAAACTAATGATGTGTATTTTTAATGGTACGTGGCATCTAATATCTGACCATGTTCTGGATCTGACATATCATGGGTATGTACCACAAAATTATAAGAACTTTATGAGCACGTATAAAATTACAGAGAACAATTAAAATATCAAAGTCCTAAACAGACGAACGCCCGTGATGCTTTTATTTCTATCGCTGCTGCAAATTCTACTTCGTTGTCCCAACTGTAACGTATACGAAAATTTGGTGTTCCACCTAATGAACATATCCTGCAAAAATTGTACTTCTGCTGGCTGTACATGGGACGTAATATTCTTTTATGCAAAATTATACTCAGTTTTCGTCACGGACGTGCCTCCGCTATTTTCTAATAAAGATCGTAGCCCATGAAACGTTATTGGCGATATTGTTCTGAGTCGTAATCAACTAAGATCTAGCAACACGATAATATGTTTGTTTTGAGTTTCTGTCCATCCTTTGTCAAAAAGGAACCGAAATTATATTTGTAGACGAACCTCCAAGAAAAAAAGAACGTCCGTGATGATTAAAACGTTTTCGAGTGGGACACCATCTTGCTTTGATGGAGAAGGTGCATTTTACCTTTGGCTCTCTAGCCGAGGAGCTGCATGCCATTTTTGGAGCGGACTGAGGTTCGCCCGCAGTTTTGGGACCATGCAATTCACCAAAAACCAAGCAAATAATTAATATTTTCTCTGAAAATTCACCTCCTGATCCCCCTCTGAGCAATACATATGTTGTAAGGATGTCAAATTTCTTATAATTTGCATTGACAATACCTTTTCAAATTTTTGAAAAAGTTAGGAAGGCTAGGTACTCTCTGCCGATTAGTTATCCGTCCTGGAACATGACCCTAGTAGTAGAACGAACGTCCGTGATAATTCCAGAGAACGTCCGTGACGTATGCAATCCCTCCGATAGGGATAACTTGTCCCGAAAGTGTCCTGTATTCTTTAAAACTTTTGGCTCGAATAGCGACAAATAAAGTTTTACAAAGTAGAAAATGAGTTTAGAGCAGTAGTTTCAGAATTTTTAAGGCGTTATGTGATCATGATGGACAAACAATTGAAAATCTACTCACAATTTTACGCTTGTTTTCCCTCTAATTATACAAAAAAACAGCTAAGCACTTAAAACAAAGTTATAGGAAAATGGAATTTTGCGTAATCTGTAATTTCTGTGCGTTTAAATTTCTTTCTAATGAGGTTCTGGAGACAATTTGTACTGTTACAGGTTCTGAAAGTTTCGCTCACGGACGTTCTGTCCGAGAAAGGAAATTTCTGACAATTACAAATATATCACTGCACATAAGATTAGTGTTAGTTGAAAATATTACCAAACCACCGAGCCGCTCATACCCGAAAGTGAATAGCGTTCAGCACTCAATTTACCTGTAATAACAAACGGAAAACGTTTTTTTCACGGATGTTCGTTGGTTGAATAAGTCAATGGATTACATAGTAGGAGAAAGAGGATCAGTTCCACTTTTTAGTGACAGGTGCTCTAAGTGTTTATCTTTTGAGTATGGTAGCTGCCGTCTCAAACAGAACACATCCAGTTTTGGTCTCCATAACGGACGTTCGCTGTAATTGTCATGATATTAAATGCCTTAATTCATTCTTATTTTTCTCTTCATGACGATTTTTTCTCATTCCCTCAGTAGCCTGAACATGCTGCGACCAAACAGAAAACAAAAACAAAACAAAAGAAACCAAAACAAATCCGAAAAGTGCTACGCAATCACATTCAGGATAATGACGGAAGAAGTCTGTAATGAGCATGTGTTGAATAAGAAACGGAAAAGTTTCAAAAGGACGTGGAAGCAGTTGAATGAAAATGACTGAGAAACAGAGAAGGGATCGAGCTCCAACACACAGAGAAAAGAATTGCCAGTGCACTCCCGTTATACCAAATTCCTCTGGAGAAGTTTTTGTTTGTTTGTTTGTGTTTTTTATTCATCGAAATGCCGTCACAAGCGAACAAAAATCATACAGTATACAATTATTGTCTGATGAAAACACACAAATCCTCCGCTTATCATCACATGGTGTTGTTTTATACTCATCAATGAAAAGCAATATTCATTTGTAATTTTTTCCAAGATTTTTTTTCCATTTTACATTTAAGAGACAAGAGAGATCGTCAATTTGTTTGTGCTTTTGTGCTTACTTTGAAAACACATGTTTAAAAAAGTAATGATTAAGAATAGGTTTAAGGTTGCACTTTGATACATTCGCTCTTCCAAAGATTCGTTACTCCGATGTCCAAAGGTTTGTTATTCCAAAATGGAAAAAAATGTAGTTAATTCAGGAGGTTTGTTATTAGAAATGTTCTTCGAAAAATAGATATTAAGGATCATTATCTTTAGGTCCGTTCTTCTAAAAGTGGAATGGGCCTGATATTCCTTTAGGTGAAAACAGTTATTATGAGGTTTTGAAATCGGAGGATTTTAGTTGTTAACTTGTTTCTCCACATTTGGATAAGCGAACATAATTTTTCATGTTCCAATTAATAAGCCTTTCGGTTAACCTTCGGAGATTCCTATCATTTACCGAATAAAAAAGCTTCATAATTATACGAACTCTTTTCGTATTGACAAACTGTATGAATAAGGAGCCTCCGAAATGACGCGCTACAAAAGGTTTGTTATGACAAACCGTATTGTATAATATCGAAGTCACAAACATCCATCCAAGTTATATAGACTTATTGTGTCTTGTTATGACGAAACTTCGCAGTATCGAACCTATTATCATTTCTGACTAATATAATAACACAAATTCTCCTCGGTAACAGTGTGTAACACAAGGAGCAAACACAGAGAGATTTCTTCCTAACGTATTCATTTGCCCTCCCTAGCTAAACTTCGTATTTCTATAACGGAGCACATTTCTGTTGTTTTTCTACATTAATTCTTTGTCATGATCTTAGCTGTGATCATGTTCGTTATATAAAAAGCAAATTTTACACTGTAGACTTTATATAACAAGTTTAGCACCTGAATATTTACTTCATGATAACGAAATTTGGATAAATATATTCGTTCTCAAGGATGGACTACGTCACTGAGATTACACGTACGTTTGTACGTTCATTTACGAGAGATGGAAAAATTGTTTTCTTTGATTCCTCAGTATGAGAAGATAAACAAGCTTATATAATTGACAATTGGTAATATCTATTCAGGATTTTGCAGAGGGGTTTGTTCTCGACATGAAATTGCTGTTTGTTGTGAGTAGAATGCCTTTCCAACTCAAGAGAGCTGTATTGTTCAATATCTTGTTTGTTCCGAACGTCCGTGAGCTACATGCGAACCTCCGTGATGAAAACTATGCTATGTTCGTTGGGTTATAGAGACTGCCCAGATGAGATACATCTTAAAAAGGTATATCATTATTTGGGAGTGAGGATTAAAGTATGGGATAGTGAAATAAGAGGTGAAAATATTGAGTTTCTGTAAAATGCGCGTAAAGTTAAGAAAGTGTTTAGCGGAAGAGCAATATTTCCACAGAAATTACGAATTTAGTTAAAATCATCAGTTGTCTACCATTACGTACAGGTTAAGAGTACAAGCTTAATATTCTGCAATCACGTACACATGTCCCTTAAGATATTTCGTTAGGATTTTGAACTGAATCAGATTTTTGGAAACTATGTTAAATGATATTCAAATGTATGTGCAGTACTATTCCTCACGGACGTTCGCTGCTCTGGACATGGTAAACTTCAGCGGTGAATAAAAACTTGTTCCTCTGGGAAAATCCTAGTATAATTGGGTTCATATTATAGCTTGAGTTATACTCTTTCAGGTAAGATGAATGATTTGGAGAATTTCCTACTTTTTAAATTTTGCCTTGTTTTGGCTCAATTGTACATCGTTCAAAATTCTGACCCATTTACGAAACATGTATGTTGGTATGTATATAATAAACGTGTATTTCTATGTATAGAAGATACAAAATATCATTTTGATGATACAATCAAATTTATTGATTCAGACATTTTCACCTACATCACTCAAGTAACACTATGTTATATGAATACATGGATAGATGTATAAATGTATGTAGATTATCATATAAAATAGATATTTATTATATTCAGATACTACTTGGAAGCATGAATGACAAGAAAATACACTTGTATAAACTGTTATTTTTAAAAGGTGCCATACTTCACAGTAGCACTACATTTGGCAACGTTGCACACGCACACAAACACACACACACACACACACACACACACACAAGGAGTTACATGAGTTTTTGTTGTTTTCTTAATTTCGATGCGTCGACAACGTCCTTTTTCTTTTTGCTATCGTTAGTGTGAAAAAGAACGAAAATGGGTGAGTAATTGGTGCCTATCACATTGTATTGTTTGCTCATTTCTCCTCGAGTCTGAGTGAAGAATGTGGATCAAAAGCTCAGCGTTGTCAATTATAAACGTACCTGCAACTGAGCTGCTGATCACTCCGGATCCAAAGCAATCGAGAATTCGAACCCCGTACACAGTGGCCTCGCGAGCGATGCCATACGTGTTGCTAGCCGTCGTCCCTGCACAGTGTGTTCCATGACCGTCGCAGTCTATGGCCTTTCAAGAGTTCGACGGTTAATAAGTAGAAAGGCTGAAAGCATGAGCGATGTACGTTCTAAATGTTCTATTCTAATAAAGTGTGGGACCCACACTTTATTACGATCACTTTGTTTTACTTTGTTTTTGGATGTTTCAGTTATTCCAAACCCGATTTTCATCAAATAACCTTTGAATTCCTCTTAAAATGGTATGCTCTGTACTATATCATAAGTGTTTTCGTGGTATCTCGCAAAAAGTTAAAAGCCCAATTCTCATCTCCACCAATACTGTACCATCCCTTTAAATATTGATCAAAGACGCAATACAATAAAGTTATATAGTCTCCCTACCGTGCCATCCTCGTCCACAAAGTCCTTGATAGCGATAGCCCTGCCACCAAAATCCTCATGATAAGGGTTGATCCCGGTGTCGATCACGTAGATGTGAACGCCCTCTCCACAGCCTGTTTGAAATAGAAAAAAAAAATGTTAATGCTTGTCAGATTGATACCTATCATTTATTGGTTAATAGATTAATTTACCGAGGATCATCCTATAGGGAAATCTGATGTCGATTATGACATTAAAAAATTGCGTGTGCGCCAGAATAATGACAAATTCAAGTGAAGCCAAGAAGAACTTTTTGTTCTTCCGAAGAAGACACACTTCCTTACTTTTCATAGGTCTGCCCAGTCCGTTAATCCGTGACAAAACTATAAGTATCGAGTCAGTAGATGGGGTTTACTCGGTACTTTTACGTTATGAACGTGTTATATGGGTGCTTTTAAGCGTGTGTTAACTTTTATGATTGTCAAGGGAACAAAATGTGTCTGTAAGTACGTTTTTCATGCACAAAATCCTCAGCATACATGGAGCATGTGTATATGCGTGTGGCTGTTTGAAAATAACCAGTCTTGCAATCAAAGTGTGAAGAATAACAGTGGCATGACAGCAATAAGTTAACTTAAATTCCCGGTATAGTGTGTATTTTTGAAACAAAAAGAAAAATAGGAATCGTATAATCATGATAATTGAGCCGGAGATTGGACGAGAGAAGTCATAACACGTAATTCTATTTATCTTATGGGTTTAGTTATAAACATTCTAAAACATAGGTTATTATATGGAGAAAATCTGAAAATTGCCGCTGGATATGAGGTGTCCTGAAGACATTCCAAACAAGAATGTGGGTCTCTGCTTTAATGCGTTCTTCCGTCTCAGTGGAATCCCCCCGTTGTTTGATGTAATTACTGTGCTGTGTGTAATTGATATATAATGTATATATGTAATATATATATATATATATATATATATATATATAATATAGGCCTATAAATATGTATATATATATATATATATATATATATATATATATATTTATATATATATATGTATACATATCTTGGAATTTTCCACGTGTTGGACTTCGAATGTTAAGAAGAATGAGTCTCAAATACGCGCAGAGCATTGCTATGATGTTATGTTGTTATGATTCATGTTTGCAAAAACTTATCATTGTCCTAGTATACACTACACTGACGAAGGCCCGAGGCGGGTTGAAATTTTGTGAATAAAAACCTTTTTGTTGGATTTACAGATGGCGTATTTGAGACTCATCCTTATATATATACATAATAGGATTTCCGCATTGACAACTTTCAATATGATTAAACTGTCTGAATGCTATTTCAGGGTCTAAAAATATAGCATCTTACCTATATCTTGCAGAAACCCTATTCAATTTAATTTGGTTGAGTGGTCACAGAGAAATGTGGATCGCTGTAAGACTCGTCATGGGTCCGTCTCTTCCAAGTTAAGCACTTGAATGCCCTTGGAACTGCATATTACTTGTAATGTGTGGACACATTGGACATGATGGACAGAACTTCTGGATGGAAGGGATTCCTGACATGCTCAACAGAGATCTTCATTTCTCTTTGACCACTGAAGCAAATTGGATGGGAATTTCTGTAAGATGCGTTAATAAGTTACAGTAATTCATACCCTGAAATTGTCTTTGGATTGATTCACTATTTGTAAACTTATCGTTACGGAAAGTCACGTATTATTATTATTACTATTATTTTTTTGGCATACGGTAGACAAGAGGGAGAACAGAACAAGGAAACAGAATGACGTCAACAGAGGAAAGAGATGAGATGCTATGTAGGGTTGTCTAACATTTTGACTGAGAGTTTACCATCAAGGGTCATATCGTTGTTCAGTTCATTGTCCTTCTGGTCGATGCGGTCGATCTCACAAGACCCGACCACCAGGTCCTTGTGAATCATCTTGTCCTGCTCGACGTACTCCACGCCGGGCAGTGAGAGGAGCTAAGACGACAGAGGAAGGCATTGAATCATTATTACAGCAGATACACACCGAGATGAAACACATTCCTTTCCATTACATGGGCGGATCCAGGAATTCCTTAAAGTGGGGGGGGGGGGGGGGGCAAAAAAATTTCTCTGATGCCACTTCCGGGTGTAATCAGGTGGCAAGCAAAGAAAAACAAAAGTTCCGGTGCAAATATTCTTTACAAGAGAAAGGGAAGGGCGCACAGTTTAATTTTTTTTTCTTTTGATTTCATTTATCTTAAAAACAATTACAAGAGGTGCGCGCCCGGTGCGTCCCCCCCCCCCCCCCCCCCTCAATCAGCCACGTATGAGCACTCTATTTCACACCGTACATCATGCTGATTCCGATCGACTCTGATAATGCAATACCTTGTGTCCATACATTACTAGTTAATTCATTTATCTATTTTCCCTCTTCACCACATATTCTCAGAAAACGAGAAAATTACAACGCATTTTTGGCGACGTGTCAAAGGTCACCTATACCGCATTACCCAGGTTCATGAGAAGAAACCAGTTGCATATTATGCAATTAAAATGGTTATGGTGTCACAAATCTGCATGTTCATCCCATTACACGTTTAAGATGATAGCTACGTTTGATATCTGTTCAGGTCTTATTACCATTTGTCATGTTTGTCTTCCATTGATGTCGTCGTCGAGCTGGGCGACGAATCCGTTGATGACGGTCTGATAGCGATGTTTGATCAAAGCCGATATCTTTTGAGAGTTGGCAGCCGCCGTCAATCGATCGATGATGTTGTCTAGATTTTCTCCCTCCTGAGAAAAATGACAGCACCAACGAAAAAATGACATACACAGGGGTCAAGTTTTGAAGGCAGTCTCAAGGAATGAGTTGAAATGTCAATCACAAAAGCGCAAAATGAGAGTGTTTTTAAAGATAAATATGAATGTTAAACTGAAAGTGCAACCATAATCTTGCCCAACCTCGCCACAAAATAGTGGCTTCCTGCCTAGGGAACTTAATGGGGTGAAGTAGGTGAACGAAATGCTCCGTTGTTAGGCTAAAGGAAATGAAACATTTCTAAATTATAATACATTACAGCAACAACATACAGAGGGGCTACAGCATACAGATGGGCTACAGCACAATAATGAATAATACAGAGGGGCCACTTGCAGTAATGTTTGATTTGATTTGATTTGATTTGATTTGATTTGATTTGATTTGATTTATTGGTTTCTGTATCATCATTGTAACCAAACCCACAGAGTTAAACCATTATCGACCGGTTGCTCTCACCTCTAATGTAATGAAGTGTTTTGAGAAAATTCTTGTCAAACTCCTTAAAGGCCAGACTGGCCTTTTTGATCCAACTCAGTTCGCTTATCAAACAAACAGGGGTGTTGAAGATGCTGTACTTGTTTTCCTGCATCGTGTATACCAACATTTAGAAACTCCCAAAGCTTTTGTACGGTCTGTGTTTATTGATTTTTCAAGTGCTTTCAACACCATAGTTCCACACAAATTAGTTGAACATTTGCTCCATTCTGATGTTGCTCCTATGCTGGTTAGGATAATCCTCGATTTCCTTGTTGATAGACCACAATGGGTTCAATGTAATGAATTATCCTCTGTTGTGAGAAAGATTAGCATAGGTGCCCCACAGGGCTGTGTACTATCTCCCCTGCTCTTTTCTCTGTATGCTAGTGACAGTACATCTTTGTTCTCCAAATGTTCGGTAATTAAATACGCAGATGATACAGTAATCAGTGGATTTTTGAGACAAGATTCCACAGAGTTTTTTCAGGAAGTTCAAAAGTTTGTGGACTGGTGTGATCAGTTCAGTTTGGTTCTTAATGCCCAAAAGACTAAGGAAATCATCTTTGATTTCCGTCGCTCCCCTTCATCAGATTACCCACATGAGCCTTTGATGATTCATGGTCAACCCATAGAACAAGTGTCAGAGTATAAATACTTGGGAACAATAATTGACAACAAACTGAATTGGAATTCGAATTCTCAAACAGTGGCAAAGAAGGCAAATCAGAGAATGTACTTTCTAAGGAAACTCAAGGAATTCCGAGTAGATAACACCATTCTTGTATTGTTTTACCAATGTCTGATACAGAGTGTCATAACTTTCAATTTGCTTTGTTATGGGGGAAATTTGACAAATGAAAACCAGAAGAAGTTTGAACGAGTCAGGAAAGTGGCGCAACGAATTACTCGGTCAGAATTGCCCACTTTTACTATGTTGTATGAAAAGCAAGTTCTTATGAAGATTCACAGAATTATGCAAGATTTGACACACCCAATGCATAATATGTTCAGATATAACCGATCTGGTATTCGAATAATTGTTCCTAAAACTCAGCGATGTAGATTTAGACAATCATTTGTTCCAAATGCTATACATATGTTTAACAACTCTGTGAAACGCTAGGATAAGTTTGGATGATATTGTCCCAAAGTTATTTGTATATGTTTACATTTTTGGAAAGTGGCGCAATGAACTACTCAATCAGAATTGCCCACTTCTGATGTTGTATGGAAAGCAGGTTTTTATGAAGATTCACAGAATTATGCATGATTTGACATACCCAATGCAGTATATGTTCTCGTGTGATAAGCATGAAGCATTATGTGGAATATCAGTAGAGTATCAGCTCTTCTTTCTCGACGAAGCTTGTTTAGGGGGCGCTTAAATCACCTGCGTTGCTACGCAACATACATTTTGGACATTTTACGAATGCGGCACAGTGTTGTATTGCTTTACCAATGTCTGATACAGAGTGTCATAACTTTCAATTTGTTTTGTTATGGGGAAACTTGACAAATGAAAATCAGAAGAGGTTTAAACAAGTCAGGAAAGTGGTGCAACGAATTACTCGGCTAGAAACGCTAGGATAAGTTTGGATGATATTGTCCCAAAGTTATTTGTATATGTTTACATTTTTGGAAAGTGGCGCAATGAACTACTCAATCAGAATTGCCCACTTCTGATGCTGTATGGAAAGCAGGTTTTTATGAAGATTCACAGAATTATGCATGATTTGACATACCCAATGCAGTATATGTTCTCGTGTGATAAGCATGAAGCATTATGTGGAATATCAGTAGAGTATCAGCTCTTCTTTCTTGACGAAGCTTGTTTAGGGGGCGCTTAATCACCTGCGTTGCTACGCAACATACATTTTGGACATTTTACGAATGCGGCACAGTGTTGTATTGCTTTACCAATGTCTGATACAGAGTGTCATAACTTTTAATTTGTTTTGTTATGGGGAAACTTGACAAATGAAAATCAGAAGAGGTTTAAACAAGTCAGGAAAGTGGTGCAACGAATTACTCGGCTAGAATTGCCCACTTTTATTATGTTGTTGTATGAAAAGCAAGTTCTTATGAAGATTCACAGAATTATGCAAGATTTGATACACTTTATGCATGATATGTTCAGATGTAACCGATCTGGTCTTTGAATAATTGTTTCTAAAACTCAGTGATGTGGATTAGACAATTATTTGTCCCAAATGTTGTAGATATGTTTAACAACTCTGTGAAACGTTAGGATAAGTTTGGAAGATTTTGTCCCAAAGTTATTTGTATATGTTTACATCTTAGGAAAGTGACGCAACGAACTACTCGGTCAGTATTGCCCACTTTCTGATGTTGTATGAAAAGCAGTTTTTATGAAGATTCACAGAATTATGCATGATTTGACATACCCAATGCAGTATATGTTCCCATGTGACAAGCATGACGTATTATGTGGAATAATAGTAGTGTATCAGTTTTTCTTTCTTGACGAAGTTTGATTGGGGGCGCTTAAATCACCTGCGTTGCTACGCAACATACATTCCGGACATTTTACGAATGCGGCACAGTGTTTATGTTGGGGCACGCACGTGCCTATGGAATTAGTGCCGTGCAATACACATTGTACATGGGTACTCAGCGCCTTGGCCACCGCCTCCTGGGCGTGGCGCGCATTATAATTAAGGGTTTAGGGTTTATTGATAATACTCTTGCTGCCTCATCATTGGCCGACGTTGCACAGGACTGGTAAAGGAATGCAGAGGGGGAGGAGTTTTATTTTGGGTGGGCCGCCTGCCCTTCGCGGCTTTCTCTGAGTAAACTTGAGCAGGGCAGCGCTATGTGCTGTGCTGTGCTGCGCTGTCTGGTGCTGGCTGCTGTTTTGTGCTGGCCAAGCACCTAGGCGAGTGCCTTCGTAGTTGGTAGTTTAGACGTGGGGGTGTCGGAGGAAGACAGCGGTGATTTTAGTGTATGTTTGTTACTACATGTCTCGTTTAACTCGCGGGTTTTGTGTACGATTTATTTTTTGAAGGGTAGTCTTGTATTAATTGTTTTACTCTTGTTAAATGTTGGTGTACATGTATCTCCATTTTGGGGGTCTTTTTATTGGCTGGGGTGGTATTCTGAGACCGTTTTATCTCTGTTGTAAGTCTGTTGTAACAAATCGGTATTCTGAACACCGTTTTATCTCTGTTGTAACTTCTGTTGTAACTTCTGTTGTAACTTGTGTTTTATCTTGCGCACTCTTTGCCTGCGCATACCATTGTCTTAGGGTATGCGCACGCGCGTAACAGTGGGCGCAAACCTGAAAACCCATTAGATTACACGGTATTCTGAAAACTGTTTTATCTTCTGTTGTAAGTCACGCCCCGTGCAAATTTATGCTTCTGAGATAAAACAGGGTGGAAGGTGTTTTAACTCCGTTGTAACTGTCGTTTTAACTTAGGTTAGATAGTGAGATAATTCATCAAGTCAATATTGTGGTATGCGAGTTCAAAATAAAAAGATATACAAAAAATAAAAGCAATGTATGTACAGAAAGGCAAAAGATATAGCAGTTTGACAAAATGTAAACTCATTCCACAATACAAAATTTGGTAACAGTAACACTGCAAGTATACATACGCGTTGTATAAATGAACACAAAGGTTACCGGCACCGTCGGCAATTTATTTTAAGCACTATTCATTTCAAAAATGTGTTTCCAAATATTAAACATTTTATTATATGATTTCACTATCTTCACCAATTAGAATTCATTATCAGTACCTTTGGGTGTTTCAAAAATATTTATTGCTGGGAATGGCGCGAATCCTGAGAAAAGTATTAGAAGTCCAAGGTTCCATGACGGAACTTGACGTGATATTGATCTCCAAGAGATATCTTGTGAAGATAGTGACAACAACAACAACAACAACAACAATGATGATAATGATAATAATAACATGGCATTGCAAGGGCTTAACTTAATTTAGAAGCGTCTAGTTCCCCATAAACCATGAAATTTGGGTTCCTCTTATGAACGCCAGATATCTTTTTATTTTTTTAGACAAAATTTCAAATAAAAAGACTCAATCTGAGATAGCTTTGCGAATCCCCTTCCGCACCAACTATACGTCAAAACCGGTAAGAAGGCATAAATGATCAAGCTTCTGTTGTAACTTTATTCTATCTCTGGCTCTCTTTACCTGCGCATGCCATTGTCCTATTTGTGCGCACGCCAGAGAATGAGCGCTTGTTAAAACGCGCAGAGTTAAGCAAGGCGCATTTGCCCAAGGGAGCAATCTTATTGGTTGAAATGTCTTAGATGCTACTTCTAACAATATTTCCTATTGGATATGATTATTGCGATGGGCGGGGTTACCATGACTTACAACACCGTTAAAACAGTTTTCAGAATACCGATTTACAACTGTTTTAGCGGTGTTGTAACTCACAGACTTACAACACAAGTTACAACACAAGTTACAACAGAGATAAAACGGTGTTCAGAATACCACCCCAGGGGTCCGGTGCTTTTAAGCCCCTCCTCATCTCTCACCAGTCAATGCCTTCGATCCAGCTTTCTTCTTCTCCTAACTTCTCTCTCTATGACATGATCTTTTCCCCTTCCATCTACTCTTTCATCATAACTTGCAGAGGAAATGGGAGGGATGAGGAGGGGGACGAGAAGTTACACAGATATTTAGGTACTGAGGAAGTGTGCAACTAAGGTCTGGTAGGGTATTTTTAGACAGCTTACGTGTGTGGGCGGGTGTGTGAGTGAGTGTATGCGGGTATTCAGGTGTGTGTGAGCAGGGAGATGACACCTCCCTGGTGCGAGTGTGCACATGTGTATGTGTACCTTCGTGCGGGAGTTTGTGTATATATTCTTTTATATAAATTACAGAGATTTTTAATGAAATCATTCAAGACACTGTTCGTTCAATGCTTTTGTTTGTCTGTTTGTATACCACTATTATAATACGTGCAATATATGTTGTCTGCTCCAGTTCCTTTGTTATGCCAGTGGACGACGAATTTCTGTATTTTTAACAGACAATAAAGTTCCTTGTATCCTTGTATCCTTGTATCCTTGTATTGTACATACACATTTATGTATAAACATAAACATAAGTTGTTCACAGAGTATTTTCTTCTTCATTGTCTTTGCACAATGTACAGCAAAACGTACAACAAAACATACAACAATGAATAATACAGAGGGTCTACAGCATAACATAATAATATAATATACATCTGAAGGAGAATAGGAGGGAGGGATGACTTGCATAGAGATAGGATAGCTGGAAGGAGAAAGGGAAAAGAGAGGCCTGTCTGCTTTCACTAAAGGTTTTTACAAAGTAAAATCACCTGTATCATTGATTAGCAAGGTATGACAAAATATTTTCTCACCGCGGCACTGGTGAACAGTTGATACAGGTCATGGTCGGTTACATAATTACATAATAAATCAAATGCGTCGATATTTCTGCGAAAGAATTTCGTGTATACACTACCTAGTTCACACAACAAAAACACAACAGAGTACTGAACGCTGTACTTAATCATATACGTATAAATATAAAACCGTTACAATACATAATTATGCATATTACACGGATGGGAATGGAAATGGAGGGTCCCACTAAAAAGCCAAGCTTGTACGATATGGGACCCTCAGAAATACACAAAAAACGAATAATGACTTCATGAAACTACAAACAAATATATGAAACAAAATCAAAGAAACAAATGTAAACTGACATGAAATGAAATAACAGGGAAAAACGAGAAAAAAGAAAAAAAGAAAAAAAGGAAAAGGAATGATATTGGAAATATAAGAATTGGGTACATATACCAGAAAAAAAATACAAAAGAGCGGACATATTAAAAGGAAAGAATAGACACAATGATAACTTGTTCAATAACTGTAACATTTGAGGAGAACTTATATTCGACAGATTATTTTACTCTAATAGAAAATAGTTGATATGTAATGATTAATGCATATATAAAAGAAAGAAAATGATAACTTAATTGAGTTAATGAAACAAACCTAATCCGGTAGTATGTTTTAAGATTTCAATAAAAATCATTTCAATTTATTCTTGAAAGAATTCAAAGTTCGTGCTGTTACAATATCATTTGGAAGTGAGTTCCAATACTTTGGCCCATCGTAAATAAAGGTGTTCTGAGCCACCAGAGTTCTGAAAAGGGGCAAATAAAACTCATTCGAACGCCTTGTTGGGTAATTATGAACGGACTGATTTCTTGGAAACATTGTTTCAAATAATATTATATTTGGAAGTTTTTTTGCATCATAATTAAACATTGATTGTCCTAGATTATACAAATACAAATCCTTAATTTTCAATATTTTGTTTTCAAAAAATAACGGGTCAGTATGAGACAGAAATGCAGTATGACGTATAATACGGAGTGACTTCTTTTGTAATAAAAGTAATTTATCTAAGAACGTTTGATATGTATTTCCCCACGCAAGAATATCTTAAGCATGACAATATGAGAGATGAATATAATGTAATCAGGGACGACAAAGGAAGACAAAATTTAATCTTGTTAATTATACCAATATTTCGTGAAATAGTTTTACATATACTATCAATATGGAATTTCCATGTAAGCTTGTTATCAACTGTTATTCCCAGAAATTTAATGTAGGAAACATTTTCCAGTGGAGTCCCATCAAAAACAATGTCATTAGGTAGTGTATCTATAGAGTTGCTGAAAAGCATATACATGTATATTTTTTTTTGAAAATTAAGAGACAATCTATTTGCCTTTATCCATTGGGCGACATTTTTTAATTCAGAGTTTATTGTATTTACAAGTGTAAGAAGATTATTGTGCGAAAAAATAAATATGAGTCATCCGCAAAGAGAATAAAGGAAAGAACAGCTGATGACCTACAAAAATCATTTTGATAAACGAGAAACAAAAGCGGACCTAACAAACTTCCCTGTGGGACCCCACATTTGATATTTAACATTTGTGAATTACAACCATTCAAAGAGACATATTGCTTCCTGTTCATGAGGTAGCTCCTGAACCACTCCAAGGCCTTCCCAGGTACTCCGTAATGATATAATCTATCAAGTAAAATATCATGATTAATGGTGTCGAAGGCCTTGGAGAAGTCCAGGAACAAACCTATTAGATGTGAAGATCTGTCAATAGCATGTGCCACTTTTCTACAAAACTTAATAAACTTAACATGAGTAGTGCTGTGTTTTTCTCTAAATCCAAACTGAGAATTTGAAAGTATATTATTAAATTTTTAAAAAGTAATAGTTCTTTTATAAACAATTTTTCCAAGAATTTTGGACAATGTAGGACCTACATAACAAAGAAATCGGTCGGTGATTATTGACATCTAATTTGTCGCCGTTTTTAAACAAGGGGATGACTTTTGCTATTTTCATACTTTCGGGGACAATGCCATTAGAAAGAGATAAATTGAATATGTGAGCTAAAGGATCCGCAATTGAAGATATTACCCCCTTTAAAAGAAAATTACTGATGTCATCGTGTCCAGCACTACTTTTAGAACTAAAATCAGAAACGATATTGATGACGAAATGATGACTAGACCAACTGGTTATTAGACCAACTGATATTAAACAGTCCAACTGGCTGTAGACCAAGTGGTAATAGAGTGTAAACCGATCCGGACGATAACCTCTGTGAAATGGTTGTTTGAAGGTTAGATATAAATTAAAAACTCGTCTTTTAATATTACCTGAGAAAAAGTACCAACGCACCCTTTCGGCAAAACCGGGTGTGGGGGTGGGGGGGGGGGTCAACCTCCCAAACGTACACCACAAATACACTACACGTGAAAAACCTATGACGCACGACACAACAACATCATCTTTTCTTCCCATGCGCTGCGGCTTGATTCTGAAACTGAACACGTCGAACTCGCTACTGTACGACGCTAAAAAAAAAAAAAAAAAAAAAATGTTTTCGACGAATATCTTCATAAAGGCATAAAGTCATCAGTGCAGTGCTATCTCTGCATACCATGGCAGAGAGAAAGAGTACCTGTAAGCGAGTCCGGCAGGGTTGGACTAAAGAATAAATAGACGCGTTGGCAGTGTGGGCTGAAACTTCCGGTTCCGTGGTTTGGACGAAGGGTGGGGTTCCAGTCAACGCGACGCGACACAACGCTCCCAACGCACCCTTTCGGCAAAACCGGGGGGGGGGGGGGGGGCTTTGAACGAAGGGTGGTGTTCCCATTAACGCGACGCGCCACCACCCAACCCACCCTTTCGGCATAAGCCGTTAACGTTCATGTGGGAGGACGATGAACGGGGAGAATAACATTATGTACGCTGATGAGTGTACGAGCGCATCTGAATGAGGACTGTTACATAAGTGGCGTAATTACGGCTGACATGCTACATGATTGTGTGCACGGAATACAAACCTATAAGGCTGTGTTTATCAACTCCTTTTCTCGGCAGAAACAGGTTATCCAAACAGCTTTCAAGGAATTTTTACGAGTTGATAAACGCAAAGCTGTTTTGAAAGCCCTTTAGGAAAGCCTTTTACGAAAGGGTGCGTTTATCAACTCTCCTTTCTCGGCAGAAACAGGTTATCCAAACAGCTTTCAAGGAATTTTCACGAGTTGATATTAAACGCAAAGCTGTTTTGAAAACCCTTTAGGAAAGCCTTTCCGAAAGCCCGAAATTTGTGACGATCCAAACAGGATTCCTAAACAGGTTATCAGAAACCTGTTTGTAAAAGCCTTTCGAAGTTGATAAACGCAAAGCTGTTTTGAAAGCCCTTTAGGTCGCCCTACTGCGGTTCCAGTTTCTGAAAAGACGCGCGCCACGTAAAGTGCACACGAGTACGTGTACACAGGTGTATACATACAGCTGTGTGTAATGCACGCATATGCTTGGAACAAGGAGGTGTTTCTTTCACCAACAAGGTTTGAGAAATAGAGTAACAACAGTCTCATTCCCTTTGATCCCATGTCTCATGCTGCCACTCAGAAATATTTGAAGTATGTGGAGCTGCTTCACAGATAAGAAGACAATTGACTCATGTGCCATTGTATCATGACTCGTCACTCTCAAAGGAAGATATGTCTTTATGATGGTAATTGCTTTTCGCCGTCCCTTCTTAGAAAACAAGCGGCACATTAATAGTACAGGCAGTCAGGGCTTTGGAAAGGCCTCTCGAAAGGCTATGGAAAGGGCTTTCGAAAGGGCTATCGAAAGGGCTATCGAAAGCCGTTTAAACAGGGGAAAGTTGATAAACGCAGCCGACGAAACCAAGAGGCACATTAATAGTACAGGGAGTGGACAGGGCTTTCGAAAGGGCTATGGAAAGGGCTTTCGAAAGGGCTATGGAAAGGGCTATCGAAAGGGTTATCGAAAGGGCTTTCGAAAGTCGTTTAAACAGGGGAAAGTTGATAAACGCAGCCTTTGTCTAACATCTGTGTAGGAAGGTAAGTGGTTAGGCCTACAATGTATAAGTAGAGATAAAGGCGTACTTGATGCTCACACTCCACCAAAACTATTGTCCTCTCGTACATACAACACACCTGCAAAGCTATACTCTCCCTTCCTCATCCTCATAGCATTCCACCTTTCAATGACACTCAACAAAATATAACAGCGATTAATGCTGGTGTGTGAAAATTGAAAACATTTAGTTTTGAAAATAAACAAACTTATGTATAGAACTAGACTTGGAATTTGTCAAGACTGACAAATTAGGTGATCCGATTTTTTTTAATCAATGATTCGAGTCCTGATCGCAATAGGCATGACCATATAGGTTTCATCTGTGTTTAGAGACATTGGACGTGTGATATTTGGATTCTCATTTAGAAAAGAGAGTTAGGTCTGCTATCTCTGTTACCAAATTCGGTATACACTATAAAGAAGATACAGAATGAAGTATATTTGACCATTGACCCAACTTTGCACAGCCAAGATGGCATCTGACCAAAAAGTGGTTATTTTGTGAAATGATTCTTGTAACATGGCCTTTGCGTGTGTAAAATATGGGAAAGATAGGACATGTATTCACCAAGATACAGGTTAAAACATTTATGACCTTTGACCCTAATTTACATACCCAAGATGGTGTCTGATCAAGTAGTTGTTATTTTATGAAATAATGTACGTGACATAAACTAAACATGTGCCAAATATGGGGATGATAGGGGCTGTTTTTCTTGAGTTATTGCAAAGAAAGTTGCAGAGAGAAAGAAATATCTCAATACATCGAATATAAGTTTGATGTCAACCAAGTTTTTACGTGATCTCGGCATCGTATGAAAAAATGAAGAATCACTGATGATAGCCCAAAGTCTCAGCTACATCATATTAAAATCTGGGAGAAATTTACAGAAGAGTAAGTGAGGTAGTGCTCGATAAAGAAAGTCATGTCAATTTTCATTTCCAGAAAAATTCCCTCCCATAGAGATAACACGTAAACTGGTTAAATTTGACAAGGTTACATTATATCCATTTTCACGTGGTGAAGACATCATCCGATTAAAACTTTGATTAACAAAACTTAAAGAGTATTACATTGGCTACAACATACTAACATCTGGAAGAAATTCACCGAAGGGTAATTGAGCTAGTCGTCGATAAAGACAATCATGTCAATTTTCACATCTAGAAAAATTCCCTCCCATAGAGATAACACGTCATAATAAAGATAAAGAAAGAAGTACATATGACCTTTGACCCTACTTTGCACAGACAAGATGGCGTCTGAGCAAAAAGTGGTTATTTTGTGAAATGATTCTTGTAACATGGTCTTTACGTATGCAAAATATGGGAAAGATAAGACATGTATTAACCAAGATACAGGATGAAACATTTTTGACCTTTGACCCTAATTTACATACCCAAGAAGGTGCCCGATCAAGTAGTTGTTATTTTATGAAATAATGTACGTGACATAAACTAAACATGTGCAAAATATTGGGCTGATAGAGCTTGTTTTTCTTGAGTTATTGCAAAGAAAGTTGCAGAAAGAAAGGAATATGAAAATACATGGAAGATAAGCTTTAATTTCAACCAAGTTTTTGGGCATGATGCCGACTCCGTATGAAAAAACGAAGGGCACATTAACGATAGCCCAAAGTCTCAGCTACAACATACTAAAATATGGGAGAAATTCACCGAAGCATAAGTGAGCTAGTGCTCGATAAAGATAGTCATGTCAGTTTTCATTTCCAGAAAAACTGCACTCCCATAGAGATAACACGTAAACTGGTCAAATTTGACAAGATTACTTTAAATCCATTTTTACGAGGTGATGCCGTCATCCAATCAAATTGTTGTTATTATATATCTGAAAGACCATTTAATAAGCTACAACATATTGAAATTTGGACGTAAATCAATTAAAGAAAAAGTGAGATATGCTTGAATGAACTTGAAATTTGATGACGTCATTTTGAAAATTTACTTTTTTAACTTTATTAAGAAATTTGATATCTTTGAATGACTTTTTCAGTATCGCCAACCCATAAACTGACATGTACAACTCATCAGCTTTCAGAATATGTAAAGAAAATGGGGGGTCACCGTCCATCCTGACGAGTAAAATCGGATTTAAAATTGGCGGTTTTGGGGCATTGTTGTACTGTATATCGCCATTGACGCGCGCGCGGAATTTCAACTTTGACAGTCCCGTATGACGTCATATTGAGTCGGATTGACTTGAAACTTGCTAGAAATATTCCTTGACTTTTCAGACATCCGATAAATGTAAAAAATCGGGAAATTTCTGTTGCATATGAGCTGTACGTGCGTATATGTGCGCGCGCGTACGCGTCCGTCCAATTTTTTCAATTTTTCAAAAAATGCTCCAAATGGTCTGAAACGTATGCAAAAAAAATTTGAGCTTGATTGGAGCATACAAATATTTCAACGCGCGCGTACGCGCACGTCTTTACGATGCGAGGAATTCTGAAAATATGGGTAGAATTCCCTTGAATTGAAATTTATGTGACGTAAATTTCATTGAGAAATTCCACTCCATTAATGAGATATGATTGAAAATGTGTTTTCATATAATGACGTCATAGTGACGTCACGGTCGACTGATCACTACGATTTTACTTGACATGTCGTCTTTGGGACATGATACACATATGGTATAAGTTTGACATTCATAGGCAATGCACTTTCTGAGCTTATCTCTACACAACTTTTGCGGAGAAATAAAGAAGAAGAAGAAGAAGAAGAAGAAGAACAAAGAATCAGTACAGATACAGAAGGTGATCCGAGAGGATTCTCGGATCACCTAATAAAGAGGTCAGAAATGCGTTTCTCCATGTATATTCAACGGCTCTTATCTGGAGTGCAAGGGAAGGTGGCCGTGTGAGGGTGAAAAGGGATTACAAGAATTCGAGGTGAATTAAAGTATGGTGTACACAAATACTTTGGCAATTTTATGGGTATTAAAAATACAAAAGTATGTGAAGGCACGCTATAAAAAAAGCCAGAGAAGGTTCCATAGTTACCCCATGAGGGTACAATACCAGACAAATACCAGGATTAAGTATAATTAACTGGAGTATGCAGATATTAAAGACAAGGCAATCGCCAAATTGTGTCTCGCCCATTCGCGTACAAGGAATTAATATTTTTTATAACTCCCAGAAGTTAATTGACCTGCTTATGACCTTTGACCTTGTGGTGACCTTCAACACCCTAAGGGACATTTACCATCCAAGTTTGGTCACAAACGGACAAAGGATCAAAAGTAATGAGCCATAATCGAAACGCGCCATAAAAACTTAACATTGGGCCCTAAAAATTTGTTGACCCCTTTCTGTGACCTTTGACCTTGTGATGACCTTTAACTCCCCAAGGGACATCTACCGTCCAAGTTTGGTCACAAACAGACATAGGGATCAAAAGTTATGAGCCACAATCAAAACGCGCCCTAAAAACATAACATTGGGCCCTAAAACTTTGCTGACCCCTGTCTGTGACCTTTGATCTTGTGACGACCTTCACCTCTCCAAGGGACATCTTTCATCCAAGTTTGGTCACAAACGGACAAAGGGATCAAAAGTTATGAGCCATAAACGAAATGCGCCCTAAAAACTTAACATTGGGCCCTAAAAGTTCGTTGACCCCTGTCTGTAACCTTTGACCTTGTGGTTACCTTCAACTTCCCAAGAGACATCATCTCTCACCATCACCCAAGTTTGACTGCCATTGTAGCAACATGTGCTGAGTTACGTGTGATAAGAGAGTCTTGCAAGTAAACTTTAATGTATGACCTCAAATGACCTTTGACCTTATCATGTGACTTCTTACGGCACCATAACATGAAGGTACCCCCAGTGCATCCATCACCCAAGTTTGATTGCCATTGTAGCAACATGTGTCGAGTTACATGTGATAAGAGAGCGTATCCGGGCAATTACCCCCAGAGGGCAATTACCCCCCGGCTAAATACTGGTTAGTGGTAAGGTTAGAGTTAAGATTAGGGTTAGGGTTAGGTTTAGTGTTAGGAGTTTGGGTTAGGGTTAGGATTAGGTTCAGGATTAGGATTAGGATTAGGGCCAGGGGAAGGGCCCGGGGTAATTGCCCAGGGGGTAATTGCCCTAGACCCATAAGAGAGTCTTGCAAGTAAACTTTAACGTATGACCTCAAATGACCTTTGACCTTATCCTGTGACCTCCAACGGCACCATAACATGAAGATACCCCCAGTGCATCTATGACCCAAGTTAGGTTGTAATCCAAGCAACTTATGTGAAGTTATTTGTCAAAAGAGAGTCTTGCAGGTAAACTTTAACATAGAAAAGAGAGTCTTGCACATACTCTTTAATATATGACCTCAAAATGACCTTTGACATCATCACATGACCTCTGACAACACCATAACATGAAGATACCCCTAGAGCTTCTATCACCCAAGTGTGGCTGCCATTGCTGTAACAGTTGCCAAGTTATGCATCATAAGAGAGTCTTGCAGGTAAACTTTAACATTTGTGACGGACGACGGACGGACGACGGAAGACGGACGGACGCCATTTTGGATCCCTTAGTCTCGCCTTCACCTCCGGTGGGCGAGACAAAAAGTAACTTCTGCTACTTACAATTCACTAATGTGAACCGGATTCATATTTCACATGTTACAAATACATTCTAAATTTCACACACACAGATTATGAGGGAAGTAGGTGAATATTCGTTAATTGTTGCTGACATATACATAAACCCATTTAAATTAGAAAACATGATGTTATAGAATGAAATATTTCAACTATGCATTTCGGAACTGATTTTCAAGTTGATGTTACTGGTACAAAAGTGTGAACAGATCACCCCCCCCCCCCCAAAAAAAAAAAAAAAAAAAAAACCTCATAGCTGCAACATGCACATAAAGCCGCCATTACATTGGTGGCTTTCTACATTCCTTTCAACATGGTGCCCATACAGCGCAAGAATAAAATACAGTTCTGCAATAACAGTAGGCGTTTTCACATCAGCCCGAATAAAATCCAAGCTCGAGAAATTTTTCGCGATTGCGAATTAGCGCGCTATTTCATTTCTTATTCACATCAGCCCGAAGAGAATTAGCCCGAAATTTTTTCGAGCTAATTCGGCAGCTGAGCATGTGCAAACAGCATCAGTATTATGCGTTTTCACATCAGCCCGATAAAAATCCAAGCTCGAAATATTTTTCGCGATTGCGAATTAGCGCGCTATTTCATTTCTTATTCTCATCAGACCGAAGAGAATTAGGCCGAATTTTTTTCGAGCTAATTCGACAGCTGAGTATGTGCAAACAGCATAAGTAATGTGTGTGCCCTCTCAAAAATTCCTCGTGATTTGTGTGCAGTTTGCCTCGATCGATCGGGTCCACAGAACTGATCGGGTCACACACGCTAGGCATGACGGGATGCATCGCGCTAATTTCTCGAGTCGTTTTCACCAGGCGTTTTCACATCAGCCCGATGTTTCGAAATAGCGCGCTATTTTCTGACTTGGGAAATTAAAAAATATCTCGAGCTTGTATTTTTACCGGGCTGATGTGAAAACGCCTATCATCAAATAGCGCGCTACTATCCCGCTATTTCAGAATTTCCTGAGTTGGACTCGAGAAATTTTCTCGATCAGAGCGATACAATAAGCGCGTTAATTTGTGTTCACATTATCAAGTAGCGCCGTTTCGCTATCGGGAAAATTTCCCAAGTCAGAAAATAGCGCGCTATTTCGAAACATCGGGCTGATGTGAAAACGCCTAGTGTGAACTGGAGAATAACCTCAACGTGCATTTGCATTGCATAAACAAATTCGCATGTTTGTCTCAATCTCCAATCTCAAACTGTTACAATTTATTTTTTTTTTCTCAGTTCAGTTCAGTTTCATTTATTTTCCATCCGACATCCAACAAAGAATACAACAAAATACAAAGTATGCATCACACCCTCAAATCATTTGGTCAGTTTGAAAAGGAGAATACATAACGCAATATGAATCGTAAAGTATGTGGTAAGATTTGATGTAGACGCATTAAAGCAGAATAACTAGGAACATGAATGCATACTCTGAAGGTTGACAGAAAAGGATGAAAACAGAGTGATCCACCAACAAGCAAGATTTGTAATACATGGATCACTCAAAACGTCATTTTATAATATGCCATCTAACGACAGGAATATAAACAGTAATCCTTAAGTTTAATAAAAAAAAGAACCAAGTTCAGACTAATCTTACAATATTACAACTTGGTGCAGGCACTATACGCTGAGCTGTGTTACCCAACAAAAGAGTGATAAGGAAGAATAAAAAGCAAACAATAGTAGATAGGTGGATACATACACACGTAATGTTCGTCCGATTTTCCCTAGACCCCGCTTCTCTGCTTTTTCTGCTTATAGTAGAGCGGTTAAGCCCTCAAAATCACGAGAATTGTGCAAAATTTGACTAAAGCATGAAACTTTCACCACTGTTAGTACATACCATAAGATTTATTTTAAGATTGGGAGGTAAGTCTGATTTGACCTCTGATGACCTCCAGAGGTCAATGAACTTTAGATATGAGAATATTGATGTTTGGAGACATTTGTGAATGATACATGTGATTATGTTGCACTAAACATACATTTATATTACAGAGAAATCATTTTCTGATTAAACAGAGCATTGACATGTTTTTACCTTTGACCTCTGATGACCTCCAGAGGTCAATGAACTTTAAATACCAGAATATCGATGTTTTGAGACATTTGTGAATGGTAAATGTGGTTATGATGCACTAAACATGCATCTATACTTCAGGGAATCCATTTTCTGACTCTACAGAGCATGGACAGGTTTGAACCTTTGACCTCTGATGACCTTTAGAGGCCTCAAATGACCTCAAAATATAATATTGATCTGTGATGTCATTGGTTAATGGTAAACATTGTTAAGATGTACAAAACAAGCATATATCTTTCTTACAATGAAATTGTTTTCATATTCTAAAGAGCAGACAGGTTTCTACCTTTGACCTCTGATGACCTTGAGAGGTCAATGACCTCAGAATATCAGAATATTGAACTATGACATCATTGGTTGGTGATAAACATGGTAAAGATGTACAAAACAAGCGTATTTGTTTTACAATGACATTGCCTTCATATTCCAAGGCACACAGACGAGTTTCTGCCTTTGACCTCTGATGATCTCGAGAAGTCAATGACCTCAAAATATCAGAATAGTTTGGCATCATTGATTAATGGTAAACATGATGATGTTCTAGAGAGCATTCGTAGGCCCTGTTTATTAACGAGCCATTACCTTTCACCTATGAAAATCGCACAAGGGCAAAGACCTCAAAAGAAATGTGAGGGTATTAATACTGACACTGCGATAGTTAATAGTTAATTGTTTATAATGCAGGGCTTACAAACCATGCATTTCTGTGACAAAAAAAGCTGCTCATTCCGCATAACTTTTCAGGTAATTATCTACATCGGGTGTGTGCACAGAGCAGGGGTGTCGATCTGTTTTCAGGTGGGGGGGGGGGACTTGGAAAATATGTGTAAGCATAAGTCCATGGTGCAAAGGAGTGGAGCGGAGGGGGAGGGTGTGGGTCGGGGATTGGATTTTTGCAGTTTTAGACCTGAAATCAGTGATTTAGTGCAGCTCTTGTTTGACGTGTGCGTCGTCACTTATATGTCATTTAATGGGGTGTTGGCGCATCTCACCACCCCCCCCCCCTCGAAGACGAAAATTTTCAATTTTCGAATCTGATGCATAGGTTTTGTGGAACATTTGGAAAATCATGGATCGCCAAAGTGTACCAAGTCTATATGGGTGGGGACCCAGCAAGAGCAGCGTTGGAGAGGGTAGGGCATTCCACTCCCATTCGAGAGAGCTCTTGTCTTTTGAGAAATGACATTCAACGATCTGGCACACATGCACTTTTGAAGAAATATCTCGAAATTTGTATCAGAGAGGTGTCGTAAGTCAGCCATCGATGGAGGGAGACGATTTGAGGGAAGGATGTGGGTGGAGGTATCCCCCTCCCACATTATGGAGCTTTTGCATTCTTTTGTTTTCAATTTAATGATCTCGTGCCACTCTGGGTTGAACTACCCTTTTGAAAAAAAAAATGTCCATCCCAAAATGTGTAGCCATAATCAATGTATGGAGGGGAGGTTGATATAGCGAGAGGAGGGTATGAAAGGGGCTGTCCCCAACCCTTCCCATGCGAGGGAACCTTTGAAATAGAAATTAAAAAAAAAAATCTTATGTACACATTTATGATGGAATATATGGGAAATTATGAGTAAAAGTAGTGTACTGAATCTAAGGGAAGAAACCGGGGCAGTTTTCTGTCTAAAAAGCAAAACCAAAAACAAAACAAAACAAAACAAAACAAAGTCCACATCTCAGAATTTATTGGGGTGGGGGTCAACTATCCCTGCCACCACCCCACCCCTCCTCCAAACTGATGGCCCGGTATGTGCATGTGTTTTACTACACTTGCTGAAAAGAAGAGAGAATTGTAAGAAACAATATCGTTCAGTGGTCGCTATCCCAGTCAAGTAAATTGTTTATCCATTATGTGATTTCCTTCACCTGTTTACCTTAAAGATGATGTAGACCAGCAGGGCCCTGTTTTATCAAAAGATAAATGTAACGTTAAGTCAAAATAATCTATGATTAACCTCTCAAATCAACTCTAAGTCCACTTAATCTATGATTAACTTCCAAGTCCACTTGAAGTCCGTCTTATCAAGACACCCAGAGTTGACATCAACTCCAACTTCCTAAAATATCAACACATAAGTTTTCTCAACCGCTCCAAATCTATGATTAACTTAACAGGTGATGAATATCAACTCTAAGTAGAAACAGTCTAGGTAGACTCAATTGTAAGGCAATTTACAGAAGAAAGATGACTGTCACACTTTCCTAGTCTAGCTGGGGTCTTGTCACAAATGTTTGTCTGTTAAATGCTAACCTTTCTCTAATATTTTGTTGCGTTTCTTTCATGTAATTATGGTCTTTTCCTTGCATGAAATTCACGATCGGCACGCATTGCTTACGCGACTGCTGCACGCAAACACCCTCGACAGCAGTTGCAATCCCAGCCTGCGCGCCCTGCGCCTCGGCACGCCGTCCGCCCGCCAATCAAGCTATCGCCAGCAAGCAGGTAACCGAGTACAGTACTGGAACAGGAACCGCGTCTGTGTGTAACGCATATCTTGCCAAAGTAAAGAACCCATATGCGAGGAAACCAGTGATTTCTGACGTGCGTAAGCCTACGTAGAGCTAGTTCGGCAATATACAAATGATGCACAGGATAGAGTGTGTAAAGCCCCCGTTCCACTATGCCGTTCTCGCTACGATTTGACAATTCTCTCAGATCGGGAAGGATCGGGTAAAACCTGAGCCGATCTGGACACAGTACGATGTTAGAACGCTCTAAGTACGCTGCAGTTACGACTACGATGATCGGGAATGAGACATTACGATCTCTGCCGCTGCCGGTACGCTTTAGAACGATGTAGCTATACGCTGTCAGTGCGATGTTGCCGATGTTATCCGATCGATGCACGCTGTATCTACGCTCTGAACGATCTATACGATCTTATCACGCTGTTACCCCGTTCAGAGAGCTGAAAAGTGCCTGATGTGCCCCGATGTACCCCGATTCCACTGTTGATCTGCAGTCAGTCAACTTATTAGCATGCAGAACCGAAGAAATATACTGTGGACCTCGAAGAGGCTCCTCAACTCACGGTTCTTTTGCAGCAATGCATTGTATAAACAAAGACGTGCTGACTGATTTTTCCAAGGCTTTTTCTTGAATCCTTGCTTTTATAGTCCGTCTTCCTCCAGTTGTAGATGATTTCATATTCTTCAAAATTATGCTATGTCCTCTTCCTCCTCTTTCAGCACACGTGCAGTCTCTCTTCTTCGCCTTTTGGGTAGCTGCTTCGCTGCTTTCTTCTCTTCTTTTTCTTCATCTCTCTTCTTCTTCTTCTTCTTCGAAAATTACAGCTAAAATTACTTCCCGTTCTTGTGCCGATGTTACTACGCTCAGAAGACCATGTTACGCTCTCCCCGCTTGCCGTTCGATAAAAATAGGTCAATTTTGATCGGGAGATCGGGAAGGAAATTTTGAACCGGTTCAAAATTTCTCTCCGATCTGAAAAAATGCCCGCTCCAACCCCGACCTCCACACGCTGCTGCTACGATGCTTCCGATCCCCGTACGCTTTTGCCGCTCTCTCCCGATCTGCTAGATCGGGACAGATCGGGGTCCAAATCGTGATAGTGGAACGGGGGCTTTAGTGAAGGTGCGGCGCGCTCGAGAGTATTGACAATGGTGCGACATGCAGAGGCGCAGCCGAGTGCATGTTTGCAACCGTTGTCAATACTCGAGAGTACGAGAGCACGCCCATCTTTATTTATCGTTAAAAACAAAAGAAATAAAAAGGAAAACATGAAATGAAACCCGGAAGTGGCACCAGAAATATTAGGTGCGCCCCCTCCCCCTTTACAGAATTCCTGGATCCGCCCCTGCATCGGGTATAAGTTGACCTTGACTATACATGAAATATCAATATATTGATATTTTGAGGTCATTGAAATGTCACAGTCCTCAGAGGTCAAAGGTAGAGACACGTGAGTAATTCTCTTGCTCTGTGGAATAGGAAAACAATTCAATGGTAATACAAATGAATATGACATCTTAATCATGTTTATCATCAACCAGTTGCACCAAATATCAATGTTCTGATATTTTTAGGTCATTGACCTCATCATAGGTCATCTGAGGTCATCAGAGGTCAAAGATAGAAACCTGGCTACAAAGACTCTGTGGAACATTGAGGCAATTCCACTTACAAAACTGAGTTGTTTAGTACATAATTACCATGTATCAGTAACAAGTGACGCATTAAAATATCAATTTTCTGACATTTTAAGGTCATTGACCTCTGGAGGTCAATGAGACATTTTGAGGTCATTGACCTCTGGAGGTCATCAGAGGTCGAAGGTAGAAACCTGTCAAGGCTCTGTGGAACATGAGGACAATTCCACTGTAACAAAAATTAGTTTTAATACACCATTACGGTGTTAATCATTAACCAATGACGCAAAATATCAATTTTCTAACATTTTGTGGTCATTGACCTCTCGAGGCCATCAGAGGTCAAAGGTAGAAACCTGTCATGGCTCTGTTGAACATGAAGACAATTTCACTATGACAAAAAATTAAGTTTTAGTACATTATTACTGTGTATATCATTAACGAATGATGCAAAATATCAATTTTCTTACATTTTGAGGTCATTGACCTCTGGAGGTCATCAGAGGTCAATTCAGACTTACCTCCCGATCTTAAAATTAATCTTTTAGCATGTACTACCAAAGGTGAAAGTTTCATGCTTTAGTCAAATTTTGCACAATTCTTCGGCTTAACCGCTCTACTATTATGCATGTACAAAGTAAACGTCAGGAAGGGATTTCCCACCCAGAGATTACCGGAGAGATCAAAGGTTGTACACACAGTCAATAACTATACACAGCATTAGTCCATGGGCCAAGACCCGAAAATGGGTTATTGGTGCCACCTGAGGTGGCCAAACCTTTTTGGTGTCATTTTGTTTGTCGGACATAGATATGTATATGCTTATCAAGCTATTAACCGGGGGCCAAAAGCTAAAAACAAAGGTCGAGTTCCACTCTCTCTACAAACTATGTAGACCATGCTTATTTTCAAGTTTTTATTGTAACAAACAACATTCCACTGGTCTACCTCAAAAAATTTGTTGCAAAAGCCTCCAAATCCACGATGGCGTCCAAGATGGCCGCCATATTTACTGAATTTGTTATTTGAAAGATTGAATTTTATAGAAATATCAGATTTCAACAAATGTGATGTCATATGAAAGAAAATAAAATTTTCTACAAGTTCATACCATTTTTGTTGGTTATTGTGATAGCTGGATTGAGATTTTAAGGAAAATACACTCATTTTTTATATTTTTCTGAAAAATGAAAATCATAAAAATGCTTGATTCAGCACAAATCAGAGAAAGACTCAAGGATTATCTTGAAACATTTCAAAAATTTTGTTTGATATATAATTAATATTTGGAGAAAATTAAGGGTCAGTACCATTTTTGGTTCAGGAGTTATAATGTCTCAAACTTGAAAACTCACTATGTAAAAATGGCCACTTTAGTTGTGACAAGACCTTGTTGGTCGTAAAAATAGTCTGCGCGCGCCAAGACTACTACACGCACCACTGGCGCTGGCAGTTGTAGCAGTGCCAGTGGTGCTGTAGTAGTCTAGGCAAACGCAGACTTGTTTTTGGCAAACAAGGGTTTGCGCCTGCAAACTAACTTTTCATACCAAGTGGTAGCTCAGGTGACGCTGATCGCTATTATTTCAAAGTAGATTGTTCTGAAGCAGATGAGATGAAGCAAAAATTATTTATCAAATAGAGTTAGAAGCTTGAAACTTGGCACCAATCTTATTATAGATAGTTTAAGACAGAATTTAGATCAACCACTCAAAAAAAAAATCAAGATGACAGCCATCAAAGTTGACATAGTGTATTGCGACAAATTATTTTTTTTTCGATTTTGATACAATTTTGTCTGTTGTGCTATCTATTTATATGTTTTTTATATATTTTGAACACTGTAATGCTATTTTAAACCGTCTTAGGTTTTTATGGAGACTTTTTTAAACCAGCGATATTCTACTCTGAAAAAGAAAAAAAATCGAGTGCAAGTTTTCACTTTTGAAGGAGTGAATAACAGAAAACAGTGAATTTAGAGTGAAATTGGAGTGAATTTTGAGTGAAAATGTTCATTTTCACTCATTTTAGAGTGACCATAGGGATCACTCGTCATTCGAGTGATCCCTGAGGTCATTCTAAAATGAAGGAAATTGAACATTTTCACTCTCGAGTGATCCTGATATCAAATAGGGAAAGCATCTACCAATGGCATAAGTTCAGATCAATTGTGACACACTGTAACCCACATGAAATCAGCCTAAAAACAATGTAAGAAAAATCTAATAACAGCAAATACAGTTTCAGCATGCTTATTTGTAAATGTGAATATACAGCACGAATAATCAATTTGGACAGTTTTATTCGAACAATATACTGAAAAGTAATTTCGCACAACACATTTAAGAGCAAATTTGAGAAATTGCCGCCATGTCGGATTTTCGGGGGGGGGGGGGGGGGGGTCTCGGATCAGAAGGGCTTTCAAGGACATCTACGGATCAGACATTATTACACATATACCATCATCATTCACGTTTCTACAACAGCAGAGTAACATACAAGTAAAAAAGCATATCTTTGATACAGATGCATTTTTTTAAATCAAAGATTGGGCGTTACCCAAACACTGGAATGAGCTCCACCCCCCCCCCCCCCCCCCCCCCACCCAAAAAAAAAAAGACCCTCAATATGGTTTACACTAGTACAATATCGTTCGGATGTATAGAAACATATAATAGACAGCAATATAAGAAGATTAAAAAATATATCAAATTATAAGTTGAGATTTAACTTTGACGCAACACACTAAAGGTATTGTTTACCATTGGGAGAGATATCACATTCGATTTATATGTGCAGGTTAGTTGTATCACAAAACATTCTACCATGTAAAAAATTATAATAAAGCCTAAAACATACGGAGATATCACCGTTTCTTTTCAAGAAACTATAACCATGATAACGGTTGACAGCTTAGTATAAAAAAAAAAAACATTCTTATCATATCTATTTAGTATATAGTCTAACAATATTTAGCATTAATTATACTGATTTAAGTTTGTACATTAGTAATGTTCTATCCCTAACTCACAGTTAAGAACTAGTTTGAGGAATTAACTAAAGCTGGGTTTTTGTTTTACGTGCACTAATGGTATGATAATGCCTTGAACGACAACCTCAATTACCGCCATCTTGAAGTTTGTGTGGATACTATCTTTGTCGCTGAATATGACACATCGGCAAAAATTTGTGCCAAATTCCAAGCTCCTATCTCTTTTTGGAAAATACTTTCTGTTCAATCTTATCTGCCTCAGAACAATCATAAATGCTATACAGTAATAGCGACCAGTGTCACCTACCACTTGGCATGAAAAGTTAGTTTGCAGGCACTTGCAAGTCGCTAGACCATTATAGTATTACATGTGACCATGTAAACACATTGTATGCAAAATTTTTAATGCATAAATATAATTTTTCAAGTTTTAGATGTCACCTTGTCAACAGTGTATGATATTGCCTGTAATTCCATACATATGAATTATGTCTCAATCTCAGTAAATCTCAATCTCAGTAAATCTCAATCTCAATCGCAGGTTTCAAAGTAATTCTTCAGTTCTTCTTTGATAAATACTAAAATCATGCATTTTTATATTTCTTCCTTTTTTCAAAACATTATAAATAATATGGATTTCCTCCCCCCCCCCCCCCATTTATCACAATACACAGCTAAATTGGTATCAATTTTTAGGAAGTTTTACTCTCCTTCATATTACATCAAATTTGTTGCAATCCAATGTCTCAATCAAATTTTATATTTGAAATATTAAATTCAATAAAAATGGCGGCCCTGTTAGACCGCATCTGTACTTTAATGTTGGAGGTTTTTGCAACAAATCTACTGCGGTGTACTTACGGAACATTGCTTAGTATGTTTAATATCATGTATAGTCTTGTTTATAGAGAGAGTGGAACTCGAAAAGTAAACACGATCTTGGATTTCTTTGACCCTCTGTGACTTCTTTGGGAACAGATGTGTGTGAATACATGATATTATCTAAAATGGGATTTCAAGTTTGAGACATTATAACTCCTGAACCAAATACAATACTGACATCTAATTTTCTCCAAATATTGATTATATTGGAAAGATGTTAATTTCTACATGGTTTTCATAAACACTTTTAAATTTGATTCTTTTTAAAAACTTTTTAGAGAAATATTCATGGTGCATTCTGAAAAATGTCTCCATAAAAACCTAAGATGGTCTGAAATAGCATTACAATGTTGAGAATACATAAAAACCATATAAATAGACAGCAAAACAGACAAAATTGTATCAAAATCGAAATAATACATTTACTATGGCGCAATACCTATCTCAGGATTAAAGTGAGAGTTGCAATTGAAGGCATATTCCCTTTTGTCTTTTAAAATAAGTAAAAAATAGTCACTTAAGTATGCACCAGGTGGCGCGCACCATTAAGAGCTAAAAATTGAAAAAGCTCCCTACCGTACTGTTGGAGGGCGGACACCCTCCCCTCGCTCAGTCGCACACCCTCCCCTCGCTCACTCGCTTCGCTTTCTTGCTTTCGCACATAAGCCTGCGCGCAGAGATGCCGAGTCATGAAAATCTCACTCATTCATTTTTGAACTTTGCATCTATGAACCCTGGACTGAACCCTCGCTTCCATGGTTCGCTGACTGCATTATCGTACAGCCGAAACCGTGTCTGTTTCACAAAGAAACTACTATACGCACATTCACATAGAACGGAGGACGATGGCGGAGCGGAGAGACGGCAAAGGTAAGTATTGGATTTAACCAAGGTTTTGAACTGGGTGAAACTTAATTTTAAAATGACCTGATATATATAGATACTAACAGTGCGCCGGAGAGAGTATACGAGTGTCTATAGGGCCCGGGTAAGACTGATCCTGTAATATAAACATATACAATCCTAACTACACGCAGCCGCTGTTGTGAAGCTTCGCACAGCGGTCTGGTCAGGCTAATACAATCCAAAAAGCGTACACGTGACTGGGCATGCATTCACTCATATTTTACAAGGAGTGAAATAGGAATATTGATAACACTTATCATGAGAGGATAATACCCGCATTATAATTGATGTGCAGTATACTACAGAATACGTTTCACTTCCACATTTCTCCTGTTTTTTACCGTGCTTTTGGTGTGTCTCGTCTGTTGTCTTCGACAGAACTTGGGAGCTGTGCTCAGCCATTTTGAAGTCTGCATGAGAATGCTCAAAGTGCAAAGTTCATCATGTCTGCGCGCTATCCCAATGTGGAGACAAATCTATTGTTGAACATAATATATCCGACTTCGAAAGCAAACAACCCAAGTAACCCAAGTAATCTGTAGGGAAAAAAAAGATAGAAGCAAACGTATTATATATTGTATGGCACGTATGATTGATTGGCCACATATTTTACGTGATGATCAGGGTATATTGTAAACTAATAGAGGTCAGCATGCGTTTGCATTGTGCGTATTGCACTTAAGTATCAAAGCGCAATGTTTATACACACATCAACATCCACTAAAAAGTGAGTACACTGTACGTTTTTAATTGGTCAAATCCTATTACTTTTGTTGCCATCAAATAGCGTAGATTATCATCAGTGTATGATCCTAATAAATGCAGCCTACTCGAAAAATGTAATCTGTATAGAGCTCTGCGTTAACAAGTAATGAAGTCTTCTTGTTGAGTTGAGTTTATTTATTTTACCACGGTAAAAAGCTTGCTATAAGCTAAAAGCTGTTTTTCAGCAAGGCCGTGAAATGAGAACAAAAACAGAAAAATCATACAATGAAGAGAAATACAAAAAAAAAACATATTACATACGAACGCAAAAAAAAAGAAAAGTGAAAAAAGTCACAAAGTATGCAAAGTGTAACATAAAAATTATATACAATAAACACAAGAAATCAAAATGAGAATTGAGGAAAAGAATTATACAGAAATACACAAAGGATTGAAGAAAATTGACAATCATAACATCACATTGCAAACAGATTTAAACGTTTGAAAATAACAGACGAGCTTCAAACGAAAGGGGGGGGGCAAATGAATTGACACACCTGTTCTGTGAGCAAATATTTGATTATACAAAATTAACACTTGGATATAAGTTGAATATAAATTGTTTCAATCATACAAATCTTTTCTTTATTTCTGTTATAAATAATTTTATGTCATTAATTGTCCTGAGACTCAAAGGGAGATCGTTAAAGAGCTTAGAAGCTGAATATAGTGCGCTTTTTCTTAAAAAATTGGTTCGTGGTTTTGGGAGAACAACAGTGGTGTTATCGTTTCGGAGATTGTAATAAGACTGAGATCTAAACTGAATCTTGGAAGACAGTGAATTAGGGGCGAGGTTATGGAGCAATTTAAAGATGATTGTCGATTTTTCAATGGTTTAACATCGGTGGTACTATACAGAGCTTCTCTATTGAAGCGACCATCAACTCCCAGGATTAAGCGGAGACACCTGTTTTGTAAAGTTTGAAGCTTTGCAAGTTGGGAAGCATGACCATTCATCCAAACCATACTACAATAGTCCAGCTGTGGCTGAATCAATGTTTGGTAAAGTATTAATGAGGTTCTCTGGTCGAGGTATTGACGGACACGTTTTACCGCGTGAAACGTTTTCAAAGTCTTTTTCTTCACTTCTTCTATTTGGGGTGTCCATGCACGTTAAACTGCTGTCAAGGATAACGCCAAGATATTTGCACTTGGAAACTCTTTGCAATTTACTGTTTTAAATGGAAAGATGCAAATTTTCAAACTTGCGTAACAATCCCTTTGAACCGACCAACATAAAATGACATTTTTCTATATTAAGGAGGAAATGATTATCTAAGAACCATTTTGACATCGACTTTAAATCATCATTCATAACCTTTTCTAATACTCTTGGGTCTTTCGCGGCAAAATATAAACAAGTGTCGTCCGCGTAGAGTGAAAGGGAACAATTCTTAACAGATTTATATATGTCATTTAGCGTAAGGATAAACAACAACGGCCCGAGAATGCTGCCCTGGGGCACTCCACTGAGAACTGCTTGGCTGGTAGAGCTATTACCATTTAGCACAGTCAGTTGCTCTCTTTTATAGAAATAATTTTCGAACCAATTCACAACAGTGGGGTCAAATCCAAAGAAAGTCAACTTTTCTAAGAGTATGTCAAAGGATATCAGGTCAAACGCCTTTTGTAAATCGAGTGTGACAATCGCTACGACATAACCTTTATCCACATATTTCGAAATGTCATCGGTCAATGAAAGAAGTGCAGTTTGAGTGGAATGGCCTGGACGAAATCCGTGCTGATGTTTATTTAGGAGGTTATTCTCAGAGAGATAAGCATATACTTGATTGAAAACAACTTTCTCCATAACTTTAGAGAGAACAGGTAGAACGGAGATCGGTCTGTAATTAGATGGGTTTGAGGTATCTCCACCTTTATGTAATGGGGTGACACGAGCTCGTTTCCAAATATTTGGGATTTTGCCTGCTTTCAGCGACAGGTTGATGATACGGGTGATAGGTTCGACAATGTACTCTATTGAATCTTTCAAAATACCAGTTGGGATCTCGTCCAGACCAGTCGCTTTGTTTCTAGGAATACCGTTAACACACTTGTAAACATCGTCTTGTGATATTTCCTTCCACAATTCATTTGCTCTTTGTCAATCGCCATGAAGGATTTAACGCAATTGTCAAGGTCACGGAGAAAGCGTTTTCTATTATACAATCTAAAAGAACTGAGACGTTCGTTCATTCCTCAATGATTGTGACGTCATAAATTCATATCAAGAGTAGTCAACCTGGAAGCAGACAAAGTTTCCTATACAACTTATCACCAAAAGGTTGTCTATACCGGACACCGATGGTGGTTGGACCCACACTTGAGGAGATCGAAGAACTCTCTGTCGAGCTCGATCTCGGACTAAAAGGTAGCCCTGAGCTCCGGGACTACCAGTCCGCCATCGATGACATCGTGAGGGGGATCAACGAACTCGACGAGCTGGTAGAACCCACTCCACTGGTCAAATACCCACGGACTCCTGGTCGACGACCAAGTAAAGCCGATAATCCACACAATGCTTGGTTAGCAACAAACTTTCTGTCTCTATCTAGTTCTCAATAAAAAGTAAAAAACAGTCAGAAATTATACTCTTGTAACTGTAAATTGGTAATAAACACGAAGAAACAATAGTTAGTGGCAGCTATGTAAATTTTTTACACTCAGGTGCTATAAGTAGCGGACTAATCTATGCACAATATGTGCGCATGATGGTTAAATTTTAACTTTGTATAGCATATTTCCTGTTTATCATTTAGTCCTTGGGCATTAATAACAGGGAAATTCGAAAAAAAAAAGCCTTGAAGGATTTGTTACGTCAGCCGACGGAACTCGTACCCATCATGACTATTGTGTCTAGTCTATTATCAATCGTTACTCGATGCTCGTTACTACTGTATAGGTATTATAAATCCACGATAACCGGGGCATCTAACGGGAAACTGTCGGGAAAGCGCGTCGCAATCAAGGACTCCATTGCGATAGCGGGAATCCCTATGATGATGGGCTGCCACGCCCTCGAGGGCTACGTTCCAGACTTCGATGCTACGGTTGTGACTCGAGTGTTGGACGCAGGTTTGTGTGACTTCGTTATAGAAATCAGAGAGCAAACTTTTGTTATGATCTTGTCTTCCAGGGTCGGGTTTAGTTTCACGCGATGTTAATGGGACTGATGGATTTGATGCAATATCAAACTTAATTCCTGGATTGCAATGAAATAACGAAAAATTACAACTAGTCGGACAATGGCCGTTGGTTGTTAAACTCCGTAATCAAGTCAATACCCGTAGGCGCACTCCATGCTTTACATAAATGGACAAAGATTTTTGAAAGCTGTCTGAAGTATGTAAGATTCATAAGTGGCTATTTGCAAAAGTTTTTGTACTTTTCTTTCTCTTCCGCTATTTATGTATTCCAAACTTTGCCATACATCATTTAGAACCGCCGGCATAAAGATGAATAGACACGTGATCGAGATAAGAATAGATAGGCCCTATCATTTGCACTTCTTACTCAACGGACAAAGGGGAATGTACGGATAATGTCTTAGTAAGAGCTGGGTATGGTAAAAAATTGGAAAATAAATATGCAACAAATAGATATGCAATACCTATCTTTCCTTCTCAACCACATGCTCTTGCATACTCATTGCTCACAATGTTTTTCACTGCATGTGGAAATGCTCTCACATACTCAAATGCACACAATGTTTTTCATTGCATGTGGAATGAAGGTGGCGTCATTCTGGGTAAGGCTACAAGCGAAGACAATTGTGGTTCTGGGAGCAGCTTCACCAGTGCCTTCGGGCCCGTGACAAACCCATACGATGATACGCACGTCGCAGGTGGATCGAGCTCGGGTAGCGCGGTAGTGGTGAGTATGATACGAATGGAGAAAAATAGCCAGAAAACTCCATGTCGCTGTCTATAATGGTCTGTCTGAAAGAGACAAAGAACTTTGACTTTCGCGTCCTTCGCAAATGGGATGGTGTCACCCTGTCCAGAAATTGGCACAAGATGGCTACACGAATATATATATGTATATATATATATATATATATATATATATATATATTTGTATACATATATATACCTTTTTTGTGCGAGGTTAGCTCCGAATAAGCCAGTTCGTAATTAGGTAATGTACGCATTAGACGTTTTCACATCAGCCCGATGTTTCCAAATAGCGCGCTATTTTCTGACATGGGAAATTAACCCGAACACGAAGTAGCGCGCTATTTGATAAGCTGTGTTTATCAACTTTCCCCAGTTTAAACGACTTTCGAAAGCCCTTTCGATAGCCCTTTCCATAGCCCTTTCCATAGCCCTTTCGAAAGCCCTGTCTACTCCCTGTACTATTAATGTGCCGCTTGTTTTCGTCGGCTGCGTTTATCAACTTTCGATAGCCCTTTCGATAGCCCTTTCCATAGCCCTTTCGAGAGCCCTTTCCAAAGCCCTGACTGCCTGTACTATTAATGTGCCGCTTGTTTTCTAAGACGGGACGGCGAAAAGCAATTACCATCATATATCTACCTTTGAGAGTGACGAGTCATGATACAATGCCACATGAATCAATTGTCTTCCTATCTGTGAGGCAGCTCCAGTTTAGCACATACTTCAAATATTTCTGAGTGGCGGCATGAGACATGGGATCAAAGGGAATGAGACTGTTGTTACTCTATTTCTCAAACCTTGTTGGTGAGAGAAACACCTCCTTGTTCCAAGCATATGCGTGCATTACACGCAGCTGTATGTATACACCTGTGTACACGTACTCGTGTGCACTTTACGTGGCGCGCGTCTTTTCAGAAACTGGAACGCATGGCTGCGTAACCGCAGTAGGGCGACCTTAGGCTGCGTTCACATAGAAGTATTCGGTATTCGGTATTCGCTATTCGCTATTCGCTATTCGCTATTCGCTATTCGGGCACCGAGTACACCATCACCCGCACCGTCAACTCACCATCCCATGCAGTGAGGATTTCTTCCTCCTACATCCCAGCAAATCTTATTAACAATTTCTAAACTGCATCAGAATGTCAGTCTACATGCTTATTTCGTAGGTGTTTTCACGAACCGACGCTATTTCGATTTTGGTCAAAATTTTCAAAATCGAGATATTGGTACCAAATGGAAGTGCTTTCAAAACTCTACCAAATCCCCAAATTTTAGATCACAAAATTAATTATTCTTAATTTTATCAAAGAAGGAAAAAAACGACCGTACCCGAAATATCGAGAAATTGAGAAAAAGGGGTTTCACGAACCGACGCAGTAAAGATACGCCGGTTCGTGAAACCCGAATTGCTAGGGTGAAGAGCAATGCGGGTTTTACGAACCGTCGCGGTTGCATTATTTTGAGCTTTGTTCAACTTACTGGCCTAGAATTAGGTTTTGGCCCTAATCCAGATCTCAGAGTGAGGCCCAAACCTTCTGAAAGATGAATGACGGCCTAAGCCAGCCCACTGTCCACGATTGAAGTGAATGATAAGCTATAATCCTATTAAAATCATGCTCAAAATAACAGTTGTAGTTGGACTACCATAACCATTAATTGCGGTAGAGCGTAGTCCCATGTATTCAATCGCATGATGCTTATGAAGCCTAGTCTGTAAACGCCATCCAATTTCAAATTAGGTCCCAAATCATATTATTTATAGTTCCTTTTCAACTTATGTCGTTACTTCTGAGACTACTGAGTACTGTAGTCGTAACGTCTGTGTGCAAGACATGCAAGATGTCAAAGTCTCGAAGACACTCATGGCTAAGCCTTGACTTGAGTTGAAAATGAAATCATGAGATTGACAAAGTAGGCCTACTAAACAAAAAAAAAAGTAAAAAGTCTTAAAGTAAAACTCAAAGGAAGAGTAAAGAATAAAGGTAGACATGTTAGACTTTAACTTTCAAGTCTAACTATTAAGTCTAAGTTAAGACTTTACTTGTAATACCAGTTACTAAAACTAAGATCAGCTGAAGTCTCTAAGACCAAGTCAAATTAACACAGAGTCTATAGTCTAGCTCTAGATCTACATCTAGACTAGTGGTAATAGTAGGTAGAGTCCACCCATTTTCCCCCCAATTTTTACTGGTCCATTCCTGAAAAAGTTACTGGTCAGTGTCCAACAGTGATTTTTCCTGGTCAGGGACCGTCGGACCAGTGCCAGTGTGCAGCGTTGGTGTAGATGTCATCTATGACAGTATGTGGTCTAGTGATACTACCTAAACACTACGAGTACTCTACAGGTTAGGTGGCTTTCCTGTACAGTGCAGTGTTATAGTATACTTGTGAATTCAGCCCTAGTACCGTACTGTGTGTAGATATGTGACATTATGTCTAACGTTAGTTCGAGTGGAGTACCTTTGAAGCACAGCGGTGGGGCTTTTTATGCCTCCGCCACGAAGTGGTGCCGGAGGCATTATGTTTTCGGGTTGGTTGGTTGTCCGTCCGTCCGTCCGTCCGTCCGTCCATCCGTCCGTCCGTCTTTCCGTCCGTCCTTCCGTCCGTAATGAATTTTGTGGACAGCGTAACTAAAAAACCTTTTGAGGTATCCTAATGAAACTTGGCATGTATGTGTATTAGGGAGTGAAGTTGTGCCTATCAACTTTTGGGTGCACATGCTCAAGGTCAAAGGTCAAAAGGTCAAGGTCAAATATGTAAAATTTCACTATTTCCACCATAACTATGCATTGCTTGAAGATATTTTCTTGAAACTTAGTGTATACATGTATTACCCAATTAAGATTCTCTGGTGAAAGTTTGGGGTCATGAGGTCATAGGTCAAAGGTCAAAAGGTCAAGCTAAAATATTAAAAGTTCACTTTTTTCTCTGTATCTTGGAAATTGTTCAAGGTATCTTCATGGAACAAAGTGTATATACATGTACTGACTGGCAGTGATTATCTAGAGAATTTAGGGTTCATGGGTCAAAGGTCTAGGGTCAAATGTCAACAGCAACACTTCGCAATTTTACTATTTCCCTCATATTTATGCAATGCCAGCAGGATTATTATTATTTTTTTATATACACTTAGTGTATGCATGTATAACCTAATAGAGATTCTCTGGAAACTTTCTTTTTTCTTCTTTTTTTTTTTGTTGTTTGCCTCAAAGGTAAAAAGGTCAAAGATCAAGGGAAAGTGCTGAACTAACTTTTTCCTCCATATCTCAGAAGTGGCTCAAGTTCTCTTGAAACTTACTACATATTTATGCATGTTGTGCCTGACAGTGATTATCCTATGAATTTTAGGGTCAAAGGCCAGATGAAAATGGTAACAATGATCTTTTCATTACAGAAATTGCACTTTTTCTCCATACCTTGAAAATTACTCGATGCATTATAAACTTATGAGTGGGTCAAAGTCAAGTTAAAATCCTTAAATCCCCAAATACATGCTCTCCTATTCATCCAATTAAACCTACAAATGTAGGTCAAGGAAGGTGAACATTCAACACATTTGTGACAAACTTGTCACTTTGATATTTTGCCAATTTTGTGAAAATGTAATCACACGTTGTCTACATGTACTATAGACCTATTAGGAGAATCATGCATTATGGCGGAGGCATACCAGTCGCCTTAGCGACATTTCTAGTTTTCCCTAAAACTTGTGAATGCGGCCCAACCAAATGGCGTTTACATATTTACGCGTGATTGATAGTGATACAGTAGCGCTGTCGATTTCCACAGCAGCCATACATAATCTTTTGTCCTTTCTTCTTTCCTTTTTTCCCTTTGTTCTTTCACCCTTTTTATTCTTGGAATCGAAGGATTTCTAAGAAATGTCCCTCGACTGATTTAACCAGGACTCTTGAGTCCTGGTAAACCTAACCTAACCGAGTAACCGTTAACATTTGTTAGGCCTAACATAACAGTAACACTGACTTAGCCCTGTATTGACTTTGTCTTTGGCCGACTTACTGAGATGGCGAGTCTAACTCTTTAACGTTAGTCTAAACGTAGTCGTTAGATCTGTCAGTGTCAGTGTCACCGGTTATTGTATATGGTGCCATCTCTAATGTACGTTAACAAGTTGATGTTAGTTATCTATGTCAACTTACTGATTCAGTAATAGTGGTACTGTCATCCTGTTGGATATCGCCGCAATATCATCCGTGACGTGTTAATTTCGTGTCACAAAGACATAGTATAATGCTTGCTCATGTTTTGTTTATAGACATTCCTTTGCCAGCTACTCAAGCATCTTATATAACTCAGCCGGGTGAATGTCGTCTTCTCCCTAAACAGCAAGCAGCAAACAAGTTCAAAAGCAGAGTTTTGTGTCAACAAGTTTATGTAATACCCACTGTTCTGAAACTTTTTCACAATGGCTGAGTCAAATAGTGTGAATGATATGAATAATGGAATTGTTGTTATGTCTGCTTATGCACAAGACAAAGAGGATGTACCCGTACATGCCACAAATAGCGAAGAGGGTAATAATCCTGATATAATTAGTTTTTTGAACTCACAAGCTCACGAACTGATACTTGATTCTGATGTAAACGACACCAGTCCTCAAACACCACCTACAGAATACCACATTGAAGACGACATAATTTCATTATCTCATTCTAATCCAAACCAATTTTTTATTTCGCACTTTAACATAAGGAGTATAAACAAAAACTTTGATCAATTCAATATGTTCGTGAATCAAGTTAAATTTGATAGTCAGGTTGTCGGAATCAGTGAAACCTGGTTAAATGAAACATCACCTTCTTCGCTATTTACCATTCATGGATTCACACTTTTGACAAAAAACAGGGCAGGTAAAAAAGGCGGCGGAGTTGGGCTTTACGTCACTCAGAATTTGAATTATGAACTCTTAGACGAATTCAGTTTAATGTCTGAAGTTATTGAGAGTATTTTCATTGAAATTAGGGTTCCAAATAGAAAAAGTATTGTTGTCGGTGAAATATACAGACCTCCAAATACAAGCCCCACTGAATTTATTGAATCTTCATCCGTACTTTTAGCTGATAAATATTTGGAGAATAAAAGTTGTTTCATCATGGATGACTTCAATTTCAACCTTTTAGACTGTCATACCAACTCCGCATGCCAAGATTTCCTCAATGTGATGTTATCACCTCTTATAAAGAAGCCCACTCGAATTTCAGATGTCACAGCAACTCTAATTGACAACATCTTTGTTAATAGTTCTCTTTCCAATACCACGTTTGGTGTAATAGTGTCTGATGTATCCGATCATTTTCCGATTTTCGCTGTTCTGCCCAATGTTAACATAAGTAATGCCTCTTTTTATTCGCCCAATTCTGGTTTTCGAAAAATGTCAGAAACTAATCTTAATAGACTTAGGGAGAGACTAGGATCCGTTAATTGGTCAATTGTTAATAACCAAAGTGATGCAAATTTAGCTTTTGAACACTTTTCACAAATATTATCATCCGCATTCAATTCCATTATACCCGTTAAGCCATTTACTCGTTCAAACCGTAAAAAGGTTCCAAAGAAACCATGGATTACGAAATCTCTCCTGAGGTCTATTAACCGTAAAAATGCTCTTTTCTACAAATACCGAAGTGATCCTAACAGTCGAACTCGGTCTCGGTATGTGCATTATCGCAACGTTCTTACATCATCCATACGTTTAGCCAAACGAATGTATTTTTCAAAGCAATTTATCAAGCATAAAAATGACATCAAGAGTACGTGGAAGGTGATAAATGAAGCGCTGAACACTAAAAATAACATCGAACCACCTAGGCATATTATTAATAATGATAAGTACATTGAAGATGAAGCTGATGTGGCAGAAGTATTCAATGAATACTTTGTAAGCATAGGACCTAATCTTGCCAGCAGTATTCCGCATTCAAATACTGATTTTTATTACTTTCTAAAAGACCAGAATCAGCAGTCTATTTTTTTTTTTGAACCTGTCATTGAAGAAGAAATCAAAGATATCGTGCAAAACTTGAACACTAAGAAAAGCTCTGGATGTGATGGAATCACCAATTTTCTCCTTAAAAACATCATTAATGAAATAGTTATACCATTAACACACATTTTTAAATTATCGTTATCTACTGGCATAGTTCCACAAAAAAATGAAAATAGCTAAAGTAGTACCAATTTTTAAAAAAGGACAAAAAGAATCTGTGACAAATTATCGCCCTATATCTTTGTTAACTTCATTTTCAAAACTTCTTGAAAGGTTGGTATATACGCGCACACACAAATTTCTCGAAAAGTGTGAAGTTTTTTGTAACTCCCAGTTTGGTTTTAGGAAAAACCACAGTACGACCCATGCCTTACTCACTTTTATCCAAAAAGTTGCTCATGCTATAGATGATGTCTCCCACACTATTGGAGTTTTTCTTGATTTTTCGAAGGCCTTCGACACAATTGACCACGAAATTTTGATTTACAAGCTACGACATTATGGTATACGTGGGAAGGCTTTGGACTGGTTTCGAGATTATTTATCAAACAGAAAACAATTTGTGAGTATAAATGGCCGTGATTCTCAGTTTAAGTTAATTTCATGTGGTGTTCCACAGGGCTCCTTACTAGGCCCACTATTGTTCATATTGTACATTAACGATCTTCCTAGTTCCTCGCCAATTCTTTCCTTTATATGTTTTGCTGACGACTCCAATCTGTTTTTTACACACAGAGATCCTTATACTCTTGTTAACACAGTGAATAAAGAACTTAAATCTGTGCAATCTTGGATATACGCCAACAAATTGTCACATAATATTGATAAAACTCATTGTATGCTTTTTAGCAATAGTCTTAAAACCCTTCCTTTTCATATTAAATTTAATGAAACTGAATTAAATCAAGTCAGTAGTATAAAATTTTTAGGGCTTTTTATTGATAGTGATTTATCTTGGAAATCCCACGTTAGTTATTTAAGTAATATTCTTTCTAAAAATACGGGTGTTCTTAATAAACTTAAGAGTGTTTTTCCAAGTCAAATTCTGCTTAATCTTTATTCTACTTTGATTACTCCGTACCTTAATTATGGTATTCTTGTGTGGAGGAATGCAACTAGAAATCTTCTTGATATACTGTTCCGTATTCAAAAACGTGCCATCAGAAATATCAACCATGTCGGATATTTGTCCCACACGAATGATTTATTTTTGAAAAATAAAATACTGAAAATATCAGATCTGTTCAGTTACAACGTCGGCATATTTATGTACAAATTTTCTGCCAACGAGTTACCGGATGTTTTTACTAGCATGTTCAGAAAAAAACTATTTGATTCATAATTATCCTACCCGCCAAAGTGACGCATTTCACCTTCCACGTACTCGAACAATTTTCGCTAAAAAAACGATAATGTATACGGGCCCTAGATACTGGAATGACCTCTCCCCCGAAATAACAAGCTGCTCGTCTTTATATTCCTTTAAACGTAAATTAAAAGAGTTTTTATTGAGTGCATATTTTGCAGACACTGAACAGTCGTAATGTCTTATGTAATACTCTGGTATGTTATTGTCCAATCAAACATTTTGTCAACACGTTGCAGATTCCATTTAGGGTCTTGCCATCGGGCTCTCTGAATTCATCACTAGCAATTCCACATTCTACTTCGTTTCCCTCTCTTCCTCTTTCCCTCTACCCCTCTCTAACCTTCCATGCAGAGCTTGCCGGCAGGCACCAAATGGCTTAATAGTTGTACATGTTACTTTTTGTGTCTTACTGATCATATCCTGGTGAAAGTTTTAATGCAACAATAGTTTATAGTATATCTTCTATCTTATCTTCTATCCGTTCTCCGTTTCTTTTTCACAAACACTGATTACTCGGGGCTTACAGCCAAACAAGCTAGCTTTCATGTAGGTCCCGTCATACTTCTCTTTGATCAACCCCATTTCGATTTCGATTTTGACCAGTTATCATTACATGTAATTACTGTGTTATCACCATGTATATTGTTTGTTTTCTGCACATTGTTCACAAGGTAAAAGAACTTGTCTGGTTTATGTTGTAATGTTCATAAATGAGAAGTATGAAAATAAAATGAATTGAATTGAATTGAATATTAGATGTCTAGATCTAGATGTAGTCTAGATCTAAGTAATTTGAATTCTGTGTAACTTAAAAGTGAAAGGTCTAGACTTCACTTAGTCTATAATTAGACCAGACATTCATGAGGCAAAGGCCTATTTAGTAGATCTATTCTTATTCTATTTTAACGTAAATTCCTACTAACTCGCAACGTGTTATTCCTAAGGCCAAGGACTTCCGGGTTAGTGATTTTTTTTTTTCATAAATACCAAACAGCAGACGTGTTTCATTTGCATTCTTGCACAGACTTCATGAAAATATGTGCAGTATCAAAGAAATATGATGCACATGACAATGCCAGTGTTTTATAGGTGAATGGTTAATACCTTTAAAAGCTAAATGATAATGTAGAGTCTAGGTCTAATTAAGATGTTACAGTCTCTGATAAGAAACAGGTTTGATTGTCATAGACTGTTTCCCAAATGCAGGTACATGTAGTAATATTCAGCTATTTCAATGCAATGCCTTGTTTACAAGTACATGTGGATTTATATTCATGTGAATGATAATTCAATTTCTACATGAGACTTAAAAGTGCTAAACATAATATCTTGCATCAGTAAAATGTGTAAATGACGAGACAATTTGAATATGCATCAAAGACGAACAGCAGCATTTTTTGACATTCTTTGATCCTGCATAGGCCTACCATTTTGTTTTATGTTTAATATAAATAGAGCAAAATAATTTCAACTTCAGTTTTGTTGGCTGATTTTTTTTTCTTCTCAAAATTAAAGTTGTATCTTGTACCATGATGTTTGATTTTAATCAAAAGTTCTTAATTTCTTTCTTTTCTTTCAGATGACTGGTGCCATGTAGTAGCGAAGAACTGGACTGTCTCAGAAAAGAAAAGGAAAAGTACAAGGTCGTGTACATCATCAACGTATGTGAATACAATGGTAATGTAGAGTCTAGGTCTAATTAAGATGTTAAAGTCTCTGATAATAACCAAGTTTGATTGTCGTAGACTGTTTCCCAAATGCAGTTAGTAATATTCAGCTTTTTCAAAGCAATGCCTTGTTTACAAGGACATGTAGATTTATTCATGTGAATAATAATTTAATTTCTACATGAGACTTACTAAGTGCTAGACATAAGATCTTGCATCATTAAAATATGTAAAAGGCGAGACAATTTGAATATGCATCAAAGACGAACAGCAGTATTTTTTTGACATTCTTTGATCCTGTATACCATTTTGTTTTATGTGTAATATAGATAGAGCAAAATAATTACAACTACAGTTTAGTTGGCTGATTTCTTTTTCTCAAAATGAAAGTTGTATCTTGTATCATGATGTTTGATTTTAATCGAAAGTTCTTAATTTCTGTCTTTTCTTTCAGATGACTGATGCCATGCAGTAGCGACGAGCTGGACTGTTTCAGAGAAGAAAAAAAAAGTACAGCATCGTGCTGATCATCAAGGAATGTGAATACAATGGCTTAGGAAAGAGGACAATCTACAGATAGGATAGAAGGGAGAAATTGGGATGAAGGGCGACAACATAAGGACGGTATATCTACAGTGAAATGTGATTGTAAAGTGGAAACATGAAAGGAGATTTTAAGATTGAAGGTGAAAACAATGCATTCCATTCTGTGATGTCGTAATTTCAATTTTGCTACACTTTAATAACACTACAGAGAGACATTTATATCAAGGAAAGCTTCATGTGGATATGGAATGTTAGATTTTTTTAAGTGTTCATTGGTATGTATTTCATGATAATAAATCTTGAAGGTTTTGTGTGGTAATCATAACCTTGTGATAAATCTTGATAGATTTCTAAGTGCACATTGGCAATATTAGATGATGCTGTAATCAGATTAAGTTCTATTCTCCTTTATTCTTTTATTTATTATTTTGTTGTCTTCAACCCACTCTGAATGTGTCACGTATGATTCTTATAAACATGGGAACATGCACTCCATGTAACTGATAGGACTTATAACAAATTGACATAATTATTCAACCATCACTAGACAGTTCTGTTATAAGATGTTCTTTATTTAACTAAAACTGTAAATTATGATACGTGTATGTTCCCATGCAAACTCACAACAAAATACAGAAATATGATTTCTTTTAATAATAATTCATTATGTCTCTACATTTGCAATTAAAGAAAGTGATTGCAAGAAGGATGTCAAACATTGTATATTAAAATAATAGATTATTAATTTGTCTCCATCCGTAGTAACGCACGCAACTGCAGTGTGCAGTTTGTAGGCTGCTGTGAAAAAAAAAAATCACAGGCAGCCCAAGCGGGATTCGAACCCACGACCTCTGGATTACTAGACCAGCGTCATAACCACTAGACCACCGGAGTGCCCTGGCACTACCTTTACACATGAATAACCAAATATAGAAGGGCTTGGGAGCGCTTCGAAGTTTACTGCTCTTATTAAATATGTACATGTCATTTGCAACTCAACTAAAGATGATTAAACACACTGAAATTCTTACTTTAAATGATATTCATAATCTGTTTTTTTTTTCTTTAATAGCTTGGGATGGACACTTTATACACTGTATCGGTCTACATTTCGCCTACAATATGGAATTCTTTACTTCGAGACATTTGTTTTTAAAAAACAAAAAATTAAGAGTCCTTTAAAGGTGCTGTAAAACAGTGGTGTTTGTTTGCTTGTTTGTTTTTTGGTGGGGGGGGGGAGGAGAGTCAAATTAGCCTTGGCCACTCTCCACCGTCCTTTTTTTTCCTTTAGCTGCATTTTTTTTTTTAGTCATCACATGAAAATTCGTCTGCATCCACCCCGTAGTTTTGCTGATGAACTTTCTTTTTAATTATTTTAGCCACACACATTTTGGCCGAATTTCCCCACCCCTCTTGTGAATTTGCTAGTACAGTGTACATGTACTAAGACACATTCTCAGAATGTGTTTATAGTACTGGTGGATTAAGGATTCACAGGGAGGGGGGGGGTCGGCCAAAATTTCTCTTTTCTCATATGTAACAAGCCTACGGGGCGAAAGGCTGATATTGTGGGCTTTCTACACACATTTTTAGATGCTAATTATTGGTTAACAGGAGCACGATCATTTATGTTGTGATTAATTTGTTTCCTTATATATGTATGACTTCTATTAGAGACTTAATTGGCTTGGCACTCCTTACATCGACCTATTTGAGACACCCATTTCCTTCTCTCTCTCTCTTGCTTTTTCTCTACTGTCCTGTGAATAGTGTAACTACATGTACATGCAGTACATCTTCTCTTTTGTATGATATACATCAAGTTTTTAAATTATGGGTGTTGCAGCACTCTCAAGCTTCATGCATATGCAGCAACATCTTTGTGTGTTCATATACATAGTTATGCTTGATATGTTAACTTGAGAATGTTATTCTTTCTCTTGTATATGTTCCGTCCGCACTCTATAGATGTAAATGTACGATGTAAGATTTGGTGTGCATGTTCGAACTGTGTTCCTCTTTTTGTGAACACACAAGAACTGATATAATAATGAACTTGAATTACACATATTCTTGAATCTTGATTCCATCTCCATTTGCCATTAGATATTTATTGATTTATGGAGCTCTTCCACAATTGTTATCCTTCCCATTGTCATTACTCATCTCTGAATAATTCAAATTTGATATTTTATTGAGTACCTATCTTTCTTCGATTACATAATGTACCTCTTCAATATATTGCTGCAAAAGGCATAATAAAACATGACCATTATTATATATTTAAAATGAAGCTTGAAATTCTGATAGTGTTGATATTTTTGTATTTTTAGGAGTTTATCAGTTTCAAAGAGTGCATGCAGGATGAGTTTTATGTTTTCATATCAAGTGCAGCTATCATAGAATCTGTTGAGCAGGATAGAGAAAGATGGAAAATGAGGAATTATGAGAGAATTCGCATGCGAGCCAAATGACAATAATGACACCGATAAAATTGTGACAAAGTAAAAGTCACAAATAACAGAGTGCATGAGTATGAAAGATGAGTAAATGCAAGTAATTATTACTGACTGGCACGTCTTTTTCCAAATTTTTAGCGGTATCCTTCATCTTAGAACAAACATTCATAATTAGTATGAAAGAGGTGAACTGAATTTGAATTAAAAATAATGTGAAAAAATAAAAAAAGTAAGTTAAAAAAGTATTAAAAAAACAATAAAAAGTAAAAAATATGAAACACAGTATACCGAGTACATGTATTACCAAATGATAGATGTCCACATGCAAAAGTGTTAAATAATATATCCACAAAAAAGGGGGGCAAAGAAATCTTTGGAACGATCAACGACAGCTCTAATAACAATACTAAAATGAAGATGAAAACAATGACAACACGCTTTTTAGAACAATTAAGAGAAACTGGCTTGTATTATCATCTTAATTATCACTAAATGTATTGTAATCATCACAACAATCATTACATGACAATTAATTTCAATTAATAAGGTTATTGTTGATAAGCAGGTATAGCCCTAATAGTATTTGTATGTAAACACACACGAAAATGAAATAGCGACGGTTCGTAACTACACGCGTATTGCACGTTACCTATTGTACAGGCCCTACAGCGCGGGTCTCACGAACCGGCGTAATACAACTTACGTCGGTTCGTGAGACCCGCGCTTAAGTACATAACCTATGGTGCGCGCAAGAATCGATGGATTTACGAACCGACGCAGTGAGTTTGAAGACAGAAATATCGTAAATTTTTTGGATTCACATTAAAATTACACTATGGATAGGAAGAACAACTTCCACTCTCATCACCCTGTCAAAATTTTCACACACAAGACAGGCAAAGTCCTTGAAAACGTTGTCTAAAACTTGTGAGATCTTTAAACGCGATTTTCTCAGAATTGCATTTTCGCTCAAAAACGAAATAGCGTCGGTTCGTGAAAACACCGACGATTTTTGCTAAGGGGCAAATCCAGACCAAAAGTGTCATTTCATAAACGAGAGACGATATACGCTGCAAGGAAATCGAAAAAGCTCGATTCCCACTTTCCTATACTTTTCGCAGCTATTCGGTACTTTCGAATAGTGCCCTCCTATGTGAACCGGTGTGAGGAAATCCTATCGTTCGATTCAAGCTATTCGCGTGCCCTCGAAAAACGAGCCCGAATACCCGAATAGTATACTTCTATGTGAACGCAGCCTAAAGGGCTTTCAAAACAGCTTTGCGTTTATCAACTTCGAAAGGCTTTTACAAACAGGTTTCTGATAACCTGTTTAGAAAACCTGTTTGGATCGTCACAAATTTCGGGCTTTCGAAAAGGCTTTCCTAAAGGGCTTTCAAAACAGCTTTGCGTTTATCAACTCGTAAAAATTCCTTGAAAGCTGTTTGGATAACCTGTTTCTGCCGAGAAAAGGAGTTGATAAACACAGCCTATGTGAACACAAATTAGCGTGCTAACTGTATCGCTCTGATCGAGAAAATTTCTCGAGTCCAACTCGGGAAATTTCTGAAATAGCGGGATAGTATAGCGCGCTACATGTATTTGATAATGTGAAAACGACTCGAGAAATCAGCGCGATGCATCCCATCATGTCTATAGCGTGTGTGACCCGATCGATCGAGACAAACTGCACACAAATCATGAGGAATTTTTGGGAGGACACATACATTACTGATGCCCAGTGTTTGCACATACTCAGCTGTCGAATTAGCTCGAAAAAAATTCGGCCTAATTCTCTTCGGGCTGATGTGAATAAGAAATGAAGTAGCGCTCTAATTCGCAATCGCAAAAAAGATCTCGAGCTTGGATTTTTATCGGGCTGATGTGAAAACCCGTTGGTTAGGCACTTCACTCGTTTTCAAAGTGGCATAATGCATAAGCTTGCCCGACGTAACAATTTATGGAATTCATGTTCTAACAAAGAATGAACTTGCGTTTAGATCAGGTGATCAGAACTCCATCAGTTGACAATTTAGCAGCAGGCATCCATTTAATTGTTTTGTATTGAATGCAATAACAGCCTATTTCCTTTTATATTGCGAAATACACCTACCATTCTTGCTGTCAGGTGGATGTGCTGGCGAGCACTATTTAGATAACGATCACATGAATAATCATCGCCTCACAGATGCTTATCTCAGTGAATTTACAAACCAAAATGCCTGTTGGTACAAATGACCTTTTTCTGCTCATGCGCAAAGTGGATTACGAACTGGTCTAGTTAAAAGTCAATCAACAGCAAGCAACACGAAACCTACAGAAAGAGGTGATGGCTTGTCTTAGAATTGGAGTCAAATTTGTTCTCTTCTCTTTCTTCTTATTCTCTCTTTCATCTCTCACTCTTTTGTTCTTTGTTGGTTTGTGCACGCACGCATGTTGTGTGTGTGTGTGCGTGTGTGTGTGTGTGGGGGGGGGGGGCTTCTTTTTCGAGAACGTACCCCACCACAAGCTTCTGCCTTTTCGTAGTTTCCTTCCCCGTACATTATTCTAATTTTCAAGTACAAATATGGCATGCTCTATAGACTTATTGAAGTTTACGAGTACACTGTACTTTTTATAAGCGGGGTTTCCATTCTTTTTTTTATGACCATATTTTGTAGTTTGATGTATTGATGATTGTATGTTACGATTGTAATTAGTGGAAAACTCTGTTAATGAAATGAATGAAATGAAATGAAATGAAATGAAAGGAAATGAAATGAAATCGATCTTGAGAACAATCTTGAGAATGAAAACGATCTTGAGAATGTCTCACGAAGTACACACAAGCAATTTGCGAATACGTCGAGAAATGATCGGACGAACTTCGCTGCTTTCATGTAACGTATACAAGACATTATCCAAACTGTCGGAATCTGTTTGGGGTTTTACGAGGATTTTGCGAACATCGCGCGCATCTTAAGTAAGTCGTGCGCATATGACGAAGCTTTTGATACATTTTCGAGAGCAAATCATTATGAGTAAATCACATTCTGGGATCTGGAAATGATCGCAAGAAGTTTAGAATGTTTTCAGCTCCCACCAAACTAAAAACGACACCAGCGAACAGTCGACTAAGCTTCTGAACCACGGGCCCGGTTTGGCGATATCTTACGCGTGTTTTACAGCTTAGAATACGAACGAGGGACTTTGCCATTTCTCCGACATCCGCATCCTTGTCAAATCGTTCGAGTGCCCGTGAAAACGGGGTCATCCCAAGAAACCGACACCCACGAGTCATACGGTCCACGAGACCGACATAAAAAAAAATAGGTCCATGAGTCATACAGCCCATGAGTTGTACGGCTCACAAGTCATACAGCCCACGAGTTCGACACTACACACAAAAGGCTCACGAGACCGACACTAAGCAAAGAAAGCCCACGAGACCGACACTATACAATAAAGGCTCACGAGACCGACACTAGGCAAAGAAAGCCCACGAGAGACCGACACTAGGCAAAGAAGGCTCACGAGGCCGACAGGATGAACAGCGCCATCTACATGTCAATTACCTGTACGCAAAAGAGGCTCACGAGACCGACACTAGGCAAAGAAGGCTCACAAGACCGACACTAGGCAAAGAAAGTCCACGAGAGACCGACACTAGGCAAAGAAGGCTCACGAGGCCGACAGGATGAACAGCGCCATCTACATGTCAATTACCTGTACAGGGTGTTCCATGAAGGGGAAAATTACGTACTGGCGGGTACAATTTCGTCACGCTTTCGAGCAAGAGACTGTAACTAGTTGAAGAGCACCATCTACTTATCAATGACATCAAGTAACTATGTATTTCTACACGTGTGGCTTTTAGAGGGCAATTCTTTCACGCTACGGGGAGCGACATTGTTACCATTTTTTTTAATGAAATTGTGGGGACCCCCCCCCCCCCCCCAAAAAAAAAAAATGTATGAAAAAATCATAGAGGACAAGAACGATGCATGATTTGATTTTAGATGCCATCGTGCTATTTTTAATAGGCTTTCCCAATTTCTAGATAGACGGTGGAGAGGATGTAAGCTTTTTTTCACCTTTTTCTTTCTCTCTTCACTAGTTTAGTATTCCTTATTAGATATCCTATCCTCCTGCTTATACCCGCCTGCTTAGAGTTCAATTTGGTGTGTTTTTTTCTGTAACTATAATACATGACATTTCAAAGGATGAAAACGCTTTATATCGCAGCGATTTACCTCGATTTGTGACTTGTATTTGTAAGATTATTCTCCTCAAAACGGTACATTTTTCAGGAAATAGAATAGCTGTTCGTATATGGATGCATCTTCATTTTCCGAATCCTTAAAGCTATTTTGATAGACGATTATATCATTTTCCGTGAATTTGTACTAAATCAGCACCTTTGTTGATGACTACTCCCCTTCAATATCATGTAAAGCAAGTGTGCAATGCAACATTGACCATTTTGTGAAATATTTTCTTGTAAACCTCATTTCACACCTGGGTATTATTCTAGTTGATTGATCTGAACGTCCACATCATTTTATTTCATTTTTTTTCTAAGCAGGTGTATACCGGTATATGTTTCGCGGAAAGGGATACGTGGGTGTTTCGGCATTTTCGAAATTAATGTGGAAACATCTCATGCACTTTTACTGAATCTTGTTTATTTTTTCACAAACGCTCAAACGCGCAAGCACAATTTAAAATCTTGAACAGTTCAGGGGGAGAGGGAGGGCAATTGACGGGGTAATCCCCTAGCAACTCTCCTTTTCCATCGCTCATATCTTCCTTATGCCATTATCTGGACACCCTATACAATTAATTGGTCTATAGGCGGAGCTCTTCATCCTGTCGTTCTCGTGGGCCTTCTTTGCCTAGTGTCGGTCTCGTGAGCCTCTTTTGCCTAGTGTCGGTCTCGTGAGCTTTTTTTGCCTAGTGTCGGTCTCGTGAGCCTTTTAAGCGTAGTGTCGGTCTCGTGGGCTTTGTTTGCATAGTGTCGGTCTCGTGAGCCTTTTGTGTGTAATGTCGAATTCACGGGCTGTATAACTCGTGGGCTTATTTCACTTGATGTCGAACTCGCGGGCTGTATGACTTGTGAGCTGTATGACTCGTGGGTGTCGGTCTCGTGACGTGCACCCGTGAAAACAGCCCTTCGTGCACTCATCACACTGTCCCGAAATTGAGCAAAAATGAACACACGAAAAAGAAAATGTTCAAATTCAGCTCTGATCGTGTAAACTTCTGTCATTCCAGGCACCTCATAGCCATCGTATGACCGCCGATAGAGTCCCTCCTGCTCCGGCAGCAACTTCGTGAGGGGCAGCGAAATCTTTGACAACCAAAAATTAGCGCGAAGATCTTGTGATGGTTCATCTTGTAATAAAGATTCGCATCTTCGTGTAGCTGTCTAGTGTGGTACTAGAGTGTCATCGTGTGACGACCTGTATAGGCATCGTAAACTATTTGCTTCTGAAAAGTGGCTCTGAAACAAGTTCAGTGTCAATCTCGTGCAAAATTGAAAAGTCAATATTCATATGGCTATCGTGTATCAATTTTGGGACCGTGTACCATAGCCTTGAGTAGACATGGTAGAACAGAATTGATGGCAATAATAACAAGGGAAAGTCATTGTCACTAATTTTCTTCTTGCACATTCTGGAAACGTAATCCTTTTGAATCGACACTTCCGATGTTTATGCTAAAGCTTAGCCAACAATGGCAAAGCTAAGTTTTATAAATTTCAATTTGAACATGGAACTGCCTGATGAAGACTCCAACTAGATACTCTTCAAATTTGTAAATTAAAAAAAAAGAACATGAAATTATTTTTTACCTGAAAGCCCGGACTATTGCGATAAATAAATACAATTAGCGACGTTCACTCTGTTTTCAAATCAGTGACAACTCGAGATACAAAAAGATGTGTCGTGGAATGTATTTTCTATCGTTAAAAAGAATGGGATCAGCCGACCATATGAAATGATGATTAATCATATGGGACCGATGCATTTATCAAGATTTTAATAAGACATATATGATCATACACACATGAGAACAGAATGGTACCAACTTTTCATTGGTAATAGCGAATTTCTGGGATGAGAATATGTGTGATCCGTATAGCCACATGCTATCATAAGATGGAACCCTTTCACATTGCCGTCGATGACAATCCCGTACTATCTTCAGGTTGCAAACAACGAGGTCGATCTAGCTATCGGTGGCGACCAGGGAGGCTCGGTTCGGATCCCGGCAAGCTGGTGTGGATTGGTGGGACTGAAGCCAACTTTTGGACTGGTCCCGTACACCGGCGCAGGTTCGGGGGAGCTGACGCTCGATCATCTTGGTCCAATAACTAGGACTGTCGAAGACTGCGCACTGATGTTGGAGGTAAAGTGGCAACCATGAAGTGAAATAAGATCTTCAGTACTGTATAATTATTGTCATGTTGTGCCTGATTTCACTAATACTACATATAATGCATCAATAACTCCTGATTCATCCATGCTAAGGCCGTCATCCAAGTTAAATCCAAGTTATAGTTAAGATCTCCTCTCTGAAATAAATGTCAAATCTAAGACATTGGTGACAGGGCTTTTGAAAAAATGGCACCATCATTACGGAATGATCTCCCTCTTGATAATAGATGCATTACAGATTTTGATGATTTCAAATCTGTGTTGCAAACCCATCTTTTTGATAAGTGTTAATTGTTATGTGAATTGAGAAATATTTGAAAGATTATGTTATTATGCGTTCTAAGAACTGACTATCACTATTGTTATTATTATCATTATTATTATTGTTATCATTATCATTATTATTATTATTATTACTATTATTATTATTATTGTATTAAACATACGCACATTTTCGGTTCACAGGAATAAGATGATAAAGTTGGTGATAGTGCAAGTTTTCAGAATCATGACCCATGCACGGTACGTATATTGTGTGAGTTAATTCATGTGTTTGTTTGTAATCATCTTTTGAAACATATATCATCTGGACATTTATATATTAGACATTTAAATGTATCCTTGATATTATTTACATATATGTACATGTTCTTTTCCTGGTATGTCAACAGGCCATTGCAGGTTATGACGACGGTAGAGACCCGAGGCAGCCGTGCAATATCGATGTGCCAAATTACACAAAACATGTAAGAAATTCTTAACCATGAGTATGTCCCTCCTTTGCAAAAACATGTGGGGAAAGGGACGTTGTTTTACAAAAATGAAGTCCATAGGCTGAAGTCTAGCTATTTAGAAACAATTATTTTTTTTAATATTAATGCCGACTGGCATTGTTGTAATTTTGTGACATTTCTATTTCATTATATCATCGTAAAGCGTCACAAAGGCAAGGTGAATGAACTCCACCAAACATTTTTTATTTAAAAAAAAACTGAGATGAGATCATAATCATGAACGAATGACTGCAGAGTATGGCTTGGAGTACTAAGTGTACGAGTGCGTGATAATGCGTTTCTTCCGAAATCTCATACCATCTTTTGCTCGTAATATCTATCTTATGTGAATATACAATGAAAATATGCACTTTTCGTGCCGATTAATTTTCTGATGGTTGCCAAGAATTAGCATGCCTTCATGTCAACGTAAACAAAGATGTCGATTAGTAGATCCTAACAGCGGAATTTTCTTGTCATGATATTTGAGAAGGGACAAGTGACTTTCACTTGTATTTGTTTTGGGGGACACTTGGGGACACTCAGTGACGGTAGTTCAATTCAACTCAGATTGAATGCATTGAAAGAAAGCGATGCAATTTTATTCAAACGCGTCTTGTAGATACATGGTTGGTACCACATCTCGCCTATAAGCACGAGAATTCTGAATACACTAATTTCTTCCTGTAATACCGCTTATTCCCAATTTGCTTTAATATGCAGCCGATCATATTAACGAACAATATATACGTATATATTTCCGTACCTTTTCATTGTTTTATCTAGCTGAAAGACATAAAACCCGAAACGATATCTGTCGCCGTATTGAAGGAGGGCTTCGGACAAGATTGTTCTGATCCCGCCGTCGATCGAATCGTAACCGATACCATTGATCGATTTGCAGCAGCGAGTGGTGCGACGGTTTCACCAACATCGATGCCTCTTCACAGATTCGGTATTTTGTTCTCTTTTATGATACATTTGATAATGTTTAGAATATCTAGTTGAAATCTCACAAACTTTTGAACATCTGTACAACAAACTTGCTATTGTTAAAAAGGAAGAAGAAGAAATTTGTTAATATGTTAATATTGTTATGTTATCATGTTGATATTTCAAATATTGTTCTACAGTAGTTGTGAACATGCAGGAATGCAAACATAGTTTCGTCATCTTTAGAGAAAAAAAAAACATATTCTTGATTGTTCATATACCATAATCATAGGACGTTGTAACCGCTATAACTGTTGTGAAATATGATATGAAATAACAGGTATACTTCTCTCCTATGTTATGTCCTATTTTGATTAAACTATGGGTGTTTTTCAATCCCTCTCTGTTTTCTCAGAGTCATCTTGACTGAATTTGCCTCATGACTAAGGATTTTCTTAAAGGGGAAATCCAGTCCAAATATAAGTTAGTCTGATAAGAAATGGTAAAATATTACGAGTTCAACGGTATATAATTTGATCGAAATCGGATGAAAAATATGGAATTTATGACATTTCGAAGTTTCGCTAACAGTTCTTGAACAGTCAAAATGAATATGCAAATGGCAAAGTAAGCAAGTCATCCCCTCACAACTCACCATATAGTTTTTGCACAAAAAAAAATGACATTTCCAGTTTTTCATTCAAATGCAATTATGCCTGAGGCTCAAATCCTTATACATGTATATCTAACTGATCAGTATTCTGAAGTTATTCAACCAGGAAAAACTTCATGTTTCAGACTTCAATGACAGAAACATTGAATTTATGTCATTTTTTTTGTACACCATTAATGGAAAATTTTGAGGGTAGGGCATGGTTAATTCACTCATTTGCATATTCATATCCACTGTACAAGAACTGTTTTGCAGAAATTAGCAAAACTTCAAAATGTCACAATTTTATTATTTTTCATCCGATTTCAGTCAAATTTTTACCCTTGAACTTATAAGATTTTACTTTTTTATCAATTAACTCGTATTTGGACTGGATTTCCTCTTTAATCGTGATATCACTGATTTTTTAGGACGTTCTGCCGAAATTAACCTTACCATGGTTATATTCGTGTGGCTTTGTTTTTTTGTTTGTTTTTTAAGTTGTGTTAAGAAAGAAGTTGTTGGTCTTATATTGCTGAAAGGTGTACACACCGGACAGAATTCAGACTTAGCCTTACCTATCTTTGGGTCAATACCTTCTGCTGCTTACTGTGTAGTAATGTCAGTGTTATATACATTTATTTTACTGAATTCTGTTCACAGGCATACAACTAGGACTGCCAATTGATATAATTGGAGGGTTAGATTGTGTCATGCACTCAGGAGGTAGGTATCAATACTTTCGTCGGAATAGATGCAGCTTGTGTTTTGTCCTCTCCTGCAAGACTCTGAAATTTTCAGAAATTTGTCTACAATTCAATGTTCATCAAAATTGATCAACATCAAAACTTAGATCTCATCATCCCGGTTTGGGGAAGATAGATAAAGCATTATGGCAAGGCTGACAATTCAACATGAAGAGTAATTGTTCATATATGATACACGTTGCTGGTAAAATCGCACCACTTTGTTTAGTTTTGTTCTTTTTTGTTCTTTTTTTCAGCAGTCAAAGTTTCCAAGTTCTTCCATAGATTTAGGGAAGATGTTTAATTCATAAAAATGGTAATTCTAGAGTAATTATGTATAGTGCTGCCTGAATTTGGTTTGAGTTTAATATTATCAAAAACTGGTACTTCTGCCCCAACTCTGTCAAAATGATGCCGACAGTGGTACAGTGGCATTTACTGCATTTCAATATTAGCCGCAGAATCAACTAACATTATGTTTACATGAAAACCTGTTCGTATCTTTTTTGTTTATTTATTTTTTTGTTTGTTTTAATATCTTATGAAACTCCATACAGTGATGTGCTTGATTTACTATCCGATACTTTATGTTCCCAGAATGCTTGTAAGACAATCTATGCAGTCATTCAAAATGTGATATATTTTCTGCTGTATAGTGATGTAACACAATTGCCCTGTAAAAATTAGATTTTAGTAGTTATGAAGACAGTTCTGAATGCATAGAATGTTAAACCTCTTCGTAGGTGCCGGACTGCATCACACGGGTTATTATCCAACCAGCATGATGAAGATTTTAGCAACGCAGTTTCAGCAGCACAAGAGTAAACTCGCCCCACTGAACAAGGTATGGTGTACTGTGTCTCGTTCAGTCCACTTCACAATAACGTAATGATACTTCACAATAACATAATGATAGTTCGAAGTATACAGAAGACATAAACAAAATAGTTAATTACGTTGTTACTTAAGATCTCGCAATTCAGAAATATATGAAATAAAGAATATTAATGTGCACATTTTTCATTGAGCTTTCACATTCCTCTATTTCACTGATGACTTCTTTTCGGAAGAGACCCAGCCAACTGAAAACAATAGCTGTTTCAAAATATAGGCTTATGACAAGGACTCTCGGCATAACAAGAGACTCCCTTTTATCTATTCAAATTTAGAAAGATCAGAATTCTGATCTCATGAATTGTTTTCTGAGAGTTTTGAAAAAAATCATCGTGAACAGGGAATAAAGGACATATTTTTGCTACAATTTTTCACTCATCCGCCTGTTCATGTATTCATCACTGCAATAAATCATTCGCTCGTCGCATGGACTAGCACTACACAAAAAATTATTGTTTTCCAACCACGTGCAGCTCATGTTTCTATCAGGAACGTATCTGAAGAGAAACTACTGCTCCCTCTACGGCAAAGCACAAAATCTTCGTCAGCTCTTGACGCAGCAGATGGAGGAAACGCTACAGTGTCACGATGTGATCGCCATGCCAACCATTCCTTTCACCGCTCCCAAGATACCCTCAGGGGAAGCAACAGAAAAAGGTAACCAATCGCGCAGATCCCAACGATGATCAGACACAGACATTTCCGTAGTGAAGAAGATACCGTAAAAAAATGTCTTATCAAAATGATTTCAGAAGGTAATATAATATTTCTCCGCAGATCATCAACCATTTATTTGTTTGTAGATTGTTGTTCTTTTTTCTGTCGTCGGAAACCAAAGAAAAAACAGTGTTAAAAAGTCAACTCACTCATGTGCTGTACTCCTAGGCTCGGAGCAGCACATATAAAGTGCGTTGATTTTATTAACAATGTTTGTTTGTTTTTTTTCCCTTTTGTTCTAGCAAGGGTTTATCAGTGCACACATGGAGATCTGAATTTGATTCGACTTCATTTTGACTAAACTTTCTCAGCCCCGGAAGGGAAGCTGTGTGGAAATAAGCACATGATACATATCTAATTCCAAACATTCTCAGAAAAATGACGCATGTCTAATTCCTACAAAGGTGCCCCAAATATCCTTACATATTTACTGATGCCTAAATCAATAGCAAATGTTGACCTCTTGATAAAATGGTACAAACGATTATTCGACAGAATTCTTGATATCACAAATTGAATTCTTGATATCAGAAATTTAGTTTCTTGATATCACAAAATGGAATTCGTGATATCAAAAATTAACTTTAGATCTAAAAAGCTTGCCATACGACAGACGACAGCAATGAATGATTTAAATTATTTAAATTATTTTACTTATGAAATAATAATGATGATAATGATGATAATAATGATGGTATTAATAATAATAATCATAATGATAATAATAACAATAATATTTAAGCAATGTAATATTAACATCTAGGATGTCCTCTCAGAAGCACTGTTTTCCAAGCGGGAAACACTTCCATCAACACTTTCATAACCCTATAAGGGCCCAGCAATGCTGCACACCCACTCACATACCAATGCATCACAGAGCTCGATCTTAATGAAATAGATGCAGAATGGATATTGACAACGTATTATTCCTTAATGTGATTCTTATGTTCACAAGAAGTGAAACTAATAGACTTTGCGATCATTATTACAGTAATAGTAGTAGCAGCACACGTATCGACATATCTGTTATTCTTTTTTTTCCTCATTGCCACTATCAACATCACCATCATTCTCAAATTTCCCCTGTTTTTCATGGCAGAAATTTTAGAAGTCAGCAACAACATGCTGACCAACGTCAAAGTGAGCAACCTGACGGGCCATCCTTCTATCACCATCAACGTTGGTTTTGTCGGCGGGCTGCCAGTTGGTCTGCAGCTCACGGGAAAGAAATTCGGCGAGCTACGTCTTCTGCAGATTGCGCAGGCCTTCGAGGAATTCGTTAATGCGCAACCAGCGCAGGACGCGTGACGGACGGAGATTTCAGTACCAGTAGATCACGAGCAGAAACGCCGTCGACGCGTAAATTAGCCTATATGACGCACAAAACATTAATTGCTGTCATTACTGTAACAGCATTGTAATCAAACCGATTGCTTTTAAGGGAGATTAACTCATATCAGTAATTACAGTAATGGCATGGTCTTACCTACTTGAAGAGAAAGACAGTAAGTGATCGCAAAATGGCACAGAATTATACACCATTTCGAACAAGGTGAAAGATTACTAGATGCCATATTCAGCTCTGTTCGCCTCATTGAACATACCGTTTCATCTTTCACCAATTTCGAAATGTCGTTCACTGCACCAATAGGGGTGTAGACCTACCAGTGACGTCATTGTGCGCGATCCAAAACTGCTCGATGGCATCTGTACGCTCTTGATTTGGAAAGTGTTCGGTGTACTTGCTAGCAAAACCGATGTCATATGATAAGCAGTCGACAAATCGGCTAGTAGGAATCGTTTCAATGTTTTATCTTACTTCCCTAGACTGCAATCATCTTTCTGTGAATTGAAATACTTATATGATATTGGATGGCCTTGAGGTTAATACAAGGAAATATTGGACGAGCTATGTACAAATATTGGACGAGTCGAAGATGAGTCCAATATTTTGCTTAGCGAGTCCAATATTTCGTTGTATTGACCGTAAACAGGACATCCAATATTATCATTATTATCCTACAGAGGATTTTAGCAAAGAATCTTTGCAAGATCGGGTTTGTCAAGCTGTTCGAAATCGTTATCTAAGTTTTTCTCACGCAGATAATCTTTGAATACACTCACCGAGATCTTGGTGGCTTTGTGCGTATTCTCACTGTCTTTTTTTATTTAGAAGTTTTTCATAACCCTCTGCATCCATGCAGATCTGCAAATCTCCGACGAGCTGTAGATCTATCCATGGTAGCCGCCATGTTACTGTTCGGCCGAGATCTAGCTAATTTAGACCAGAATTAGATGTTCTTGTAGCCGAGATCTGAGACACAATTCACGTCACATCTACCAAAGATCGTGAAAGATCGAATTAACACATAACGTAACATGCATGCAAATGCAAGCGGCGGCCGGCTATATGTATTTGGATATCGCGGGCTATCTAGCAGTAGCGCCGAGCTGATCGATCGTCGCCTGCACAAACAATGCAACTTGTTTTCATCAAACCTAAATTTAATTTCCTGTTATGAAAGTGATATTTTGAAAAATTGTATGAAAAACAATTGTAACTAATTAATATATGAAATTTGTTTGTATAAACACAGAATTTTAGAAAAAACGATAATTTAGTTAATTCGTGATTGACCAATTACAGACGTTTTTACTTCATATTTCGGGTCATCTCGTATATCTCAACCAATCACGGTGCAGTTTATAAAAACTTTGGGGAATCCCCCTCTTGCCGTCCAATATTTCAAATATTGGTCGCCTCGGCAAATAAGTGGGTCGGAGGTTATGAGGTGCGTCGACAAAATAACACTTGTATTTGGGCTCTAAAAATACTCTGTATGGATAATAATGTACATTGTTAAACTCTAAACGCCATTTCGAGTGGATTACAGCTGCGATATGCATTTGCGCATGCGCATTTGTCATCTTTGTTTGCTGCTTGATCTGGTGATATTTTGTCACACTCTCTCCTCTCTACATCCTCCTCCACTCCCTCCCTATCTCTCCCTCTCTATGAGACAGTGTGAAGCGTGTGAAAGACCTCAAAATGACGTCATTACGTTTCAGTCCACTCGGTCGTCGCGATCGGCCTCGAGGTCCTTTGTGGATCCACACAGACAAATGGGATGAATGGATTGCTTACGAAAAAATGTTCCTGTTTTAATAATGCCATACTTTAATAATAGAGTGACAAGCTTAGATAAACGTCATCGACTTGAGAGTGCTGGATTTGCAGCATAGTCAGATAATCTGAATGACTGGAGGAGCATCGATATCTGAAGGAGGGTTATATTCTACAGGTGTTGGTTTTGTTTTCTGGTTTGGGGTTAGTTTCTCTGCATGAAAGTATGTGTAGTTAGCTATAGTTCTTATAAAATTTATTTGTATCTTTTACGTGTAGGTGTTGCAGAGACTGATTTGAGAGTGTAGTGCTAACCTTTGTTTGGTAAACATATTCTTCAGAGGGGGTAGAGTATCTTGCTATATGTGTTTTTATGATTTTTCGGTATATAAGAGAAAATATTTCATTTCTAATTGGAAACCGAGTCTGCGCTTTACATTTATTTTTTGTTTCACCATCCTTCCAAACAAACTCACGCAAGCGTAAGAACCAACACATCACGAAAGGTACTTCTCACTTTGCTTTAAAGTGTTTTCAGTATCAGGTTCTATGATTTTGCGCGCAATATTATGTGACACGACTAATCTTTTGTCAGAAACATTAATAACGAAATGGCACAAACTGTTCACTGGTATGACGCAATTCCATTTCATTCAGTTGCATGTACAGATTTGCCTTTATCAATATCTTCCATAGCTTATGGTCAGGCTTTGAAAAATTGATCAACAGCTATCATTATTATCATTATTATTATGATTATCATTATGATTATAATAATTATTGTTATTATTATTATTATTATTATTATTATTATTATTATAATCTCCACATCTTATGAATTACACGTGTGCTAGTGTTGTAAAGAACCCAATGTCAAAATGGATGTTATCACATTTTTGTTCCTCGCTGTAGGGTTAATGAAGCTATAGTTAAATCTAGGAGCAGTAGGCCAGCAGGTTCGGAGCTGCGTTTGGATTGGCCACCACTCCCAGCGTTGCCGAGCTGGTGATCTTGTCGTACACTTGCTGCGCTGAGTATCCCTGGCCCAGCAACACAGCGGCAATTCCTGGTGGAAATATGATTAAAAAAAAAGGGAGGCAACCGCACAAAAAAAAAAAAATGTTGATACATGTATTCGCGTGAGCTCTTTTACTGCCCTTATACTCTTCAACAAGCCTTTAAAGATCTGTTCTGTGCTACCATTATATTTTTTGTTTTACATTACACATCACAGGAACTGATTCCCCCCCCCCTACGATCACATCTCAATTCAAAAGCACAAACAATATACAACAAGTAGGTGACTTATCATAACGTAAGGGGATGTTTCAGTTCCTTTGTACTGTAGTCGCGCAACTGGTCACATCCCGAAACTGTGGCACTTAATAGACCAGAGTGTACACAATACTCCTTTCCTTCAATATTTTAAAGGGGATGGCTAGTGACTGATCAGTGGGAATCAGTGGAATGCTGGGGATGGTTGTTCCAATCCTTTCGGGATTCATTTAAGAGCTACTTTTTTATATATCTATTGTTGTGTGAAAATTATTTGCTTCAGAATAGGTTCATATTCAAGTAATGTGCAGTTTAATGTTTCCAGGTTAGCATGCCTGTACAGTGACGGGACATTAAACTGCACATTACTTAGAGATGAGACCGTTCTGAAGCAAATAATTTTCACACAACAATAGATATATAATGTACTCTCAAATGAATCCCACAAGAATTGGAGCAATCATCCCCCAGCAATTCCCACTGAGTCCCACTAATTAGTTTCTAGCCATCCCCTTTAAAGGGATGGTACAGTATTGGTAGAGATGAGGATTGGACTTTAAACTTTTTGCGAGATACCAAGAAACCACTTATGAAATAATATGAAAGAGCATACCATTCTAAGAGGAATTCAAAGTTTATTTGATCAAAAATCTGTTTTGGAATGGCCGAGACATCCAAAAACAAAGTAAAACAAAGCGATCGTAATGAAAGGTGAATCACATCTTCTGATAGGATTGCTCTTTTTCTTTTGATATCTCAACCATTTATTTCAAAACCAGTTTTGTCATATAGTTTGTATTGAATTCCTCTTGGAATTACATGCTTTTTCATATTGTATAAGAGCTTTCTCTTTGTCTCATCAAACTGTAAGAAACGTGAAGATTGGTCTCAACCAAAACTATACTATCCCTGTAAGCTCTGAAATGGAAGTTGTCAATTCGATTTTATAACGCTATTCTATTTCGCATACTGGATCCAGAAAATATAGAAATCTGTGCGTAATCAGATTAATAAAGCATTTGATATAACATCGAGGAATTCGAATTTTATCCGAAGACTCGAAAATGTCGCGAATTATTCGAAGCTATATGGATACGCTCGAGAATTACCTCATTGATATCAAAGTATACTCTCATACAGGTATCCCACTGAGTCATAATGGGATGTGAAAACTATGTGTGTGTGAAAACTATTTACTGGTTAATAGGGTCCATTTCTGGACGAATGCAATTTACCCTTACTTCTGCCCTCCATATCATGCCATGTTTCCCAATAGTTTACAAACCTTTTTGTATATATGTGTGTGTTGTTTGATCTGTCTCTAACATTCCTTTGTAAAATCTTATTTTGTCTATATATGTCTTAACATAGTAAATCATGTTAACAATACCGATTAAATTACAAAGAATCACAGTCATTATTGCTACAGCGCAAATGTTTCTAAACTGTTCAAACGGGTTGTGGTTTGTATGTTGCATTTCAACTTCTTATGATTTACAAAATGCAATAACAAATATAGAATCTGTATGATTTGCTTACCCGTAATATATTGTCTACGGGTTAACTCTCGTTCTATGCTGTTATGAATTATACTCTTTTTGTGTTAGGCATGTTGACTGAATTCGTAAACGGCGCACAATATTGTTGTAACTCTGCTTGGGTTTATGCTTTGTATCGTAATTACGTGTTGGGAATAAATTGAATTTTTTAAACCAACTTTGACCAACATCATCATTGTAATACGTAAGGCCAAGTAAAAAAAGAAACCAGTTTCTCGTCCTCGCGCGCATCGACTTTGGCCGCCGCATCGATTTTTTTACTATTTACTATTTTCAAAATGGCGCTGAAAATACCAAGAAATTCATAATTCTCGTCCCAGCCAGCTCCCCGCCCGCATCGATTTTCAGTTGCCGCATCGACTTTTTTGATATTTACTATTTTTTCGGCCGCCGAAAAAAAAATCAACAATTTATTCACCTACCAATCGTGATTTCTAATTACGCCTTGCGTCCTCTACTTAGCTGTAGTACAGCTGTAGCTTCTGTAGTGCGTATGTAATACACTGTAACGCATGCATTTCACACTGCGAGCTCGGCATGCGCAAGAAGGAATGACACACAAAGCAGTTGAACTGTAGTTGGATGGGCGGGCGGCGGCCCTGGGGGGTGTTTCATAAAGCTGCTCGTAAAGTTACGAACAACTTACGAGCGACTGGTGATCAGTTCTTGTGCTGAATTATGGAAATTCTGATAAGTATAGCACAACAGAACTGATCACCAGTCGCTCGTAAGTTGTTCGTAACTTTACGAACAGCTTTATGAAACAGGGCCCTGGGCTGTGATGTACAGCGCACTCGGTACGTCGTGATGTAGACAGGACGTTGAGCACCTTCTGTACATTTCTCTCGTGCTGTTGCCCGCTTCATGTGCTGCTAGATTGATTGCGCAATGTAACCACAAACCCCGTTATTACGAGATCCGTGGGACCGGCGATATTACCTCGTTATAACCGGTACCTCGTTATAACCATACTCATTAAAAACAAACAAAAACATGAGCATGACGTCATATATCCATCCATGAAACTTAAACATATCCTTTGCGTTGTTGTTACACAATTATTGAGCGTTATTATTGAGAGAATAAACGGGAGATTATTTGTGAATTAGACGAAGAAATAGAGGTTGAAATGATAAGTTAATTCTTTATTGTAATTCTTGTTTTTTAAGCTTTTCCTAAACACAAGCGCAAATATGGGGGCAAATATATACTGTAGAGTAACATACAGGCCTTGTTTACCTAACTTGCTAGGTATTTTTACGCTGTTGGTGCCCAGCGGGAATCGGCGATGATTTCATGAATCATTTCGGCTGTAATCTTGTACACATGTACAATGTATGATCGTTAAGCCCAAATGGATTAAAAATGCGTTCTTTATTTTCTTCCGAAAATCTCTTCGCGTTTTGTTTGACCGTTCTTGAAAATATGTGACAGGATTGAATGTGGGAGGTTGTCATCCTGTTTACGCAAATATGTACCAGATCTATTCAAACTAATAAATGCGTTTGTTTCTTTTTCTGATTTAGGTTAACATGCGTCATTCAACTTTTTTAACGCTACTGTCACCTGGCGAGATCGCAATGATTTCAGAGTAACATACGTGCGTTGTTTACCGCTAACTTGCGAGGTATTTTACGCTGTTGGTGCCCAGCGGGAATTCGATAATTTCATGAATCATTTGGCTGTAATTTTATACAATGTATGATCGTTGCGCTCGAAGGGATTAAAAATGCGTTCTTTATTTTCTTCCCAAAATCTCTTCGCGTTTTGTACATCCGTTCTCGAACTGTTGAATGCGTTTGTTTCTATTTCCGAGCACCGATTAAGTAGGTTAACATGCGTTATTCAACAATTTTTACGCTACTGTCACCCGGCGAGATCGCGATGATTTCATTCATTATTTCGGCTTTAATGATACACACTCATATTTAAATTATCATTCGTTAAATGATAATGAACACATCCAGATCTATTCAAACTAATACATGCGTTTGTTTCTTTTTCCGAGCACCGATGAAGTAGGTCAACATGCGTTATTCAACTATTTTTACTCTACTGTCACCTGGCAGGATCGCGATGATTTCACTAATTATTTCTGCTTTGATCATACACACTCATATTGAAATCATCATTTGTTAAATGATAATGAACAAATCCAGATCTGTTAAAACTAATAAATGCGTTTGCTTCTTTTTCTGAACACCGATTAAAGTATAGGTTAAAATGCGTTACTCAACTATTTTAACGCTACTGTCACCCGGCGGGATCGGGGCGATGATTTTATTATTTCGGCTTTAATCATCCAAACTCATATTTGCTCAAAACCAGCAAAAGAACTGGAAGTCGGAACTAAAATTGGAAAGAATATAATGATGAGTTGCACACGCATTCCAATTGTCCATTTTTGGTCAAATTTTATTGTCGCTACATGAAAAGTTTTTGAATGCGTTATCTATTTTTTTCTAGTTGCGCTGTGGTCTGACCTCATATCACGCACGCGTTTCTCGCGAAAAAGAAAATCGAATGATTATGTTTAATAATTAGTAGGAACATCGGAAGGTGTTCCTGCTTATCGCGTGATTAAGAAGAAAACATGGAAGAAACGGTTCTCTGCAAAACGGGAAAAGACGTGGATAGCGAGATTTCGGTTTCCAATGTTTCATTTGTCGCGTGTTTGAAAGCGGCAATTTGGTCAAGAAATGGAACCTCGTTATATCCGATCAAATTGCTTATGTTTTTCTTTATCATGATTTACCGAAATTGTCCTCGTTATAACCGGAATCTCGTTATAACCGAACACGTTATAACCGATTCGTTCTGCCATTACACGCAAAGGAAAACGGGACCGACGCGATCACCTCGTTATAAGCAGTTCCTCGTTATAACCGAACTCGTTATAACGGGGTTTCCCTGTAGTAGAGGAGACCAACCAGCCAGCATAGCATGCGTTCTGGAGCTGGAAAAAATCGTGGAGTGATGGAGAGAACCGATCTCAAGCGCTCATGTGCACAACGAACGGCTTTAGTATTCAACTGGTTCGTATTCTGTCTTTCAGTAAAAAGGAAATCAGGTGGTTGTTTCACAGGGTTGACAATTGGCAGTACTGTCTGCGGCATTTTAAATCCTTGAGCGAATAAGTTTTCATATGAGAAAAGATCTAACTCAGTGAGTTTGTGTTGTGTTGAAAGGCAAAAATAATGCTATGGCTATGCATTTCCAGAGATAATGGTTGGATTCATAGGTTCAACAAGAGTGATGTATAAATGTGTATACAGTATGTTAAAAAAAACGTGTTTTTTTTTTCATACCCTTGATATGACTGAATGAATACAGTCACAGTGTAGTTAAATTGGTATACTTGTCATGCATAAACAGCAATATACGCAGATTTGGTATTAAATTGTGCATCACTCAAAATAACGTGGGTTTATATCACACATAAACACATATTACTTTCATTTTGACAATCCTCGAAAAAATAGTAAGATATCAAATAGTAAGGACCTCCCTCATCGCCTTGCTCAAAAAACCCGGACGAGAAACTACTTTCTTTTTTTACTTGGCCTAATATACATGTATATTTTTTTGGATGGTCCTTCTTACCGGCAACATGAGGACAGGCCATGCTGGTCCCGCTGTAAGTCCTGGTCCCGTCGTTAGAGTCATGGGCCAGACTGATGATGCTGGAGCCGGGAGCGAAGAGCTGAACGCATCGGCCGTAATTGGAGAAAGACGACCGAACATCATACCTGTCGGTCGACCCGACGGTAATGACCTGCGCCGAAAGAAGGAAGTAAAGTTGTTTGCTAAAATGTACCATAAAACCAGGGAGGTCCCACCTCCCTGATAAAACGGACTAGAAAGCCGATTGCACGCACATAAACACAAAAAAAAAACAAAGCATGATGCGATGGGCATAGCTTATCACAGACGTGTGAACGCGACCTGCCTCATGATGAGGATTCGTGAAGCTACGAATCTTATTCTATTTAAGTCAAACAGTACTCAGCTGTTTGTTAAACACTTCATAATTCCTTCAGCGGCACAAATGCCAAACAACATTATTCAAATAACCTTTGTTACACTTTTGACACACGGTCTTTATCTTTATGACTAAAATTCATTATAGCAGCCAAGAGAACTAAAAAAAATGCTTCTATAATTATGGAATGACAATCTTCACTACAAGATTATTAAATATATCACTTCTTAGGTCTCTTTCTCTCTCTTTCTCTCTCTCTCTCTATCTATCTCTCTCTCTCTCTTCCTCAGTGTAGATATAACTCGAAACATATTAAAATCAAACACAGACACCCGTAAACTCACCCCACGCACATGAATATCCACTTATTCATTTATTTGTTTATCTATCTATCTATTCATCCATCTACCTATTTCTAGTATTGGAGAAACCTGCTCACGGGTCATGACTTCTTTTTTATGCCTCCGCCACGAAGTGGTGCCGGAGGCATTATGTTTTCGGGTTGTCCGTCCGTCCGTCCGTCCGTAATGAATTTTGTGGACATCGTAACTAAAAAACCTTTTGAGGTATCCTAATGAAACTTGGCATGTATGTGTATTAGGGAGTGAAGTTGTGCCTATCAACTTTTGGGTGCACATGCACAAGGTCAAAGGTCTAAAGGTCAAGGTCAAATACGTAAAATTTCACTATTTCCACCATACCTATGCAATGCCTAAAGACATTTTCTTAAAACTTAATGTATACATGTATTACCCAATTAAGATTCTCTGGTAAAAGTTTGGGGTCACGAGGTCAAAGGTCAAAAGGTCAAGTCAAAATATTAAAACTTCACTTTTTTCTCCGTACCTTGGAAATTGTTCACGGTATCGTCATGGAACATACATGTAGTATATATACATGTACTGACTGGCAGTGATTATCTAGAGAATTTAGGGTTCATGGGGTCAAAGGTCAGGGGTCAAAGGTTAAGGGCAACACTTCAAAATTTTACTATTTCCCTCATATTTATGTAATGCCAGCAGGATTATTTTTTTTTTACACTTGGTGTATGTATGTATAATCTAATGGAGATTCTCTGGAAACTTTCTTTTTTTTTGCCTCAAAGGTCAAAAGGTCAAAGATCAAGGGAGAGTGCTGAACTAACTTTTTCCTCCATATCTCAGAAGTGGCTCAAGTTATCTTGAAACTTACTACATATTTATGCATGTTCTGCCTGACAGTGATTATCCTATATGAATTTTAGGGTCAAAGGCCAGATGAAAATGGTAACATTGTACTTTTCAATATATACAGAAATTGCACTTTTTCTCCATACCTTGAAAATTACTCAATGCCTCAATGCATAAACTTATGAATGGGTCAAAGTCAAGTTAAAGTCCTTAAATCCCCAAACACATGCTCTTCTATTCTTCCCATTAACCCTAGGTCAAGGAAGGTGAACATTCAACACATTTGTGACAAGTGTCATTTTAGTATTTTGCCAATTTTGTGAAAATGTAATCACACATTGTCCACACATACTATAGACCTATTAGGAGAATCATACATTATGGCGGAGGCATACCAGTCGCCTTAGGGACATTTCTAGTTTTTTTTTTGCGTTGGTGTTTCGAGAGCGAAAGCAAGAATTCACAGTAGGTTTGTAAACATTATCTCAACCAGTAATCTTACGTCGGGGCTGCCAGCGGGGGACTGGAGGCAGGCATCCGCGTTGCTGTTACCAGCCGAAGTGACAAGCACGACACCGAGTTGCTTGGCCCTGTTCGCTGCCTGGAACTCGCTGGGAGAGAAGAAACCTCCATACGACATCGAGGCGACAGCGGGCCTCTTTCCTTCTGTCGCTATCCAATCCATCGCTGACAAAAACAAAAAGTACAAAACATATGCAAAAGTACACCACATAATGTGTTTATTTTACAAATATCACATTTTACTAACATGTATTTACGAAACATGTATGTTGGTATGTTATAATAAACGTGTATTTTTGTGTATAAAAGATACAAAATATCGTTTTAATGATACAGTCAAATTCATTGATTTAGACATTTTCACCCACATCACTCAAGTAGGGCCTATGTTATATGAATAAACAAATGGATAGATGAAGGAATGTATGTAGCCTATATCGTATAAAGATTAGATTCATGTATGCAGATATACTACTTTAACATGAATGACAAGAATATACACTTGTACAAGATATGTTATTTTTGAAAGGTGCCAAACTTCACTGTAGCACTACATTTGGAAACGTTGCACACAAACACAAACACACACACACACACACAGAAGGAATGACTTGAGTTTGTGTTCTTTTCTTGATTTCGATTCGCAGATAACGTCCTATTTATTCTTTTTGCTGTCGTAAGTGTGAAAAAGCAGGAAAAATGGGTTGGTAATTCGTGCCTATCATTTTGTATTGTTTGCTAATTTCTCCACGTCTGAGTCTGAGTGAAAAATATGAATCAAAAGATCAGCGTTGTCAATTATAAACGTACCTGCAACTGAGCTGCTGATCAGTCCGGATCCAAAGCAATCGAGAATTCGTACCCCGTAAACCGTGGCCTCGCGAGCGATGCCGTACGTGTTGCTAGCCGTCGTCCCTGCACAGTGAGTTCCATGACCGTCGCAGTCTATGGCCTTTCAAGAGTTCGACGGTTAACAAGTAGAAAGGCTGAAAGCATGAGTGATGTACATTGCTTCCCAAGAAGTTTATTCTTATAGATATAGCATGTATAGCCACTGCGCAGGCGCAAGAATATTCCGTTAATTAAAAGCCATTTGTTATCTGCATCATTATACACACGCCTACACGACACTGTCGTGATGATCATACCCATCAGTACACAGCATGTACAATCATAATCATTTGATTATGTGTATATAAAAAAGATACATGCATGTTGTGTATAAATACAATTAACACGATGTTGTAAACAATTATTCTGAACATTAGTTTCACATGCACATGTATAATGTATATTGTTATAATACATCGTACTTTTTTCTCTCTGAATTTGTATCTATAAGAATGTGCTACTGGAAATAAAATCTCACTTGAATTTGAATCTGAATTTGACGCAATACAATAAAATTAATGCATATAGTCTCCCTACCGTGCCATCCTCGTCCACAAAGTCCTTGATAGCGATAGCCCTACCACCAAAATCCTCATGATAAGGGTTGATCCCGGTGTCGATCACGTAGATGTGAACACCCTCTCCATAGCCTGTTTTAAGTAGGAAAAATGTAAATGCCTGTCAAATTGATACCTTATCACTCAATCATTTATTTGTGAATAGATTAATTTCCCGAGGATCATCCTATAGGGCAATGTGATGTCGATAATGACATTAAAAATTGCGTGTGCGCCAGAATGATGACAAATTCAAGTGAAGCCAAGAAGAACTTTTTGTTCTTCCGAAGAAGACACACTTCCTTACTTTTCATAGGTCTGCCCAGTCCGTTAATCCGTGACAAAACTAGTATCGAGCCAGTAGATGGGGTTTACTCGGTGCTTTTACGTTATGAACGTGTCATATGACAGTGTGCTTTCAAGCGTGTGTTAACTTTTATGATTGTCAAGGGAACAAAATGTGTCTGTAAGTACGTTTTTCATGCACAAAATCCTCAGCATACATGGAGCATGTGTATGTGCGTGTGGCTGTTTGAAAATAACCAGCCTTGCAATCAAAGTGTGAAGAATAACAGTGGCATGACAGCAATAAGTTAACTTAAATTCCCGGTATAGTGTGTACTTTTGAAGCAAAAAGAAAAATAGGAATCGTATAATGATGAAAACTGAGCCGGAGATTGGACGAGAGAATTCATAACACATAAATCTATGTATCTTATGGGTTTAGTTATAAATATTCTAAAACATATGTTATCATATGGAGAAAATCTGAAAATTACCGCTGGATATGAGGTGTCCTGAAGACATTCCAAACAAGAATGTGGGTCTCTGCTTTAATGCGTTCTTCCGTCTCAGTGGAATCCCCCCATCGTTTGATATAATTACTGCACAGTATATCTTGGAATCTTCCACGTGTTGGACTTCGAATGTTATAATTATAAGAAGAATGATTCTCAAAGACGCTCAGAGCCTTGCTATGATGTTATGTTGTTATGATTCATGTTACAAAAACTTATCATTGTCCTAGTATACACTACACTGACGAAGGCCCGAGGCGGGTTGAAAATTTTGTGAATAAAAACCTTCTTATTGGATCTCCAGATGGCGTATTTGAGACTCATTCTTATTTATGTATATATATACATATATATATATATATATATAGTATATATATACAATCGGATTTCCGCATTGACAACTTTCAATATGATTAACTGTCTGAATGATGTTTCATGGTCTAAATAAAATAGCATCTTACCTATTTCTTGCAGAAAACCCAATTTAATTTAATTTGGTTGAGTGGTCACAAAGAAATGTGGATCGTTGTAAGACATGTCTTTAAAGTTTAGCACTTGGACGCTCTTGGAACTGCATATTACTTGTAATGTGTGGACACAATGGACAGAACTTCTGGAGGGAAGGGATTCCTGACATGCTCTACGAGAGATCCTCATTTCTCTTTGACCACTGAAGCAAATCGGATGGGAATTACTGTAAGGTGTGGTTGATAAGTTACAATAATTCATACCCTGAAACTGTCTTTAGATTGATTCACTATTTGTAAACTCATCGTTACGGAAAGTCACGTGTTGTTATTATTATTTTTTTTGCATATGGTAGAGGGAGAACAGAACAAGGAAACAGAATGACGTCATCAGAGGAAAGAGATGAGATGCTATGTAGGGTTGTCTAACATTTGACTGAGATTTTACCATCAAGGGTCATATCGTTGTTCAGTTCATTGTCCCTCTGGTCGATGCGGTCGATCCCCCAAGACCCGACCACTAGGTCCTTGTGAATCATCTTGTCCTGCTCGACGTACTCCACGCCGGGCAGTGAGAGGAGCTAAGACGACAGAGGAAGACATTATTACAGCAGATACAATTCGAGATAATACAATCATCTATCACATTCCTTTCCATGACAGGGGCGGATCCAGGAATTCCGTAAAGTGGGGTGGGGGGCGCGCGAAAAATTAGAATATATATATATATATTTCTGATGCCACTTTCGGGTTTAATCAGCTGACAAGCAAAAACAAAAACAAAAACAAAGTTCCGTGCAAATATTCTTTACAAGAGAAAGGGAAGGGCGCACAGTTTCATTTTTTCTTTTGATTTCTTTTATTTTCAAAATAATTAAAGAGGGGTGCGCGCCCGTTGCGTTCCCCCCCCCCCCCCCCCGATCAGCCACGTATGAGCACTCTATTTCTCACCGTACATCATGCTGATTCCGATCGACTCTGATAATGCAAGGGTTGCCGGCAATATCCTGTGTCCATACATTACCTATTCATTTATCTATTTTCCCTCTTCACCACATATTCTCAGAAAACGAGAAAAGTACAATACATTTTCGGCGACGTGTCAAAGGTCACCTATACCCCACTACCCAGGTTCATGAGAAGAAACAAGTTGCATACTCATGCAATTGAAATGGTTATGTGTCACAAATCTGAGCATGTTCATTCCATTGTACGTTTAAGACGATGGCAACGTTTGATCTCTGTTCAGGCCTTATTACCATTTGCCTTCCATTGATGTCGTCGTCGAGCTGGACGACGAATCCATTGATGACGGTCCGATAGCGACGTTTGACCAAAGCCGATATCTTCTGAGAGTTGGCAGCCGTCGTCAATCGATCGATGATGCCGTCTACATTTTCTCCCTCCTGAGAAAGGGGACAGCACCAAAAGTAATAACGATAGTAATAATAATGAAAATAATAATTATTATTACTATTAATAATAATGATAATAATAATGATAATAATAATTAATGTTATTGTTATTATTATCATCATTATCATTATCATCATTATAATCATAATGATAATAATAATGATAACAAAACAAATAAATGATAGACACAGGAGTAAAGTTTTGAAAGCACTTTTAAGGAATAAGCTGAAATGCCAACCCCCCAAAAAATGCAAAATTAGAGTATTAAGACAAACTTGATTTTGAACCGAATGTGTGATTATAAATCTTGCCGGAGGCTTGCTCTACCTATAGCAACAAGTAAGTGACTTCCTGCCTAAAGAACTTAATGGGGTGAAGCAGGTGCATTAAATTATTACAAGACTAAAGGAAAGAAACATCATAAATTGCAAGACATTACACAAACGGTCTAAATTTGACTATGCGGTTAATACATAATGTCACAGATAGAGAGATAGAATGAAAGAAAATATCCAAATCAGATATATTCCTCTGATTTGTGCTCCGATTTTAATGGAAGTTCTATACCATTTCGTTCGTTTGATTTTTTTTTCTTAGTCTATTCATAAAAGCCGTCTTGATCATCAGTTATAATTGTGATGAAGAATTTTACTTTCATTTGCCTTTGTAATGAGAAAGAATGAGCTCCACCAGTGCTGCACAAAACACGTCGGGTACATATGGGAGTTAACAGGTGTATGTTTCCATCTTTTAAAGGGCTAGTTATGACGTGGAGAGAGAAAGCAGCAGTGTCGTTCGCTTTGTCTGTGCACACAGATATGGCTGTATGGGGGATCAAACTTGCCACTATTCTGAACAATCCAAAGGCAAAAGTTATTTACAGAAATTAGAGAAGGGATACCTTTTCTGGTTCTTTTAACCGTTTTTATATATATTTATATCAGATACATGAATGATCAGTCGACGTCTTCATGGCCTTGGAAACCAAATTCCTTGACCGTTAATTGTTAACCGTGTTTTCTAACGGTATGTATTAATACATAAATAGATATATGTTTGAACAACATGGTACGAAAGCCTAAACCTGCAGTGAAGTATTGGAAACAGGGGAGAAGCAAACTTATGCAAGATGTCTATGTTATAATTTTATGTGCATTGAGTATACTATAGAAGTAGAAGGCGAGAGAGACATTTTCCCGAGGCTTGTCGTTTTTTGACTTAGTGCTTTTTTTATGACGAGAAATTTACAACGTTGCAAATTGTTCGAGATGAAGAGATATTATGACTTCTTAACGAAGCTTTGTCACAATCTCGTCTCTAACTTAAATAGAATTTTCTTCTTTAGTTTGTCCTAAACGGCGAGTTTAGCAAGTCATATTCTAGACTTCTCGTCGTGAAGGCGCCGTGTAAAGATTTAGCGAATCGCCTTCTCGCAGCATGTTCATGCTTCTTTATGAATCCAACGCAGTGGCTTGTACTTTGTACAACCGGTATCATCTCTAGCCAAACCAAGCAAAGTCAACAAACCTTATCGGACACCAACGACCAGTCACATGACGTAGGCGTACTTAGATATTAGTTACTTATAAGATCTGTAGTAGTGTCAAGATGGCTTGAGTTCAATTGGACCAGGCACGCAGCTGATTCATGATATTAACATGGTAGCGGAAAGTATACTCAAATGAACAGAAGCACCAACTGACAGTCATCGTGTAGTACTTGATAATACTCTAAAATTGACCGGTTCATTTCCGGTCAAATATAAAAAGAACAGAAATTACCGTAAATCATATCGAAGGAAGTCCTGTAGAGCACGAACGTATTATCAGCCTAGTTCAAACAGAATGGGATAATGTTGCGATAGGCATTTACTTCGATGACATTGACTACGTACCGAAACCCGAATCATGAGACCCTTAATATCGAAAGAGGATAACGTCGCCAGTGTAGCATGTTCTACGTTATAACTGTGAGATTATCTTATGGTTGCAGCATACACCTCACAATGATTATCTATTTTTCCAAAATATTTGCTTGATCTGTGCTTAATAATGGGCTAAAAGTGGTGGAAACCTGTTTTTCTTACAGGTTTTTCTCATGCAGTGCCACTACCCATGAACAGAGAACACGCAGAGATTACGCGAATCGACGTGACTATAAAGCTTGATATTGTTACCATTTGGTGTTTGTAGCACCTATAATTTTGAATAGTGGAGAACATGTAGAATCATGGCTTCTACAGATATTTCATTTCTCTTTTATATCAACTTTAGAACCGCTGTCGTAAGTACTCGGGTCTGTGACAAGTTTAATCACACGAACAACTGACCTTCAACACGACGATGTACTGGCCTGTCACACCGACGTCAGCCGGGGCGTCGTAGAGCTGCGTTCCGGTGGCCGCGATGGCGAGGGACAGGAGCAGCAATAGTCTCATGGTGGATGTTATAGAGCAGGGACGGCTTGAGAATCAATTCATAAACTCACTGCAGCAGGAATAATTAAGGTAAAATGTATGTTCAACTTTAGGTGCTGATAGCCGTTAATGATTTTTCAATGGCAATATTAGCGTTTGTCACATCTTGCAATCTTCTTCTGAATCTTATTACCTCATCACAGTTTCTTTTATCATAAATATTTGTTTGAGCCTCTCGGAGCGATTCACCCTATACAGTAATATGGCAACAGAAACTCAATAACACTTTACAATTTAATAGTACACACCTATAATTCACGCCGGGCTCCAACAAAATCGGTTAATGTGAAACGGCGCGATTGTCAAAAGTTCGACAACCGAGGGTTCTTGTGCTCATGGATGCTAAAAATGAAATAATTATGTAGATTGAAGCTAAGATCGTACCTGATATCATACCAACAGCAATAAATGCTTTGTATGGCATATCTTTCAAGATTTTCTGTGATCTGCGCTTCAGTAAAAAAAAAAGGTGGATTAAATGAAAATGATTCTGGCAGTTGCTATTCAGTTATGTCTCACCTGGTGAAAAAATCTAATTCCATATTTGAAGTAAACTCTAGTAAGTGAAGAAGAAAAAATAAGCTTACGTATTTAAAGTAAGTATACTTAAGTTGAATAATTAATCTGCAGACTCAGTTTGAGAAAACCACATCAAGGAACATGTATCCTATGAGTCTAATAATAATTCTATCATATCTTCAATAAGATGTCTTACCTGTCTTAGCTTGGCTTCAACGTCTTTATTGGTCCGAGTGTTGGATAAAAATGGAAAACAGCCCAGTTTAAGGCTCCTTTATACATGTAGACCATTAATTTATTTACACATAAGCTGTGTGGGAACTGCTACATACGTTAACCATACCCAAATTGCATAATTAAAAGATTTTTATTCCGATATGAGAATTTGTATTCAAAGGTTAATTACCAGTCAAGGGGTCATCGAGCGTAGTTTCGTCACCTCGCTCCGATTAGATAATTTGAACAAACATTGAATTTTTCATCAAGCTCAAGCAGAAAGCACAAACACACACACACATACTGTGTACCATCTCCGTGAATCGAGTTGTAGTGTGACTATTGCAGAAAGCTGAATATAGAAACAGGTGGTATATAAACACAATTTCATGTTACAAACCCTCGTTTTGAAATATGACGTAAGTCTGAGACTGAATAGACGATTGTAGTTTTGTAAAGACGCCGTCCCGGAATTGGTAATCATGTTAGTCATTCACAATGTTTTTATGTAAGTAGCCAAGTAGGAAAGGCAATGGGGGAGGGGATCTGAGGATCTCTACGTATAATTATGTTCACAACAGTAGTAATTAAAGAAACTCCGTGAAAGTTTTGTGTTGTATATATATATATATATATATATATATATATATATACATATATATATATATATATATACATATATATATATATATATATATATATATATATATAATGATACATACATACATACATACATACATATATTATGATAGGCCTATAACTGGAATTCATAAAGCGGGATGGATAATTCCAGCTTTATCATTATTTAGCTTATGCACATTATTATAATAGACATGAACACACACGCACTCACACCATTCCATACATGAATATGCGTTATGTAATTATGTTCATAAAACAATGATTGAGCAGATCCTGCTCAAAGGATTGGTTTAAAGAGTAATATGCCTGCATGTGACCTTATGGTGTTTATTTTGCTTGACAGCAATTTTGCTTGTGTATGAGCGGTCATTAGTAAAGAATACTGAACGATCATTAGCCCTTTCACGTCGCAATGGCGACAGCGGGCCAGATCTCACCGTGTTATTTACTCACGAGGAGGGTAATTTATCAAACGACTAGGATCTGCTTCATCAATTAAAAAACAAAACACAATACGGATCATTTTGTTCGAGCATTAGTATAATATTAAACAGCCACCTTTGATCAGTACCTTCGGAAACAGTCAAATGCCCTTGGTTACCATACTGGAAAGAACACAGTGTCCCTACAGTGTGTTAACAATGTGTTCACAGTGTTTTCATGATAATTATGAACGACTACAGTCGACTTTGTGAAAACGCTCGAATTTAAGAGTGTGAAGATTATTTCATACCGCGGTGTGGTTTTCACAGAGTGTTCAAATAGTAATGCTTTGTTTCACACTGTGAATTGACGACTCACGTTGTGTTCACACTTTCAAAACGCTCGAATTTAACAGAGTGAAAAGATTTCACACTGTGTTCACACTATGGTTCTCACACTGTGGGACATTGTGTTCTTTCCAGCACGGTTATTGCTTCGGGCCTGTTCGAAAGGTACCTTGTGTGTGTGTGTGTGTGTGTGTGTGTGTGTGTGTGTGTGTGTGTGTGTAGGTCTTATACTAATGACCTCATTGATGCAAATTATTTGTGTAATATTGCATGGACCGTCAAAATAGAAAACCAATGCCATGAACACTATACAGAAACCAAAACAACAATGGAAGTTTCATGGACTCCTTCCTTCATTTATTTTCAACCTGCGATCAAAAGTTCATCGTGTCTCCGTCTAGCTATTTCGCCTTCTTCTTCAGTATCATCATCATCATCATCACCAATTGTATCATCTCAAGAGCAGTACGAGAGTAGGTTCGGAGTTCCATTTGGGTTGATGACTTTTCCGAGAGTTGCCGAGCTGATAATTTTGGCGTAGACTTGTTGCGGGGAATATCCTTGTCCGAGCAAAACTGCCGCAATTCCTGAAGACAAAAACAACGAGGTTAACTATACCCAACAGACAAAGTGCAAGTGTTATATTCGTCATTGTGGTTATCCCTAGATATACCTAGAATATCCTGTATATATTTCGAATCTGCTCAACAATATCAAAAGATATTTTTGAAAATGGTTGTATAATCACTGTGTCCTGTATCATAAAGCTGTTCGTAAACTTACGCATGACTTTACGAACGAGTGGAATATGAAGTGCCAATATGTGTGCCCATTTTTTCCCTTACGTTTCAGTAATAATCATTATCATCTGCAAAGTTTAACTTTAGCTTTTAAAATTAGCACTGATCAGGAAACCTATCACTTGGCTTGCTATATATAAGTCGTTCGTCAAGTCGTGCATAACTTTACGAACAGCTTTATGAAACGGGGCCCCAGGTTGTGAAAGTTCACACTTTATTGATAAAAACTGACCTGCCACATGGGGGCAGGCCATACTGGTCCCGCTGTACGTCTTGGTCCCGTCGTTGGAATCATGGGCAAGACTTGTGATGCTGGATCCGGGGGCAAAGAGCTGTACGCAGGGACCCCAGCAGGAAAAGGAAGAGCGACGGTCCTCGCTGTCAGTAGAACCCACGGTAATCACCTGGCAACGCACATGTCATGAAATTGAATGAAACTGATATCAAACTTACTATTCATTTTCAGTATAATGATGAGTATTAGCAGGGAGGTGGAAAGAGCCTTGCTATTATACTACTACCATCAATATCAATAATGACAATCATACCACTATTGATTATTATGGTTATAATAATGATAATGATATCGAATTAGACCATACAGAATAAGATTGACAATGATAATAGCACTACCGATAATAACAACATTGATTTACAGTGCTCCATTTCAATCTGTTTAAATGCTAAAGTTGTTGGGAAAACTCAAGAAAAAGCAGCAGCTGGATTATGGGATTCAACATCTTTTAGGTGTAATGTTGATAACTGAATTTTGAGAACGTAATTTTGCCACACTAGTTGGGTATACGATTTGCTTGGGTTTTTTTTTAAATCTTGACTACCGCCCCCTTCCTAAGTTTCTTCCTAAGTCTACTTAAAGAAACTTAGGAAGATTTTCAGAATACATCCTGGCTTAGGAAGAAATTTCTTCCTAGGAAGGATTTCAGAATACCACCCTTGGTTCGTGCCTGTAGAGAGGGATGAGTCTATGGTTTTAGGTGTACCATTCTTATTTGTCATGAAAAGAACTTGTGAGATTCTTAAATGGTTGCGCATATGACATAGACAGAATTTAACAAACGCCCCAGGGATCGGCGTTTCGGACAAAAGTAAATTCCTTAACCGATGTCTGTCTGTCTGATACGTATTATATGTTTTGAAGCCATTGCTACTAATTACCACTATCATATCTATGGGAATTGTAATCTCTTAGATAACACGCAGACATGAAGGATTGCACCATCTTGGCGGGAAGAAACTTACATCCGGGCTACCCGCTGGTGACGACCGACACGCATCGTCGTTGCTGTTTCCCGCAGCCGCAACGAGAACCACGCCGAGTTCTTTGGCTCGCTCGGCCGCTCGCATTTCGCTTGGGGAGTAAAAGCCTCCATACGACATGGACGCTACTGCGGGTCGCTTGCCTTCTGCGCCAATCCAGTCAAGAGCTGTGGATCAAACGTCACAAGTCCATAAAACTGGATTTTTTTTTTGCACTCTACATTTCTTCCTTTCCATCTATGTTCGTGGAGTGAGCTGAGCTAAGTCTCTTGAAAAAAAAACCAACGATTTCTAATAATTCGTATGAGTTAATTATGTATACGCAACATTCACGACGTTTGGGAGATGAATTCCTAAACTAGCGTTTGACGGCAAACCTATGGATGAATGTCAAAATGATAAGATTGTTTCATTTTTCTTCAGTTGCGCTGCACAGAAATTTGGAAATATTTAAAAAAAAATAGCTGTATAAATTGAATTACACTAGTAATACCAGTGAATGCAGTATCTAGAAAAGTACAATACAAAAGTAGGCTTACATTCGAGAACGTACACTAGGCATTGAGTGTAAGGTATCTGCTATGATTATCATGGAAAAGTGTAAAGGCCAGAAGAGGTGGTTATTAGACGTGAAAAGGGTCCAGGTGCTAGACTTAAAGCGCGGAGATCAAGAACGCCCTCTTACGTACAAACCTGCGACAGATGAACTCACAGCTCCAGACCCACTGCAGCTCAGAATTCGAATGCCATAGAGATTCGCCTGACGAGCGATCCCGTACGTATTGCTGCCCACCGTCCCTGCACAGTGGGTACCGTGGCCGTTGCAGTCGATACCCTTTAAAGGACAATAAAAAATACGCATTTACGCCATTATTAGATCCCACACGTATCAGTGGGAGTTCATAATGCAATTCCATATCAACACGCTGATGTCTGAATGCTCAAAAATGTTTGAATAGTTCTTTTTATTTGGTTTTTCCCGACGCGACCTCTAGTATCACCTCGTGATGGAAGTATATACGCTACTTCCTCGTATAAATGTATTGAATAGATTCCAATGCTCGGAATCAAGTTTTGCATGCACTAGTTGTTGTTTTGTTGAGCAAGCTTAGGGCAAGTTTTTCTTATTGTCGTGAACAATCTGTGTTACAAAGGTACGCATTGTATCTTGAATAAAAATGCTGGTAAATAGGTCAAAGCAGTTCTTTGACTAACCACGTATGAGCAATCCACGTGTTACAATCAGTTATTCTTCTATACTTACTCTGCAAAAAGGATGAGTATTTACAGAAACACAATGGTACTGAGGACCAACGGAAATCGAATGCTAACTGAAACTGAAAAAATGAAATTAAATGAAATGTCGATCCATCTGATAGATTTACAAAAAAAAATGCACAAGTGGGCAAAGATAGGATTGCTGTATGTGGATGTACTCAGCTTGGTCACTTATAAGGACGCAATTATTAAAGTCTTATTAACAATATGAGCAAGCTACCAAGGGACAGACGCAATCGAATTAAGGTGCCTTTCCTAGAGGCACAACCCCTGATGCCAGAGTCCGTGGTCCTATATCTACTGAGCCGCAATGGATTCGTAATAATGTTAAAGCCAGCTACATGGCCGGCGCCACGTTTTCAAAAGTGGGGGCCCACTTCAGACTTCTGGTGCCACGCACTTCCGGGGTTAAAAAAAAAGAAAAGAAAAAAAGTGGGGGCCCAAAGTGGTGACACCTTATGTATTCCTTTGCATGCTGCAAAAAAAAAGTGGGGGCCGAGCCCCCCCCCCCCCCCCCCCCTACGCTCCCGGTCCCGCAGGCCCTGCTACCGAATGGAATCAGCATTTGTGGATGACGTCTAGTGGATGTAGTGATAGAGAGTTATCATGTGAATGACATTTGGGGGGATTACAACATTTGTGGGATACCGACAAGATGAAGACAAGCTTGGCTTTTTAGTGGAACACTCTTTTCCGTTGTTATGATTACTACTTTATTGTTACAATGACAAAGTGTGCATTATTTTTAATACCATTCGTGCATGTACTTTATATTGTATTCGTCGAATTGTACTTATCAGATGAATGAAAGTGACTTGACAATTTGTACCGCTTTGAATCATGTTTTCTTTTTCTTCTTTGAGGAAATGAATAAACTATTGAATCGAATTTAATTGAAATTAAAAGGCAGTATCTACGACCAGAAATGGTGTAGACGCAAGAAATGGAAAATATAGTTTTCTTTTAATTTCCTAACATATTGTCATGAGATTTATAATTGCTCCTGCATTGTTTAACAAACAAACAAGGTTACACCATCTCCTCACCGTTCCGTTGACGTCAACGAAGTCTTTCACAGGTGCTGCACGACCTCCGAAGTCGACATGGTTGGGGTTGACGCCGGTGTCGATAACGTAGACGTTCACGTCTGCCCCATACCCTGCCAGACGAACCACAACAAATCATATTTGCTTAATCTGAATATGGTATTTGCCTATCTCTTGCTGTTATGTTGTCACCTATTTCTCATTGCTATGAACTTTAAGCATAACAAACTACAGCTGTAGTTTGGCAACTTCTCTGCGGAAGACAAGGATTCTAACAACATGTTTGTACATTTTGACTTCAAAGACTATATAGTGTCGTTACCAATTATATGATTATGTTGCAGTAGATATTACTCAGATGATATACCTACCATATCTAAAGAAGTAAACACGCGCTTTCCATATAATATTCTAAATAGTCAATGAAGCACAATATTAAGGATGCTATTCAATATGTAAGTAAAGTTGCAATTTCTATCACTGGAGTTTTGTGACAAGTCTGAGTTATTCAACCTATTCGTACACATTGAGGCGTCAAATACAATTTTTGGAACTTAATGCTGAACATCAAATCACAAATAACCGAATAGCCTTGAGAAAGCAAATTTGATAATATTGATTGTGTGACGAAGTGTAATAAACAGGAAATGTTACTCTGATGCATAATCAAGCAAATATGATAATACTGATTGTGTGACGAAGTGTAATAAACAGGAAATGTTACTCTGATGCATAATCAAGCAATGAATTGAATAAAGTACTATCTTGAATCAATCAATTAAAAAAAAACACGTAGGTTTACCATCGATTGTCATATCGTTATCCATCGGCAAGTTCCGCTGATCAATTCTATCGATACCCCATGATCCGACAACTTCGTAGGAATGGATTGTCTTGTCCTGTTCCACAAATTCTACACCGGGTAACGACATCAGCTACGACAGAGAATAGAAAAATATGCAAATGACATACGTATGTGAAGTTCGCGGTACGAGCTATAGAAAATGATGAAAATGGGTTTACCTGCCCCCAGGCGACAATGGTGCTGTTGTAAATAATGTATTTTTGTTAGTTCGTTGTTGACATCAGTTTGTGCGATAACAAGAATACGTAAAAGGAATGCTTTTGTTGACGAATATTGTTGTCGTGTTCGTTGTGATGTGACATGTTTCATAGATTCATGCAGTCACAGTGGGATGTCATCATATACATGATAAATTCTCACCCCAAATATCTATAACAAAATATCACACGATATATATGCCATGTTATCTGGGAAAATAATCACCTGGGACCAATTGATGTCTGTAGGGGATACACTCAAAATGACCAACATTACCCGAGTAACCCCAACTCTTTTGCCATTCTTTAATGCAACATTTGTACTGATTGACTAAGATTCATGCGATAGTCATTTTGGAGAAGTTCTCATAATAGTATGGAAGGCGTTGCGGTGAGTCTCGAACGAAAACTGGTTTACTTTGTCCTGATCAGATACATCATAGATGGCAATACAACACGGACACAAGGCAGCATTTGCTAAGTAAAGTAAATATCCTTGTCATGAGGGAGAAAACGTTCATAAAGTATGTTCATCTTTTCTTTTTTCTTTTCTTTTTTTTTTTTGCTTGGTTTGTATTAATCTAGGCTAGATCTCTGATCTTTTGTATTCTTTTTTAAATGGACACATTCTATGCTGATATCAAATACTTTTTTTTCTGATCTTAAGATAGATAACGAGGCAAGGGCTTTCATTGTATACTGCCCATTAGCAGCTCTCTACCAAATACAAAACACAGTGGGCCCTACATGAATTACCATCGACTCACCAGTCGAAGTCCGACGCTTTCTTCGTCGAACTTCGCCACGAACCCAGTGAGGAGGGTTTGGAAGCGGAGCAAGATGGACGCCTGGACGTTCTGCGCAGCGGCATCGACCTCGAACTCGTCGACGACCCGCTGCAAATCGGTGTCATCCTGCCAGGGAATGAGATCGAGGAGGACCGGGTGATCGAAAGTGATGGAACGTAGTCGAGTGCATAGTCGTAGCATGATACAACACGAGACTATAAGAGAATCATTTTCCCTATAGCCTACCCATTACACATCTCAATTTTCAGCAGTTTTAGTGCCTGTCAATTCCCGCAGTTGTATACAGTATACTTTAGTAACTACGTGAAACAATCCAAAGCTCTGATTGCACCTGAAATCCAGCGCAATCTGTATGTGTGTAAAAAGGACATTCTCTCTCTCTCTCTCTCTCTCTCATACACACACACACACACACACACACACACCGTCGCAGACGCGCAAAAAAAAAAGAATTACTGACGAACATTCACAAGCGTATAATGAAACTCATAATGGATTAAATTGATAAGGAAAGTCAATGAAGTTGAGATGAAATATATTTGGTTGACATCATGCCTTCTCCTTTCTTGAAATTAATGAACGCAATGATGAAAAATCAACACAAAAGGAAAGAACTATCGGTATTTCCGATATAAGCACTGAGCGGATACGTATTATTCCAATAGGCCTATTCTTGCGGAGATTCCTTATGATTGATAGTAAGATCTACACACAGCTATGGTAATGGGAACTTATGACTGACAAACAGACACGCACACACACACACACACACACACACACACACACACACACACGTGTGTGTGTGTACAATGTATACATATAGTGCCTCTGCAACTTTGCATTATTTATGGACACGGGTGTGTGTCTTTATCTAATATCTTACATAGATATGATATTAGTACAGGTAATTACTGATTAACACACTCACACGTAAATACTACAATAATACACGTATCATGTCGACGGGTATTTTGCAAAAAAAAAATGTCCAGAGTGTAGTGTGGCTATCTATACCTTGTTCAAATACGTTTGATTTCAAAGCCCTAGTATGATTTAGATAATGAATATTTTGCCATGCAGGGCAGCAAATATAATATCAACGTAGCATGAAGGACTGCCTATATAGGATTCGATGGACCAGTTTACCCCCTTTTTTTTTGGTCAATAAAAGGAAAGCACTAGTTGATTCATATCATGCAGCGTGTTATCAACATTATATGATTTCTGAATTAGATGTCTTCTAACTTCAGAAAAACGCTATGTCAATAATTGTATCAATGAAATTCTATTTTAACTTCACATTAACACATTCTTTATCTCAGACAGAATTGACGGGAATCTTGACAATATTGTATAGTTACTTCCTTTTGATGATGTTGAGATCAATTCAACTTTCAATTCAATTTCACTATATTTCCATCAATAAAAGGAAATTATATATATAAAACATAATACATTTATCAATTTAACTTTAAGATAATTTGAAAGGACAAATCATTATGTATAATAGTTCAGTATAAGATGAGGATACCTTTAAAACCACTATATACTGGCCCTTGATTGCACCCCCAGGAGCTTCATGGAAAACTGGCGCAGTGCTCACGGCCAGGACAAGGGCGAGACCCAGAAGAACTCGTAGAAACATCGCGGCTGGAATAATTCTACATAGTGCATTGAAAATTAGAATCAAACATTTGGAACCACGACACTGATGTGATATTTTCATTTCATTTCATTTTAATTTCATTTCAACACGATAATAAAAAGAAACTTGCTCAGCCATAGGACGTTATTCTACAAGTCCGTGCATGCATGTATACAATAATAAAACAGAAAAAATAGATTCAGTAGATTCAGTGTATAGCAATGGTTGAAAAAAATGAGAAAAATCATAAAGAGAAAGAAAAATATACATATATATCTACATAACAGTATATGAAGAAAATACAGATATTGACAAGAGATTGACATAAAAAATGTCAATGATACTCATCGCTTAATATGATATGAAACTTTATGACATAATTATGATATGACACATAATTCAGTAAATATTAGACTACAACTGCTGCTGTTTTAAATGAAACCTGAAATCATAATTTTGATATCTGGAAAATCATTCCACACTTTACGTCCCATGTATAGTAAACTTCTACGTTTAAAATTAGTTGAAATTCTACATAACTCAAATTTTAAGATGTTGCATCTGAAAAATATAATTTGTGTATTTAAATGAAAACAACACACACAGACTTTGGGGATAAAACCTATGCGCAATTTTATGTATGGCATGTAACATTCTGTGTCTCTGTCTTATTTCAATATTAAAAATACTTAATTGATCATAATTATATTAATTGTGTTGGATATCTCCAATTGACTTTTAGAACGGTACACAGTGCCAGATTTTGTAATCTTTGCAATTTATGAATTAACAGTTTACTGCAATTTGACCACACTATATCACAGTTATGAAATTTTCTTTGTATAATACTCTTAATATAATATGTTAATGTTGTCTGTTGTATTATATAAGGTCGTATCCGTCTCAAGAAATATTTTCTGCTTATTATTTCCTTTAATATTTTTCCAATACGCTGATCCCAATTTAGATGTTCATCAATAATAATGACAACGTATGTAATATGTGTTACTCGTTTAATTTTACATGAATAAATATGCATATTAAAATGCTTTTCACTTTCTAATCGTTTTTTGGTACCAAGAAATAAATTTTCACATTTATTTACATTAAGTACAAGTAAATTCTCTTTAAGCCAGTGATTTACTGCTTCCAAATCCTTGTTGAGAGTATCGACCAAAGATTCAGCATTCTTATGTGCAGTGTATATACAAGTGTCGTCAGCATACAGAGACACTTTGCATTCGTTAAGGCATTCCGCTAGGTTGTTGACGTATATAAAACATAACAGAAGACCTGAGGTGCTCCCTTGTGGAACGTCACACTCAACAACTCTCTTGGGTGATTTTACACCTTTCATAACAGTGTACTGAACGCGATTGAACAAAAGTGTTCTACTCACTTCAGTGCATTACCGGTGACACCTAATCTTTTCAGTTTGGACAACAATACCTCGTGGTCGACAGTGGTCGAAAGCTTTTTTTTTTTCAGGTCCAATGTTACTACCCCGACTTGATTACCTTGATCAAGCTTTTGTTGGATAAATATTATGTTTTCAAAAGTCCTAGCAAAAACAGGTAAGATACTGATTGATCTATAGTTTCCAATCACCATTTTATTCCCACCTTTGAAAACAGGTGTAATTTTGGAAACTTTCAGTTCATCTGGAACAGATGCTTGCTTGATTGACATATTCATTATAATATGTGAGAGGTTTAACGATTAGATGGGCAATCGGTTTAATAAGCGACATCGGGATATCATTGTTTCCACGAGCTTTTTTTTCACAGACATCTTCGTAATTACTTTAGGATTTTCATGCTCTTCTATTTCTTTAAATGAAGATAAACATGACTCATCACAATGATCGGACGGTCATTGTCAAGATCAACACGATCATCATTGTTCTTAATGATACTACTCTGAAGAGTTTTTCCAATCTCTGCGAAGTAATCATTAAAGTTTCAGCCGGGGCTTTTTTACCCATTATCACGGACACCATCTCGTTCAATTTCATCTATCCTTCCATAACTGCGTTTCTTATCCATTACATAACTTAACGATTGCCACACATTACTGGATTGACCGTTATTTGCTTTGATAGCATTGTTAAAAATTCTCTTTTAACTTTACGTATTTCAGTTGTTACACAATTTCTTGTCTTTTTATATCGGTTCCATGTTGTTAATTTTGTTAATAGAATTTATGCACACCATTATTTTCTTTCTGTGAATCATGTACATTGTAATCCGTATATTGATGTTTTCTGTAATATCATTGAAAATAGATTTGATTTTATGTATTAAATTATGTTGAAGAAAACAAATTAAACGAACAAACAAACAAGCAAACATATTTTTACTTCTTTGGTTTTTTTTTTTTTCCTTTTTTTTAAACCGAGATGCAAACGCATTTCTGATGTTCTTTTGAGTCAGAAATACCTTTGCTTTTTCCTAGCACAGACTCAGATCGTAATGCTAGACCACGTTGCTCTAAGCAGCTTGGATACCTGAAATAAGGTGCTAAGTACATCACTACACATTACATGAACAGCAATAATGCAGTTGAAAAAAGGAACATGATGTAATTTAAGGCTCAAAGATAGACCCAATCTAACGTATCTGTATGAGATGATATTCCGTTGGTGTTCAAATGTCTTTCTTGATTACTACTCTGTAACTCACCTTTGACATTCTACCACAATTGTTACAGTTGACAACGACAGAGTTAAAGGCGTTATTTACCATTTGCAGATGCAACAAAAACCCAGTTGTAAAATGCGATTAAGGGATAGAAACAACCAATGCAAAAATGTTGATCAGTATAAATAATGTTAAGTATTGTTAGATACAAAGTGTGAACAATAGTTATGATAAAATATCTAGACTAGGCTTTCTACAGTTATGGTTTATTGAGAAAATTGTGATATTTCCTGATATTTTAGGCTTTATTGCAAAATCTGTATATGGTAGGAAGTTTTGTGGTACAACTGACCTGCACATAATCATCATAATTTTTATACATCATATAATTTTATTACGCTAACATTTTTTAAAGCACTGCTCTCAATGGTAGATAATACCTTTAAACATGACGTTAGTTTATTTGAAATGCCTATATAGTATAGTTGAAATGTTACAGAAGCGAAGTCATCGAGATAAACAAGGCGCTCGAATGTGAAATATAATTATCACCAAGCTCGACAGCGTTCTTGCTTTAGATATCATGGATATACCATTGTTTAAGTCATACAGTTGTTCCACAGAGAGTATAAAGCAGAATGTCAATGAATTCGTCTTGCATGAATCAAAACAAAATTCAAATAAGATGATTAATTTGGAGAGGAAAAGAGTCATAAGAGTCTTTGTAATCAAAATGATTTGAGTGAATAGAAAGAGAGAAAGAGTATTTACAGAGATTAGACTTGCGCTCCACGATCATTTTACAATTTGGTAATTACAAACTTTTTTTTGATGGTTCTATAATCTTAACAACGCCTTTGAATCCCTAATGTTAAACAACTAACTGTCTATAAAACAAAAACTGAAACTGCAACATTCAAATCCTTCGACGAGTAAGCCTTACATAGTTTCGTTCTAACAAACATAACTTTAACCATCTGTTTTATAAATGAAAATTCATAGTTCAATTCAGCCACTATTCATATCCCCAGGAACATTAACATTCTACTCGGTCATACCACTCATTGTATTTTTTGTTAGATTGTTGAAGGACTGTACCTTCAACAAGATTTTGGTACAATGAAATCGTTATTGAAAAATGACATACCGTCTGGAGAGTGATGCTGTCGTGTAAAGGGGCCTACTTCTCACAGCAACAGATGAACACAATGACATGCAGCGGGCTGCACTGTTATGCGATCTCTTTGAAGAGAAACAGTTGGTTACCAGTACAAAAGTAGATTATGTATCTATTCGACTAGCGTTATCTTTTTATCTTCCAACAGTCAATAGTTCGATCTCAAAGGCCGAAAATATTTGATATGTAGGGTTTTGGGCAATGAATATTGTGTAGGAATCTCGGAGGATTTACATCACTGCATTCTAGCCAACAAGAAGAACAGATATCTCATCATTAACCCAACACGTCCCAGAAACCACATTTCTGTGCTATCATTATGTATCGTTTTACAGTTGTACTTTTCAGACAATAAGAACATAATTGTGATACCGTATAATTCATCAATGACTACTGATGTTTTTACCCATCAATGTCTCCTTAGTGACATCTTTTTAAACATGGCTACCTGTCAATGCTGGGTATTTGAAGTAATGACAGGACCATCTTGGAGAGGAATACTGACTCATTGAAGGCTACCGTTGTTATCATATTACACAATTCTCATTGTATCAAAATTACTATTGTTATTACTATAAGGAAAAATCTATATTATTATGATGATTATTGTGGTTGTTATTATTATGATCATCAAGTATATCAGTATCATTATCATCACCACTATCGTTATCAAGGGAATTCCCTTGAGAAAGGCGAGAACATGCTTGCCAAAACGTCGGGATTGGGCAGGCCCTTTTTAGCACCCAAACACATACCCTAGAAAGAATACGTGGTGCACCGTTAAGCCTTCACCCATCATTAGAATTAGTTATCCTTCAGTCTCACACAGAACAGCTCCGACATCGAGCATTCATTGAATTGTCAACGTGTTGGTTTAGTTTGTCTGCGCCCACAATGATATTATAGCCACATTTAATGTCAATGTACGTCAATTCTAGATGAATCTAACCATGCTAACTGTGTTCAACTAAATTCAATGTAAATAGAAGTGAAAAAAAAGGAAGAAAAGAGACGTAGCAACGAGACTAATGGTTAAAATAACTAAGTGATAACGAACAACAGTTACATACTGTAGTAATTAAACGATGATCATAATTTGATAGTATATAGTGGAAGTAGCGGCATGATGATAGCGATGATGATAATAAGCTTGCTTTTCGAGCCTGGTGTGAAAATCACTTCGGACGGTAGACAGAGGGGCCTAAAGTTATCAATAGTTAAAGGATGCCATCTCTGTCAAACAAATGCACATCTTGGGAACTGAATTAAGAGACCATGAGTTAGGCCTCTATACCAGGAGTATAATGTGTAATCAGGTGCGCTATATAGTGATGAAGACTATAGTGGATATTACTATCCACTTGTCATCGCACTCTTATGATTATACTGATGATATATTTATGTCATCATAATTATGATAAAGCTCATGAACTGCAAGGACGCAAGAATAAGCAATGTTTTGATATCTAGTGCTAATATATTATGATATCAGTGAGTTATACTATGATTACAGAAAACGATGATCGTCACCACTTACCACTTTATCATGTTTATCATCGTCTTACACACCACGTTTACCAAAGCTAATGAGTATTCTAGACCCAGTAAACGTGTTAAAGGTACTGTATAATTAAATGGTTTTCTGTCAGTTGCCGTACCATTTAATGGTCGTTATTGACTGGCGAGTTGATGAACAGAATTATCAAGACCTCAGTTGAGATCACTTCAGTGCGTTTGTTTCTTATCTAATTTATTGGGGGAAAGAAAGAAAATCTGTATTGATCTATTTTGTATATCATTTTATATCAAGCGTTAGTTTTAGGACTTGTAAACAATGTGAAGTTTATCAACGTGATCGATACACCAGAAGTTATAGATTGACAGAGGCTTTAAAAGCTAAGGCTCACAAGCTTTTGCTTTTCGTATATAGGTTTGATTCATCTCTCCCTCTCTCACTCTCTCTCTCTCTCTCTCTTTCTCTCTGCTGTGCTCTTTACACCTGTGTTTTGTGCATGTTATGTATTTTGTTCTAGCACATAGTATCATTTCTTTTTTAGAAATATGAAGATAAACTAGAAAACTGAAAGTGAAACGGAATACGCATCCAACCCTTTTTTTCCCCTTACACAACTCTCTGCCCGCTCTTTAGAAAACTCTGATTCTCTTTTTCCCTGCACAGAACTGGCTTCCTAAATGAGGATTTCGTTCTGCACGCTTTGATTAATGTTATACCAGGGACGCATGGATCCACCCCCCTTGATTAAACATTGGGTGAAAACTTTCCTCACACCGTCTGTTGGTATCAGTTTCCCTTCTCACCAAGACCTCTTCAAACCTAGACAGAGTAGCTTTGTTTATTGATCAGCTCTGCAAGGCTGTAGGTGCACAGTTGCACAGTATGCATTGTCCTTATGAATAGTCACCGAGAGGGAATAATGGGGGGGGGGGGGGGTAATCAGCATTATTTTGTTGTAGGCATCGCTCTTTCTCTTTATTTACATAAGTTCATTGGAAGAGTCTCACTGAAAAACGCACCATGAGCCTGGGCCAATACACTAATTTTTGACTATTCATAGGAGTGTGCCGATTTGAGAGAAAGCGGGCATATCCAGACAATAACATACCCAAAGTTATAGGTCTCTGAATTCGAACCGAATAGCATAATCATATATTCTTGTCCGTTCAAGCATTGCAAGCAGACAACATTTGCGTTTGACTGGATTCAGAGCACCTAGCTCGTATCGGGTTCCAGCACTGAAGAGAATTTTTGGTTCGTTCGCGTGGAACATTTGCAGCAGCGGCGGCAAGCACTTTGCCTGTTGGATTCTTGCAAGGGTTTCTAGCTTCTGCAAAGAGGATCTACGGGAGTGACTCTTTCTGACGTCGACTCGGTAACAGCTGGCATGATGTCGACCGCCGATATCGAATTCAGCGTTTCGGACCAGAAAGCCGTGATCCCACCCGAGCCCAAGGAAAAGGGAGAGTCGGGTGGAGGCGGTCGACTCGGGGCAGACTCGACCTCATCGTCTACGTTGGTTGTGCTCATGCTCCTGCTCGTCCTCGTTGTTTCCGTCATTGCCATTGTACTCTCGGCCGTCAGCCTCTCCAGGAATGGGAACTCGACGACCTCGTCTGCCGTAGTCAACCAGGGCGGGGACTCATCCGGTACGTCTAATATATAGTTCCTCTATTCTCCCAGCACAACATCACTTACCTTAGACGACTAAAATGGCCTTATATTTGGCAAAAAAAAAAAAATGATAATTGCTCTCAAACGATTCCTTAACAAAACTGAGAATGATATTTGCAGTTGTGCGTCATTCATGGCTAAAGACGAAGAGATACTTACGTACTCATATACAGACAACTTACAACAGTAATTACTATAGCACAATCAATCCCGATAAAGATTAGTACATTCTCACAAGTGTTAGCCAGTGCTATCAGTGCCAGTGCTATCGCTATCATAGCGGCGGAGCTTCGTAGTGCCACAACCTTTCATGTACTCTTGTATATTTTCTCCATGTCTTTGTTGAAAAATATTACAGTTAAGGGTTGTTTCGTTGAGTGTTTTAGTGCGTTGATGCGTGAGTCCTTAAAATAATGTTACTTCTTGCATCGATTTTTTTTTTTGCATTCCTTCTGTTGACACTTGGTGACGAATTTTGCTTCGCGTAGCTCCTTAACTGCCTGCTATGTTTGGGTTTCATAAAGTACGAATGATCTATTTAGGTAAAACATTAACAAAAATCTAAAGCAAAACATGAATTTAAGCAACATAATCCATCATCTCATGAAATGAAAGCGTCTAGATTCTATAAGGATAATTTGTGTGCGTATGTGTATGTGTGTGTGTGCGTGTGTGTGTGTGTTGGGGGTGTGCCGAAGCTGCATATCTTTCTCTTTTTCGTGATATACAGAAAACTGACCTTTCAAAACTAATAGGATAGGAGGGAAGAATAGAGAATTAATAATAATGTGTTTCGTGTTTTAAGATAATGATAATGACATTCTGCAGGAAGTCCTTCTCTTTAAACTAACCCCCCAGCCCCCCCCCTTTTTTTTTTTCTTTCTCTCTATCTTTGTGCATCTCTTCCCAAAACATAACTTACACTGTTCGGTATGCATATAATCGCTGACGCATATGCATACATCCATACTCCTAAATACTTGATAATGACAATAATGATAATGATAATTATAACAATAATAATAATGATAATATCATAAATAACAATAGTAATGATAAAATACTTGTAATGATAATAATGATGATTATGATGATGAGGATAATAGTAATAACAATAACAACAACAACAATAATGGAGAGACTCTTATAAAGCGCTCACTCTACCTAAAAAGATGTATCATGCTAGCTTGGAGTCCGCTTCCGTCGTGTGATTACTTTCCAAGAGAAAGTTATGGTTTTCGGTTGTTTCAAGCTCCTTGGTTGTTTGTCTGTCTATCTGTTGTTCCCGAATCTATGGTAGAGGCAAGACGAGGACCCATCTCAACAAAATACGTGTTAAATTCTTTTGCGATTATGAGAGGATCGTTGACCAGTTGATCATCATTATATAAGATACATTTCAAAAAATTTACTGCACTTCAAACGCATTAAAATTATTTTATGTGATTCAGTTTTCGGTGAGTAATAAAGTTTTCTGGAAAATCGTATCACTAAGGTAAGCTTATTTCTATAAAAACGATATTGTAAATATTGCGATTCTGATTTACTCTTTAAAGCTAGTTTATTACTAGTTTTTATGGATTGTAATAAAAAGGGCTAATTGTATGTTTTTCTCATCTATATCCGTTAACTTATAGATAAGAATATATCATAGGCCCTGTCAGTATTGGACTTATGAAACACCAGTTTTCATTTATCAAATCATAGATTAATAATTTGATATTTATGGGAGTTTCTTTCCTATACATTTGCTTTTGTTGGTTTATAAAGCGGCGTAAAATATGGCTGGTCAGTGATAGTGAATATTGGTCATTGTTCTCATATGTCGTAATACGAAATTTCATTAGAACAAGACAAGTGTCATTAGTTATATTTGAAAATATATTGTCAAGGAGAGTTTGAAATATATAGTCGCCATTCGAGTTGCGCTGGAGATTTGGGAATAAAGAGCATACGAATTAAGGATGCCAACAAAATTTTGTAAGGTATTTCCATCCATTTCATTAATAAATGTTATATTCACCACCATAGAAACACATTTATTTCCATGTGCTATATTATCTAAACATAATTCAAATTTACCCCCAAACATTATATGCAGAATTACCGGGTGGTCTATATATTATTTCTAAAATAATATTCTTTTTATGTTATTGCAGTACTGTGTATTTCAATAGATAATGATTCACTGCTATCTGTAAATCTGTTCTTTATTTAAAATTATGCTGAGAATTAACATAGAGCGCAACACCGCCCCCCCCCCCCCCCTTCCCGTGACGGCAATCTAAACGCAGATATTGGAAGGCTGACTGGTAATGTGGGATGCTCAATAAAGGAGGTGAATTTGCTTGAAGCCAGGTTTCTGTTATTCCAATAATGGTAAAAGGATACTATATATATATATTTTTTTTTGCGGATGACAGCAAGAACCTCTAGAGAATCCAATTTTCTATTGAGACTTCTTGCATTTATGTGGATTAAACTAAAACAATTCAAACAATTTTTATTTGCAGCGTTAAAGATATCTGAATCATATCTCTGACTGTGTAAAGAATAAAAATTATCACTGAATTTTTCTGTTGTATGATAATCACTCGAATGATTTACAACATTTTTGGTCACAGGTTATATGATTAAAATTCATTTTGTGTGTATTAGAATACACCGAAATGTTGTAAATTAGGTATATATTAGTATGAATATAAGAAAGATGGAAAATCGTTTGTCCAGAACAGTGTTAGAAATTATTGTTGTTTTCTCTGTATAAATTTACATGCATTGTTTCTGTCACTCAAGAAATTGAGATTTACGTTTACATATTATTTTATTGTGGAAAAACGAATAAAATTTGAACTTGAAAGAGGGCAGAGAGAGGGGAGAAAATTCGGGAGAGAAATGAATACAGAATGACTTTACAATAGCACATATCGAACATAGAAAATAACAACAACAACACGCATATAAATATATACATACATACATACATAAACTATATCAATCATGAACTTCTTTAAAAAAATTAAGATGTGTGCTACATTTACTTGGCAGCGGACAGAGCTCCCACTGACGAGAAAAAAAAATCATGATCAATCTGCTCTTTACCAACAAAAATATCATAGTTGCTTTGCAGGGAAAGAAATCATCCAAATTACTGTATCATTCTTCACACATATTAACAATTCAAAAAATATATCTCACAATCAATAAACACTAAACACCTCCAGTCTCCTACATTACAGGAATGTGAATAGCGAGGGGGGGGGGAGGTACTTCTTGCGGTTACCAGTATCCCAAGAGACACAAGAGAATCATCCACATGCATTTCGGAAAGTATAACAATCCCTACATTTTTATTTCCCTCATAGAAAACAAGAATAAAAAGACAAAACAAAATACAGCAAACTGAGAGGCAACTTGGTTTAAAAAAAAAGAAGTTTGGAAGCCCCGTGTGTTTACCTCGGGACACATACCAGTCAAACACCTCTAAGAGGTGAGCACCCTCTAAAAGGGTGCAACTTTGCAGCCCCAAATAAAACAAAATAAATGTGCAAAATTTTTAGGGCAACGACCAGCCGACTAAGATGAACAACGACGTTGTGTTACGTAAGACTCCGTTGCAAAGAGATACCGTATATGTTTTGCACGTTGACTCTCACATTTCAATACGATTTATGAAAGGCGAGTGTCATTGATAAGCTTTTCTACTGGGGCCAGGATGGTACATACATGCCCTAAACCAAACTAGCCTGTAGCACGTGACATGATAAAGATGATAAAATCTTTCATATCAACGACCATGTGTTTCAGAGTAACAAAAGGAAAAATAGAACAGCAAAACTCAGAAGTTTGTGACGTAAGAGGTTATTCATGGTGCTCACGCCAATTGTTTCATGTTTCAAAACGAATAAAACAACACTGGAATTACCGAGGGGAGTGGAGCAATCGACCCGTTGAGTCTGTTTTTACGTACAATTACAATGAACGTCTTTATAATGTGTGTGGATACATAGCCAACAGCTTTAACGGCTTGGAGGCTATTATTTGTGAGTGGCGGGAAATTAAAATAAAACAGCTAACTAAAAAAACTTCATGAAATGTCACCGTCGGAAAAAGTATACCATAGGCGTTTTCACATCAGCCCGATAAAAATCCAAGCTCGAGATATTTTTTAATTTCCCAAGTCAGAAAATAGCGCGCTATTTCGAAACATCGGGCTGATGTGAAAACGCCTAATGTATGCAGGACGGTTGGGGCGAAGATCATCTAGTTCTATATGACAGCGATGTTACAATAGGCGTTTTCACATCAGCCGGTTTTCACATCAGCCCGATGTTTCGAAATAGCGCGCTATTTTCTGACTTGGGAAATTGGACAATATCTCGAGCTTGGATTTTTATCGGGCTGATGTGAAAACGCCTATTACGTAATTCATTGTCAAGTTTTAAACTAGCCCACATACTTAATAGAATGATTTCTGAGTGGCTGCTAAACAGTATTGTCCTATATATAAAGCACACATTTTATTTGTTCAGTTCTCTATTCTACTATTAAGATTTCCTTATCGTAAATCATGACGCTATATATGCAGATCAATTGGACCTACAGCTTCAAGAGTTAGGATAACATATTTGTGACTTGCAAAGCATTGAGAGTTCATGTACAAAGTCAAGGCTTTATACAAAAAAAAAAATAAGTAACACAGTTTAATGGGGCGACTAGGGCAACGACCAACCGACTATAATTATATGAAAGACAACGTTGTGTTACGTAAGACTTAGTTGCCATGATGCAGCAACAAGTAACAGCAATTCCCTTTTCTTCCTTTGTCTAAACAAGAACGAAATAGAATAGTTTCATCAGACTGCAAGATAGAACAAAATATAATCGTCGTCGTAGTCTTTCGAGGGGACATAAAACCGGCTGTTTCACGGCTGCATGCATGCTTGTCTACAAGCATCCAATGCTTTGTCAGTGTTGCACGCAAAACAAGTTGTATACAGTTCGTGTACTGCTCCGTACTAGACTGCACAAGTCATGAACCCATTGTAATTCACCTGGCCTACCTTGGAGATTGAATGATACATTCGCAGTCTACACAAAGGACGACCCTGGCTGAATAGAATCCAGCCCAAATACACACTTATGGTTTCGGAATATGCAAGCTTTTCTGTCACATAAGCCCCGTACAGAGATGCGTCCCTCGAAGGTGAGACATCGCGCTTTGTGTTCCATTAAGGAAACGTACTATTGCTTAACTCGCTAAATAGTCCAAACTTATATGGAGAAGAAGCTGACTGGCTCCTTATATTTAAACGATGTCGACGTTTGAGGTCGAGTTGAGCACGTCCGATATCAAGGCAGTCATTCCCCCTGACTCAAAGGAAACTGGAGAGTCGAAAAGTGCGTCCTCGTTCTCCTCCTCCTCCTCCTCGACTGAAATCTTCACCGTCATATTGATCATCTTGGTGCTCGTCATCTCCGTTATCGCTCTCGTCCTTTCTTCATTGAGCTTGACAAAAGGCGGATTTTCTCAGAACTCGGTCGTGTCGGTTGTCGACGCGGGCGACGGAGACTCTTCCACGTCGGCAGGTTCGGTTTTGACAATCCCAGTTTTTCGATTGCGACATGCAGCGAGTATAACGTTTCATTGATTGCTGCACTTAGTTTGTGTCTCGATGTCTTAGCTTTTGCAATTGGTTCTTTCCTTCAGTCCAATAACGAAATATCTGAGGCTTGTAATGTTTGTATTCTGCTTTAATTCCGTTGTTATACTTTGGCAGCGTGATAGCGTAAAATATAGATTGAGATACTGGTGTTGAGATGCTCATCAGGGGATAAATCATCTCTTCCATGCATCCTATAATTAAAACTTTTAATGCACTCTGTGGTCATAGGCTGTTCTTTGTAACTGTTAACCTCTGAAAGATTACGAGGAACCTTTATTCAGCATGACGGCATGTTACTCGTCTATATAAGCGATATTAACCAAATTTCGACCCATGAAACAGAGTAGCTTGCTTCAAGGCGCCTTTTCTTATCTCATCCATTTTTTCCTCTCATCCATGAGCTCACCTCATCCATGAGCTCACCACGACCGTTTCATTTCCCCCCTCCAAAAAAAAAATGAGAACATTTTCCACAATAAAGAAAAGGCTAATCACACACACACACACACACACACACACACACACACATACACATACACACGCACACACACACACATGACACACAGACAGACATCTGTATACTACCACAAAATATACAGCATGTTAAGGTAATTGGTGCAAGGAAAACAAAATGGTTGGACTGCCAAAGGGGGCAAGGTGTCACAGAACGGTGAAATATTAAAGTTGAAAGACTACATGCATGAAAATCGTATGTGACACTCCTTCGAAATATGCCGAAATAATGTCGCACTAAAGGTAGTGTGGTATTTCGAGATATACAAAATACAAATAACGAGAATAAGAGAAAAAAAGAAATATAACCATTAATATCAAATAGTGGACAAGTGTAATAACAATCAATGATTTTTAAAGTTGTTTTGCACTGACATTGTGATGATGATAATAATGATGATGATGATGACAACGATGATGATGATCGAGTGTTGGAACGTCCAAGGCTGCGACACAATTTTTTTCTCTCTTTCATAACTATTTCATAGCTTCAAGTATAACGGTATGTCTGACAGCGATATCTTAGCAGTTATCTCGGCGATTGCTTCAGACTTAGAGTAAAACGTCGCAGCAGCAGGCACGGCAAATGGGAAATCAGTTTAGACAGAAATCATAATTATTGTGCCGTCAAGCATCTCTAAAAACCATATTATAGTGTCGGTGTTAAAGTAGGGTCCTAACCTTTGCAGCCTCGTTTTTCTTCGTCCTTTTACAGGCGACACGGATTCCGGAAAAATATGGACTTTCGCCATAGGACATGACGGTACCAATCTTGAGTACATGTAAGTCTCGTGTCTTTAACCCGTTACGTACGGGAACCTAGTGGCCTGCGTATATTAAGTCTATGGGCATTTCAGAATTCAAAATGGAGCGGGTTAACATTTCACTCCTTTTATCCATGTTTGACCACTGGAGTCTATGAAGAATGTGTACCCGGCGTTTATCTCGGGTTCATCTCTCAGATAGGGGTACCCCTTAAATTGTTCCCATCAGAAGCAGTGAAATGGATCCCACGCGCAAGGGCCCGTCACTCCTCTTCCCCCACTTTAAAAACGAATTGAGGAACCCACACATAATCGACACACATAGACACTCATTCACAACAGCCACAAACACACAAAATCAATTAATGAATAATATTTGTGCGGCGTCATCAAAGAGGGTTTGATAATTTATTATTTAGTGTCTATTGTTCCTGTTTGGAAGTCTACAGACGGTGCTCTATCATCGTATGGCTATAATATGTGAACAAAGGAAATGCCTGATGTGTGGGATATAAAGCAGCTCATAAATACGTGATTTACAGTACAAAGCAATAGCATATGGTATCAATAATGTGCTTAACGTCAGTATGAAAACTTGGAACTTTGAACACCCCACTGCCCGCCCAAAGGTTCTCCAAAAAAGTTTCTTAAAAAGTTTCATATCGTATCACGAGTTGGGGGTCACTCTAATAGCCGACACATGTACCTCCCCCTCCCCCATTACTATGGACATAGATGTTTGATGATTAACATAATAAGATTTCGTCTTCGGTTATTGGTCTAGTGACAAAATCCTAAGTATCGTTCACTTGTCTTGTCGATCTAACTACCGGTAGAATTTCAGTACTTGGAGCCAGGTTTACATGTAGTAGCTGTTACTGTTAAGGGCAAGTGATATGCATGTAGTATGTGAATGTCGAGAACAGCCCTTGTTGTGAAGTTATACAAAATATTTATGACTATATCAGTAAACGGATTACGTGTGACTATCATTGTATCTGTACGGATGAATTTACGGGTTTGTGCACATGTACCATAGGGCGTGTGATCGATGTGAAATCATAATCATTGTATAGAAACAACAGTCTAGGCAAAAATTCGTAAGCAATAAAACCATCACACGGTGAACATATTTTGTTATGATGATAAAGAGAAAAACTATGACGTTGTTGCTGCAATTTTGTTTCCGCCTGTCTGTTATTCTTTTATCAACTGTTTGTTTGCTTGTTTCTTTGTTTGTTTCTTTGTTTGTTTGTTACATTTGAATTTCCGTTTTTTAATCTTTACTCTTCAATACACAGCGATGATGTGTCGGGAACTCTGCGTGGATTTCATGTCGACCTCGTTGATGCTGGTGAGTTGTATACTCTTGCTACAGTTAACCAGTGAATGCTATTTGTCCGAAAAAGTGGACATTATCATGGTAGTGTATTCGTTTAGGCAAATAGTATACTGTTATAGAAGTGTTAGTGGTGTACATTGGAAGACACAATGTGTATGAAATTTGCATTTCTCTTATTGCTCGATTGAAGTAGGCATATCTATCCTCATAAGGGCATGTTGTGGCAGATCGTGGACTTTTAAAACACGAGGTTCTTGATTCGAGTTCCCTAGCTGTCCCTATAGACAAGGCACTTTGTCCTCGTTGCGTATAAGTCTTTCGGCGGGGGATTGAAACCGTCGGTGTTATGTTTGGCTTTATAAAGCGATGGAGGCATCAATGAATGAGAACATGAGAACGGTTTTATGAAAAATACCTACATTGTATAAGCTATGTAGAAGCTGTAATCACATTCAACATAGCTGGCGCTATACATATTACTAAGCAGATGCGTTGATATGAAGAGTTGTCCACTTCTCGCGATGCAGCTCTGTCCATCTAGGCCTGGGCCCCGTTTCATAAAGCTGTTCGTAAAGTTACGAACAACTTACGAGCGACTGGTGATCAGTTCTAATGTGCTATACTTATCAGAATTTCCATAATTCAGCACAAGAAGTGATCACAAGTCGCTCATAAGTCGTTCGTAACTTTACGATCAGCTTTATGAAACACCCCCTGGTGTATAAGTCAAATGTTGGGGATTATGACTAACAAAACACCTTTTTTTCTTTGAATGAAAATTACTTGAGATCAATATCAAAATTTACGCCGGGTTTTTTTTTTCAGACTCGATAATGAATAGTGATTGTAGATGATATTAATAGAATATTTTTTGATTGTGAGGAGTAATTTGAAATGTGTTTTTATCAATTTTGTATTGTACTATTTTTGTGAGCAAATGCTTCAATTCAGCCGTTTGGCTGCGAGAACGTTTTATCTAAGAAACCATACCACATACTGTACAAGTTAAGCATATTACGTGTATTTACTAAAATTCATATGGGCTGATGTTAAATATTCCTATCAGCAATTGGATGAACATTGTTACATGATAATAGACCATTTCATTATTACATAAAAGAGTATCCTCCATTCGTAAAGAGTGAGAAGAGTAATTCTCGTTCAAGAGCATCTTCACATACACAAATAGAAAAGAATACCCAAAGATTATATTTTGTTTGTTTGTTTGTTTGGTTTATTTCTGCATTTTCTTTCTCCGAATACAATTGCAAATGAAAACAAAATGATACAGATACATACAAATCAATACAAAGAAAAATCATTTGCGTAACAACATTCAGTCTGAAGTGGCATAATTATGAATCAAAATAACATATTAAGGCATACTGTATCTATTAACAAAGGAGAAATCAATACAGGGGACCGTCATCATAAGCAGAGCTTGACGTGGATGAGGCCCTATCTGAATATGTGATACCAATGTAATACAACACCAATTATATATGTACTCATAAAACTCTTATGAAGATAGAACGATGATATAACTTTAACGATTGACCTTGCTCTATCATGGTTAATAATTTGAGCAATTTAACAATGTGATGTCAAGTGAATTCTAGGCGTCTCCTGAAATTAAGCGCTCTTTGAGAAATTGCTGAGCCTATGTTCTTTAAGGCACAAAATTGACTTGTTTGTGATACAGTGTAGGCCTGCTGCAAAAAATGACCACCATGAAAATTTCAACTCGAATATACGCGTTTTCAAGTTCTGTGACTCACTACTGTTATAATCCATTTCAACATTTAACCCTTTCCATGCCAATGAGTCAAATGTGCACAGATTTCACTTACAAACCTGTGGACAGGAAATAATGTGGCATGCAGAGAATTGCTGATCTTTGCTGCCGGGATTATCATACAGAATGTTCTAACCTCATGCTTTTAATTGTTTAAATGGTATCTTGACGAGGTCCCAAGTTATTGGAATTGTGTGTCGAAACTCAACCTAATCTTCCTCAATTGCATTCAAGCCCTTCATTCAGCATGTCGGTCATTTCACAGGGTTTCCCTTATTTAAGAACACGACCCACGAGAGCTGCGTCTTCGTCACTTTATCGAGAAAAGATGTAGGGCTTACATGCAATTTCAAGGCATCAATTTGGCCAATTTCAAATAACCCATCCCTCGCTACCATTGATGTCGCTATGTTTCTCTGTTTTTCCCCTCTTCCAGTCTGCGAACAGGCGAACAGGGATTGTCGACTCGTATGGGACATCTATGAAAACTGCTGGAACTCTCAAAGTGGGCAGCGCTCTCGGGGTGGAGTTGGACTGATGGGGCGCTGGTACGACGCCTGCACAGGCAAGTATAAATTTAAGTAATAGCGTGACATCATCGGGAAGAGGTGTTTTTATGACTGGGGTCATCTGTATTAGAGTATGACTGTTTTGGTTTGTTTGTTTGTTTGTTTGTTTGTTGTTTTTTTTTTTTGTAGTTCTTGATGTGGTCGTTGTTATTGTTATGAGTCTGTTCAAGACTTGACGTTGAAATCAAGATTTATGTCCTTTAACCTGTCGGTCCGGAACAGAATTGGACTACTAGTAGTACATATCACTGTTTCATATATTATCTTAAAGTGTATAAGGTTCTGAACAGGTGAGCAGGTGGTATCTGGATGGAATGCATGGAATCCAGTCCAGTACTAGTATGCACGACTTTAGGCAAGATGTTTCACCAAAAAATATCCCTCTTAACTTAGATGTGACAATGGAGTAGGCCTACAATGCATGGCCTTCTGTTAGCACGGATACTGCCATCATCTCTCTGTCATGTCCGAATAATCCGAGCTCATATTTAGAGGATCTTTTTATTTTCTTTTTGATTTAATAGGGTGGATAGCCCTTTCAACACCACTGACTTTTCAAAGAGGTCCACTTGACATACATATTAAAATTCACATAAAACAACTACGACGACAACTACACAATAAAAACTTATACACCAAATTGATTGTTAAAAAAATGACTTACAGCCGACAAATTAATATGATACATTAAAATAATTTCATTAACGCAAGAAAAAATATAAAACAAAGTGACTTATAGTCGACGTATTGGTGTAATACATTAAAATAATTGCAATATAACAGAAATAACTGGACCCCCCTAAAAAAAAGGATAGGATCCTAAGTAAACCGTATCAATATCTTAAGCAGGGTATACCATCATCGTTACAAGTGTATTACTATTTTCGCTTCTGCTATCCTTATCATTAGACGAGAGAGTTGGTGTAATGAACGTTGGACTTAGAAATTTCGAAGCAATCTACTAACAAGATCTAACGGTAGTTAGGGCTGTTTATGTAAAGTGTTAAGAATTGGAGTGCGTTGTAGAAATCTTGTTAATCAGTCTGTTTAGAGATATCTCGTCATTACAGTTTCTTTATTGTCAAATCATCCTCATTTAGTGTATGTAACTCCTAAATTTAACAGAGAGTTTGCCAATCAATTGATTCATAGGATTGTCAGGTGGGGAGGGTCAAAGATCAACGTTGTTTTTATCCGAGTAATCGAACATAATAATTGCCATTATCAGCTATGTAGTGAACTAAAAAAAAAAAATAGATCAGGAAGTGTTCCCTTACGAAGGACATGAGTAGGGTTTCTTTTTTCGCTAGTCATGAAAGGTATACCAATTACAGTCTTGGTGTTTATCTATTCTAGCTTTGTAAAGCCACTTGATTATCCAAGTTTCCGGTATAACCAATGTACCTTGCGGTTGTGAAGATATGACAGTAACTCGCTATAATGTTCAAGGTTGTACCAGGGTATTCTTGATGTGTCTCTCTTTAATTATCTTGTACAGCATTGCCCTCGTTTCTCTCACACCCCACTGTGGTTTCACTCCTATGTCTAACCAGGTTGGTTTAATACCTACGAACGGGCCCTCACCATGCAGTTTTCCTCGGAGTTTCGCAGGGGCCTGGAGGCCACTTTTTACGTGCGCAGCGGAAACCCGAGTGCCTTCAACCCCACGAACATTGGATCCACCCAGAAGATCGGTTTCATCGACGGCTGGGCATCAGACGAGCACTGCGTCGCCAGAAATAGCGGCACCATCACTGTAAATATGTGCTCAGCTCTACCCATCAGTTCATTGTTGTCATGAACACTACGATGCTGGCACAAAGCGACATCAGCCACGATAAGAGCGTAGTATGATTCTTAGCGAACAATAAAAATGACGATGTTGATGATGCGGATCCGATGTAGTTGGCGGAGACAATGAAGACAAAAATTAAACTTACACTGACCTATCATAGGCATCATGATCGTTATAATAAGGATTGAAATAACTTTATTAGAACCTAATAATGTTACATCTTTTCTCACTGATTAAGATAATACCGAAGCTGAAAATGTCTAGCTTTTATTTTACCCATTTTGCATTAAGGTATCTTTCTATTTTCTGTAATATTGTCAATTACCGTTAAAAGATAACCATAGTAAAACATTATAGCCTAAAGAAAAATAATGCTTACAATTCTTATTAGTAATTTAATTCAATTTGATGGGGTGGTGGATCTCAAATGTAAATTATTCCGATTGCAATGCCATGACGATGATAACACTTTAGATATTATATAACTTTAGATTTAAAAAAAATACACATACACTAACGATCGAGTGTCATAAGAATAATGATAGGAGCAGTAAGATTACTGATGATATCAGTGATATGAAATCAGTGATGGTGATGATATTGACAATAAATCGACACGCGGCATGGTACCTCCCGTTCTGCCAGCGTCTTCACATTAATTTCTTTCTGCTGTCTTATACCCCTCTCTCTGTGTGCAGGGAGCACCCCTGGATGACTCACAAGTGCTGCATTATCCATCGTTCAGTGAGCTGAAAGACGCCCTGATGTCGGGAGAAGTAAGATAAAGATTTCAAATTGTTCGCACTCGATTATGATAATGATTGTAATGATGTTAGTGATGTCTTAGTGATGTCTTAGTCTTCAGTGGTGCAATCCTGCAAGGTGTCGATGGAACAGGTGGTAGTTCTGATGCCGTCGTACATGCCCTGGCGTTTCCATTGTCTGTGGCTGTTTGTATCCTACTGCAAAGATTTAATCCATTGCCTACGGGAACCTGGTAGTCCCTGCATTTACCCTGTGGGAACCATACAATCCTGTAGGGAACGGGTTAACCAGTATACAGTGTAGTCACTTGCGCAGAAGCGTGTTGTCTGTTGGGCCTTAATTTTTGTTCGTAGCTCTATAAGTCTTTGCGTGTGCTGGAAGATAGGTTCACGCTTGTAGGCCAGCAAGGCATTTCTCGTAGCCTCAGAGACAGGTTGTATCTTTTCCCAGTGAGCTCCGTACTATATAGTCTTCGCTCCGATGCTCCTTTTTCTCGAAGACGATGAAGGTTTATAAGGAGTAGATAGCGTCACGAAGATGTCACCACTTACGATCGATTCCAGTGACACTGGGGATGGGAGTTACCATTTTTACGTAGAAAAGTGTCTTGGAACAGACAGAGATATCTCCTTCGCCATCAGTCTCACTTTGCCGTAACGAGAGAGTTATCTGTGTCGCAGTCTGCGCTGTGGTGACTCCCCGTATATGAAGAATAATTCAAAGGTCTGCTCGCATGATGACCAGATCGAGCTGATGTTTTTGTTGGGACTGAGGGTGTCTTCATAAGACTTTTTGGCGTTTTTACCCTTGAAATAGGTGTTCATCACACACAAGCCATTGTTGCAGCACAGCTCCGACAGCCACCGTCCATTCTCATTCATCCTGCCAGTACACTGGTGTACGAGACGCAATTAACAGGACAGATCAGTTGCAAGCAGCTCGAACGCTATGTGGAACGCTACCTGGAGCTGCACACAACCCTGAACATGGTGGCAGACGCCGCCTTGGAAACTTTACCCATGTTCTCAGTCATGGAGGAGCTAGATTCCCTGATGCAACAGAAGAACTAAGCAAAGTCGATTGCATGTCTCTCTGACTGAAAGGCTCCTGGGAAAGATGCTGTTGTGCGGCTTGAGAGCAAACCGATCTTCACTAGACACAATCTGCTACTCACTATACGCAAGCAGCAGCAGGAGAAGTGACTAATGCAGCAAAAGTCATTGTATATTACCTCCGTAGACCTGTCGAACACCTTTGACCTTGTCAGCAAAAGTGGGCTCTTCAGTATCCTGCAGAAAATACTATAGGAGGCTCTTCGGGAATGCTCGATCCATCAGATGTTCACATCTTTTCACGAGGACATGCAAAGCACAGTCATTTGCTACAACGGCGGAACTCCCGAGGCGTTTCCCCGTGAGTGCGGTATGAAACAGGGCTGTGTCCCCGCACCAACACTTTTTAGCATTTTCTCCTCAGTCTTCCTTCAGTAAGCCTTCCATGACTGCACAGGAAGCATATCTTCATCCGTACCAGAGCCGACGAGGAGTTATTCAACATTCATCGACTGCATGGCAAACCAAGATAGAGGGAAGTTCTCATCCTAGAGATGTTGTTCTCTGACGACCCCGCTACGCTGATATCGCGCACAAAAGCCGAATTGTAAAGGCATGGTTGGTTACCTGTACGTCCCATGCTTGTGAGGAATATGGGCTGACCATGAACCTGAAACAGGTTATCATCCTTGTTCAAGGTACTGACTTCACGCATCTTGAAGTAGTGGATTCCTTCACCCATACCTTGGGTCGACCATTTTCAGCTCCCTCTCCCTTGATTCAAATTAGACACAAGGATAGGGAAAGCTACCACTGTCATGACCGAGCAGAACAGGGTTGTATGGAGCAACAGTCAACTGATCAGTTATCAAGAATCAAAGCTCCGCGTTTACCAGACCTGCGTCCTTATTTCCATGCTATCTAGGCCTTACAACTGCGAGTCATGGACAACAAACTCCAGTCAAGAGAAGGCTCAACACATTCCACCTCAGATGTCCGCTCGGACGTCTCCTGCACATTAAGTGGCAGGATAAGATGACCGACACAGAGGGTCCTCAAGAGGGCATTCCCAGCCTACTTTCGCTCCTGAACCATCGACACCTCAAATGGTTTGGTCACGTTGGTCGAATGGAATCAGTTCGCATCAAGGGAAGCTACAGACGCACTGTTAAATTGAGTGTCGAGCGGGCTGAAGCTGCAAGAAACGATCAGCAGGCTGACGAGAGAGCCAGGAGGAAGGCAAGGGCAGCCTTAGTCTCAGTCCCAACGGACTTTGTCTGCTAAAATTGCTCCCAAGAATGCTGCTCATGACTGGGACTATTCAGCCACTCAAGGCCATTGCATAAAGTGCTATCTGTGATACATGTACACCATTGTCTGTCGAGACGAATGGATGCGGACGGCGAGAATAGTGATAATGATAGGGAGAAGAAGAAGAAGAAGAAGAAGAAAGATTACAATTTGCCCGCGAGGCACATGATGACTTACAGTATATTACATTTCTCGTTCTGTGCTTCCTTTCCTATCACAGATTGTGTCTGCCTTCGCCAACACGAACGTCTTTGCGGGGGAGACCGGAATAAACACCATTGGTACGACTTACTCGAACTGCGCGAATGGAGGAGGGTCCATGATGATGATGAAGGATAGTTCTCTGACGTCCTGGTGGAACCCCGCATTCGAGGCCATCAGGTCTTCCGGTGTCTACGCCGACGTCTGTGGTAGGGTCACTACCGATCACGGTGAGTTTACTCAGCCTCTTGTATATAAATCAAACGCATGTACAAATGTCGTTTGTCTTTATTGACCCTTTGTCATGTTTGTGGCATATTTTGCTTGTGTTTTTTAGCTTTACATGTGTGGACTGGAAACATAAAAACACATCATGCTCCATATGGCACTACACAATACGAAAATGATATTACATAAGAGTTACATACCCACCTATAATATGTACATAGTTATTTGGTATACACATGTACAGAGAAATACGGCGCTTCAACTGCAATAATATGATAAAACATATACAACTGAATGAGTGATTGATGTTGACGGTAGTAACGTTATTTCAGGAAATTTCAGGATATATTGAATTGCAATCACCCTTTCATATAGAACGTGTAGATAATAAATTTCTTTCCGAAAACATTCCTCCGTGAATCTTGCTCATACAGGAGTAACAGAAACGAAAGCTGTTCGTGCTGTTGGTTGCGGATCTTCCTTGTATACGTCCACAGCATCAAAGTGAATCTAATTTATATTCTAAAGACTGTGACTTCATTATTAAAAGTAGCGAAACAAGATACATTCATATTCAAGAAATACAATGTTTCGTTTCTTATTTCTATGGTATGTTAGATAACATCAGGGCTGCCAACTCTCACTCATTGAGAGTGAGACTCACTCATTTTGGTCCTTTCTCGCTCTAAAACTTTATTTCATTTGCATGCATTTCTATTGATCTCACTCATTTTGACTCCTAAATTATAGCATTGGTCTATGGGAGTCTCACTCTCAACTAGTATCCAATGTTGGCAGCCCTGTAACATAAAGAATTTATATCACGTACAATCAAACATGATTGGAATTAAGGGGACCTTTTTTTCTGCTCCTTACAAAGTTTTGCCTTTATAGGCTGATATTAGGATACCTCGATGCCAGACAGTCATGTAGCTTGCGAAAGATTATGACAAACAATATGGAAAGTTTCAGCTACACCACACGCCGCGTCATACGGAGTCATTTGTGTTTTATTGAAAAATGTGGCCGTTCCAGCAATCCGAAATGAAATAAATACATATCCTACAACACTATATAAAAAAGAATATAGTTTAGGTTTGCTCTTCATTCTTGGCTGATTGTACTTGCACTGTCAAAGATTTGTTTCATTTTTCCATGCCTGCGAATCATTTAATAAAAAGAAAAAGGCTCTTCCCTATCTATTTATTATGATGATGATACTGTAGTAATAAAAATGATAATTGATAATAACAATGATAATGATAGTAATAATAATAATAATAATAATAATAATAATAATAATAATGATAATAATAAGGTCTTCTTTATCCAGGGTAACCTCTTCAATGTTGACACTCCTCTGCAAGAGGGCCCTGCCGTTATTATTATCATTACCTCATATCGTTGCCAGTTATATTCATTCCTACACCAGCATGACCACAGTCGAGAGGGGCATTGGGAGTTAAGACATCTTGTCCAAAGATGTAAGCACTGGAGTGGGTTCGAACTCGGGCCCTCAGACTGAAAGTCAGGAGTCTTATCCACTTTGCCACAGTGCCCCAAACAATGATGAATTTCTATTCAGGATTTTTTTTTAATTTATTTTGGCGACAGGTCTCTTGGATGGCGCCACGGGAGGAGATTTATGTCTGTAGATCACCGATAGAGGGAGTTGTTCGAGACTTCACGATGTGCGAAGAAATACTGGCCACTACTCCTCAACCCGCGACAACCCAACATGTCTTTCATCAGATACCTTTACTACAGCTCACAATGTTGAAGATTTCGATACAGTGTATTGTTTTGGAAATTATCAATCAATAATCACATGCAGGATATCGTAACTTACCAATTGATTTCAATTATTTCTTCACGGTTTTCAAATTAGACTAGAAAAAAAAATAAAAGGTATTGCGAAAAAGTAAAAAATGACACTATAGTGACTTTTGACATGTGGAGGTAACAATTCAAAGGATGAAATGAGATAAGAATAAGGTAAAAATGTTGGGAAGCAAAGTGACGTCCAATGAATAACGAAAAGGTTTTGTTCATGTCAAATTCTCTTCTCTATAGTATCATGCTCATCTAATTTTTAGTCAAGTTTCACCTTAATTCATTTCTGTATGTTCTAGCAACCTCTAGATGAAAATTAAATCATTTGTACAAATTGATTACTATTTGTACAAATCAATTTTCTAATGATAAATCTACTGGGTAATTGTGTTGACATTTTTTCTCTCTGTGGCCTTTGTATGAACAGTTTTGTTTAGATATCCAATGCTTGTCTATCCATAGTCTGAAGAATGATAAGTACGCCATGTAAAGAGCAGTCGCCCTGGAAACAATAACATTATTTGATACATTAGCTAGATTTGTTTGCTTGTAGTGCTGTTTTGTATAAAAACAGAATTCTATCAGAAACATCTCTGTAGTTGAAAACGAACAAGGGGTTTATGATAATAAATCAACATTTTCTGTATAATTTCTCAACAGTCTCCTTTAACTGCCAGTTCTATCTGGAAATGTGATGAATTGTGACGTGGAGAGGAGATGCCGCATGAGAGAGAGGACGTGGACGAGGATTGAGAGAGAGAGAGAGAGAATATATAATTATTTTCAATTTCAATTTCAATTCATTTTCATATTTCTCGGTGTAAAAAAAAAATACATCAAATATTCAAAATAAGATGATACATGATTTCCAGCTAGGATGCATAATAGAACATTGCAACATATAGAACATTTGCTTCAGATAGGAAGAGAAAACCTAGGAGGGACAGAGAAAAGGAGAGAGAAAACGACAGACAGAAAATTCTACAGAACGTAGGGTGCACGCCACATTATGCTGATGTAAGCAAAGTGCATGAATTAAGAATTACGTAATACATATAATGGGACAGAGCAATATATAGATTTGGATTTGATGTAGACTTATATAGATAGATAAGTGTGTTTGATGAGTGGGGCAAAGTTTAATTTTTCTAGCATAATGAAAAATCAATTTACTTACTCAAGTAGGCCTACCTCTGTTATAAAGAAGGGGTTAAAAATCATGTCAGGAACAAGTAAAAGGAATGTGTACTTCTCTTTAAATGACATTTTTGGAATTACTGATCTCTTTCTTTCGTCTTTTGTGTGTTAAAACCAACACGTGCAATTAATTCTCGCATATATAATATATATACACACATTCATATATATATATATATATATATATATATATATATATATATATATATAAATTATACACATTGATAAGTAAGAAGGTATACGGTAGCAGGACGTAGCCAGATTTCAGAAAGTTATTTTAATGGTCGCTCATATAAGGCTTCATGCAATCACGTACAAATGGAAATTACTTCATACAGAGAGGACTTGGACGAGGATTGGAGAGAGAGAGAGAGAATATATAATTATTTTCAATTTCAATTTGAATTTCAATCTATTTTCATATTTCTCGGAGTAAAAAAAAGTATTTAATGTTGTCGCACAATACTAAAATATGTATATATATTTCCCTCTGAAATTAACTCAATTCGAAGTTTACAATTACCACATGATCATTATTATTTCAATCCTATTACTCTAGTGCAAGTGCTGTTTAATAGTACAGTCATTAAAAACAGAGCGATGCTGTAAAGAGTAATTTCCTTTTGCATATGCTAATGTAGCCCTGATGAAGGTTTACCAAACGGACCGAAAGCTCGGCCAATAAAACACCCGCTGATAAGACACCCTGTACATCTATACATTCCTACCACTCCATCATACTTCTCAGAGTCTTGATTATAGTATATCATGAAGAAGCAACAATTACTTTTTCTGTACACGGTGAGGTCAATACCATCCAATATCATTTAATTCAATTCAAATTCATTCTCTTTTTTTTTTGTAGAACATAACAGCATAAACTGCACATCTTTTGGTTGCAAAGGAATAATGCAAGCAGCACATTGTGAAAAAAACAACAACAACAAGCCAGTGTATATAAAACATAACTTTATAAAACAATTCAATTCAATTTCAATTATTTTCATTCTCATTTTCTTCCAACAAAATATAACACAGAATAAATCAGGAATTATATCATAAGCAAATACATTAGAATGTGCGAACCGAAAATTAACAAATATGATATAGAGATATACATTTGTACATACATATTGGCAAAATACTAAGGTATGTTTGGAGGGGGAAGAGAACTGAGAGGTCCACTAAAAAGCAATGCTTATATATTGTGAACCATTCAATATTCATAACGAAACATTGTAATAAATCACCTAGGATTTGTGGGGGCGCTGTACATAAGAAAGTACAAAGTTAAAGTTTACCATGCCGAAGGTTTAAATCTCAGTCCAAAGTTAAATTTGTCCGACAATGGAAAGAGGTTTGTTTTTACGAAGGTTATAGTAGTCCGAAAGATGTCGTCTTCAAACAAACTGTTCTTCTTCTTTTTATTTCAGACGGGCCCGCGCCGTACAGAGCGGTAATGTTGCGAATCGGAGCGCGAGAACAACTCATTTTCAGAGTATGGCAATACAAAAAATATGGCGACACAAATTTAAACAGAACAAATATGGCGACACATATTTCAACTCAGTCGGCACTGAAAAAGTATCTCGACAGAATCATGCGAAATCACACGCACATCTTCGGAGCAACGCACTTGAATCTAAATTGCAACGTTTAATGCAATATTGGGGAAATTGCGTTTGATATTTCAAATCAAGTTTAAAACGTAAAGTGTCTAGAAACGGGCCTGCATGGGTTTTCGATCCCGTTCTCTCAAAATCTCTCTAGAATTGTGCGTTGTCGTTACTAACCCGCGCGAGATTTATGCATGAACTAAAACATTATTGTTGCTGATGTCAATAGGCATGTTTTGGCGGCAAAAGGAGTAAGATTTGGGTAGCGATCCGCATCGTGATCCAAATCTTACTCTGTACAGGGGAAATTAGTTTTCATTTATAAGTCGACAAAATGTCGATTTACGCGTAAGTCGACATTCGCGTAAGTCGACGTGTTTTGCTCAGTCCCGATCGCGAGGTTGACTGTATATTCACTTCTTTAGGCCTTCATCGAGCACTTCTCGAGACAACCCGGTCTCTCGGAATACCTGTCCGCCGACCGACCAGTACGTGAAGGAGGTGAACCTCATTCTCGGCAAATAGGAGAAATTAGATTCTGAAAATCGTTTTCTTTTCTCTCTCTCTCTTTTTTTTTAATCAACTAGATAAGGTTGATTATTTCCGTTTTCAATGTGAAATGAAAGACAGAATAAAAATCAGTCTCTTGCAAAACAACAAATTTTATGATTACTAATGACTGGGAAACTGCATCAACTGGACTTCCTTTCTATATGTATGTCTCTCTTTCGGTTTTATAAGTAAGATTTGGGAACAGGCCATTCTTTTAACCTCCACAAATATATTCCGACATGTTTTCAGTGTCATTTCTCAAACGTGACCTCACTTTTTCAAATAAATGACAGCATGAAATATTTGTATAACAGTACATATTTCTGATGCTGATATACCTGCCTTTAAACATTGTTTTTATGGACCTGTTCCAAACCTATTGACCGATTCTGTGACGCGCTATGTGTATTTTTGGCATGGGCAGCGCCATACTGGGTGTATCATCCGACCCCCCCCCCCCCCCCTCCGCACTCCCCCACCCCTCTCCATACATTCGCACGCGCGCAGAATGAAAAACTGCGTTAGCCAATTGGCGTCTCGTACTGAGTGCGCGAATGCTTGCTAGTGCGCGAACCTTTGTTACAAGTGCGTGATAAACATGTTGCCCGGGGGTGGGGGAGAGCAGGGGGGGTCGGCTGATACACACCGATACACCCACTATGGCTGCGCCCTGTGCCGTAAAATGTCTGCTGCCCTCAACGAACCCGAATCGGTCAATAGGCTGCCAGGTTGCATAAAACTGTGTCAACTTCACAATCAACGGTAACTTTGCAAACAACAGTAGCCATCAGCGATTTCTTGGCTTTGATAAGCTATGGAATAGCGTTGCTATGGTAATTACTATTGACTGAAGAGTTACCATTAATTGTAAAGTTACCACTGTTTTACACAACGGGGCCCACCCGAGGTTGAGTTACGCCTCTCGTCTATGATCTGAAATTGTCGTCCCTTTAAATAGCAGTTGGTTTGATTTTTTTTTTCCCGTATTTGAATCAGTCGAATGACATGATAATGATAATAAAACAAATATATGTGTACATGTATCTGTATATTAGAATCATTAGAAAAATGAACGTAATAGTGCTAAACATTTGCCCCTTCTTTCCCTATTAGTCCGCTGATACAAGGTTAATTAGTGCGCAAAGTGCTATATCTTTCTGTGTGTGTGTGTGTGTGTGTGTATACACACATGGCATTACAAAACATTACTGCACAGAAGCAACGACTCAGGTGGAACTGTAAACTGTACAGTGTAAAGCAATCCAAAACTTGATGTGATCAACATTATCACTGTCACAGTGTCATCAAAACTACTATTTACTTGTTTGTGCACATGTGTATTATTTTAAAGATTAAATCCATATTTATTTGAGAACATGGAATGGGGATAGATTGTACCTTATTAACGTTGCTTTACTCACCACGTGAAGTATTTGACGCATGAACAGAAGTAGAGACACAAAAGCACACGCACACACACACAGACACATAAATGTGCAATCATATGATCTCTCCTACAATATTCCCTCTTCATTCTCTCTATTCAGCTTCAGTTCATGGGACTACAGGAAGAATTTTGACTCCATGAAAATTCAGTAAAGCACATACACTAACATACTCTGATTCACATTAATACTGACTTTCATCGAGTTTCAACCTGATGAAGAAGCTATTTCATATAAAGGGACTGTTCTCATTTGACCCTTGACACAGTCGAACAATCAAACCCAACAGCATGCATTTGAATCCACCATTCTCCTCCTATCACACAAAGAAAAGGCTTGCAAGCTTTTTCTTCAATTCACTGTCTCTTTAATAATGAAGAAAATCACTTTTCAAATTTAAAGAGTCGCATCAAACTCAATACATGTATTATCATCACCAGGTAGAGGCTGACAATCCCTGAGGCAGCTGACAAGGTGGGAACTTGAGGTCAAAAACTCTGATATGACAAGCTCTCATATCATGGTACATGTACAATGTACCACAGGTATTTTCATCTGCCCTACTCACAAGTTCACTATTTCTTACAATAGTTTTGTTTTCAAACCCTGGTACAACAAAAAATTGCCCTCACAACATAATCTTACTGGTCCCAAGGAATTTGTAACAGGAGAGTCAAGTGTATTAAAACCAAAGACATTATCTTTTTATATCAGTGTTTGATTGTTTGTTTTTTGTTCCATTTTGTTTTGTTTTGATTTTCTTTCTTTCGTTCTTTCTTTTCACTGTACCTCTGTACTATCTGTTCAAAAGATTTGTAATTAGATATACCAGGTGCAAAGAAAGAGCTAGCATGCAATATACACCTGTAAATTGACTGCTAACCATTATGTTATGCTACAAAATGAAATGAAGGCAATTCATCGATCATGGTCTCACATGGTCAGACAAGCAATTCTCAAGTCTCCAAAAAGACTCATGATCACTGCATGAATATGACATACCCTGCTTTTACTAATGGCTGATGGAAGGATGTGGCGAATACATGTAATACATTTTTCTCGCACATAGTGACAGAGGAATATAGACTTCTGAGCTTGCTTGTAAACTGTCATAAAATGACCTTGACCTTTAAATTTCAGGTCAAAACTGGTGACATGACTACAGAACGCATACACACACACTCGCACAAAGACAGACAACACAATGTGGGCATGTGATACCCCTTAGACTAAAGAAATGGTTTATCCATCCAAATACAATGTATTTCAGAACCACTTGTTCCCTGCATCAACTACTTGCCTCAAAACCAGCTCTGCTTTAATTCCATGAGCCCTAAAGCGGGGTTCCCACTATCACGATTGGCGCCACGATTGAAATCGTGGTCTTAATCGTGAAGGAATCGTGGTGATCTTATCAAATCTTATCAGATCTTGACGTAAGTCGCAGCAATCGCATTAATCGTAGAAAAATTTTGGACGGTTCAAAAATTTTCTATGATTAATGCGATTAATTGTTGATCGTGATCATCGCATCAGGTTGTCTTGGATCGTATCAAAACGAAGCAAATCTCATCTAGTTTAATCGTACTTCTTAATCGTGTTGATCGGGATCGACTTTTTCACTTCCCTCCTACTTATACCGGGTGACCCAAAAAAAGCGGAACGGTGGATTTTCAGTACCTTGCGTTCTAAAAGTGATATATTTTCTGTCATCATCAGAAAGAGCATCTTCCGCAGAAGAACATGATACCAAAATCAATAAATTTGGTTCTGACATCATCAGAAATTTTGGTATCATAGCTTTCTGCGGAAGATGCTCTTTCTAATGATGTCAAAAGATATATAACTTTTAGACCGCAAGGTACTGATAATCCACCGTTCCGCTTTTTTGGGACACCCGGTATATATATATATTTATTCTACTTTTTTTATATTTGCCCTTATTTTGCTCCAAGATCGTACATATTGTGTATTCCGCGAGTATTAGATATTTCTATACATATCATTATTATTACTATACATTGTTTTACCATAACACAGACGCACAAAATATGAGACCATTCTGAAGCAAATCATTTTCACACAACAATAGATATACAACGAACTCTTGAATTAATCCCATAAGGATTGGAACAATCATCTCCCAGCATTTCCACTGATTCCCACTGATCAGTTACTAGCCTTCCCCTTTAAGGATGGGGCAAAAACCGCAAAACTGTACTGTTGATATTGAATAGGGGAGGGCTGGCACAATGAATCCTAAAATAATACCACTGAAACATTCACTGGAAGCAGAATGTTTCTCATACCCCACGAAAATTTTTGTGACTTTTGAAAAGTGACCATTGTCACTCATACATGACTATCAAGATCACTGTCATTTTTCACTAAGAGGTTAGTTAATAAGTGTAGCAATACCCCTGCGAAATAATTTTGTTTCAAACTTATTTTGTGTTAAAAAGTGACATTATTTTAGGGGAGTTACTTTTCTGTTGTGTGTATATCGGTTTTGTTAAACACTGTTAAACTATTTATCAAGCCAAACCCACCAAACTTTCAATACCCCATGAGATAACGACATTTTAAAACAAGAGACCCGCGGGTCACGCGCTCACCTGAGTATCGCAATTTCCCCTTCCATGCATTCTTGAACACTCTTACCTGAGAACATTGGAAACTTAGGTCTGCATATGGACCCCCCCCCCCCCCTCAACTCCAGGGTGGGGGGGGGGGGGGGGGGGCAAGCAGCCCTGGATCTGCGATGAACAAACTTGGAACTAAAGTCATCAATGTACAAACTCATGGTATTAACTATGCTTTATCATTTCTGGTTCTAGAGTAGAAGATTTGAAATATTCCTTAATGTGGGAGGGGGGTGGGAGGTGGGCCCCCTAGGGGCCCCCAAGAGGGACATGGTGCCCATTTGAAGGAATTGAGATTCTATCCCCCTAGGGATGCTACCTGCTAAGT